>NC_091836.1:76433677-76749266 GCF_037783145.1 Equus przewalskii
TGAACCACTGAGGTGTTTGTTGAGAGTAAAGAGAATATGGAATGGGTAGTTGAAGAAGGCAATTATAAATACTAGTTAAGACCATGTGACCAGTTGCAGAAATGAGATTTGTAGTAGTTATCAGTATTTCTTTTGTTATGAATATATGAATATTAGTTATACACACACACACACACACACACACTATTTGGTTTATATATTAACCAATTTTTTTTTGTTTTCTTCTCTCCTTTCTCTTTTCTTCTCTCCTTTATCCCTGGTCATGGAACATAAGATATAGTAATAAGTTAACTCTACATGACAGTATTTAAGTTACAAGATATCAAGTTAGAGTAGTGAACTTTCCCAAGCACTTTGCATCTTCTGGATGCAAAAAGAAAGGGTTAGTATATTTTTGATTATACACAGGATAGTTTTATTGTGTTAGGTGGAACTATGACTTTGTTATTGTCTTTATTTGGAGATTAAATGTGGTTTAAGGAATTGTGTGTGATTGCCAAGTTGACGAGGGATGGACCATGATGGTAAGTTTTATGTGTCAACTTGGCTAGGCTTTAGTACCCAGTTTTTTAATCAAATGCTAGTCTAGGTGTTGCTGTGAAGGCATCTTGTAGATGTAAAGTCCATAATGATTTGACTTTAAGTACAAGAGATTATTCTAGATAATCTAGAAGCGCCTGATTCAATCGGTTGAAAGGCCTTAAAGCAGGACTGAAACTTTCCTGAGAAAGAAGAAATTCCACCTGTGGGAAGCAGCTTCAGCTCCTGCCTGAGAGTTCCAGGCTACCCTTCCTGATAGCTTGCCTCATGAATTTCAGATTTGCCTTGCCAGCCCTCAATTGCATCAGCCAGCTCCAGGAAATAATATCTTGATATATATCTTCTACTGGTCCTGTTTCTCTGTTGAACTCTTACTTATACACTCAATAAAAATTTTGCGACAATGAAAAGAAAAATTACCTAAAGATGGCTTCTAACCAATTTAGTCACTGGGAAACTTCCTGTTATCCTTAGTTTTGACAATTTATCCATTAATTTTTGCTAGTTCATCATCTGATGTATGTCCGCAAAAATCATAGCCTTTACCTCTCCACCTCTTTCTCTGAAGATTTCTATCCAGACAGTTCAATCTGTCTTTACTTCTTGAATGCCATTCCTCTGATTTTGAATAAAGTAACATAGCTATAAATTGGAATACAATTCTAAATACACAACATAATTATAAAATCTAATTACGTATAGCTTTCCATTTTCAATTTTTGAAATCCAAGTTATGGACAAAGTTGTCAGTTATACTAATTTCTACTTTTCTGCATCTTTTAAACATTTAAAGGTAAACATTTAATGTATTAAAATAAAAGAAATATAAAAAGCAAACCCATAACAATAAAAAGAGGGAGGAAAATGGACTGCTATAGAAAGAATAAGACAACTTTCTCAGAAATCCAATTGATCTAGTAAAATAGAAGATAAGCAAGGACACAGAGGATTCACGTAACAAATGATCTAGTGGCTACATAGAAAACTTTAAAAATTAGATAGTCTAGACCAGGAAAGGAATGTCAGGTTATAAATATAGATGATAGTTGAGGTTATAATAATGAATGATGCAGGGATGCTTAATTAAAATGAAAAAGCATTTATTGAATAAAAAGTAATCCTGTGAAATTTTAGATAGCAATAATTGTCCATTAGTGATTAATAAAGGTTTTCAAGCAGAAGTATATACAGCATAACTGCTATCTGTTGACAAAAAGACTAGAGAACTCAAGCATTGAGGTAAGAAATTATATGATTCAAGCTAAAGCACCTTACGTTATTTTTAGCGCCTACGTGAGGGCCGTGGCCCATAACACTACATTTTTGACTACAGAAAACTGGTACGTATTAATAAGACTACACAGTGGTTAGGCTAAAAGTAATGAAGGCCAGGAGAATATAACAGGTTTAGATAAATTGGAAATTACTACAGTTGGTGAAATATATTAATCTATATAAAACTAAAAACAATCTCATCTGACCTTATATAAAAATTTAATACAAAGTGGGAGGACCATGTAGTTGCAATGTACATAAAGTCAAAACAAAGCAAATATGGTATATCAATCAATAACACAGTTAAAAATTATGAAATGTGGTTTCCAAAGTGTTGGAGTAAAACAGTATGCCTGCCGTCCTTAAACTCTTGGCAGACCATACTTCATCAATTCACCCATCCGATATTGTTGCTGAGCCAGACAGAATCCTTCTGTCTTCTATCATTTTATAATGGTTGAATGAAAGCAAACACTACTTCTTAGAATATTGCATCCACCTTTCTAAAGTAAAATAAAAATAAACTAGAAGGAAGATGTTCTGGGAAACCTGGGAAAATCTTGCACATCCAGGCCAAGTACCATCTAAGCAAAAAGCACCTTTGTGGCCTCTTATCAATGACAATGCTTCCTTTACCTGGAAAGGAGTGGGCTTTACCAAGTTGCCACTAGTTTTCTTAGGGTCTAGACCTCCGACTATTACACCTAAAAATTAAAAATGTAGACGTTCCAACAAAGGAAGAGAACCTAAGTTTGACATTATATACTATATAATATTATAAACATTATAATTTTAACTATATATATAATTATAATTATAAACATTATAAAATTATATATAGTATATAATTTCATGCTTTAGTTCTCTTCCTTTGTTGGTATTTCTACATTCCCTATATATTATACATATAACACATATATATCCATATACATTATACATATAATATATAATCATACATACATGTATATATCTTTATATTATACATACAATATACATAATCATATATGAGTATTGTGTATATGTGTATAATCTTGTTCTCTCTTTGCCATTACAGCTTAAGATTTCAAAGAAGTTTGTCTGTCATATTTTCCTAAATTTAAAAAATTAGTTAAAACAAGACATCATCAAGGTCAATTGATTATAAAAGGAACCAGTCTCCTAACCCCCTTGGAAGCAATAAACAGGCCATAGCCGTGAAATTGACTACAGCAGAACCTCTCTGTGTACTCTTCCTAAAATAGAGAGGACTTTTAAAACAAGACAAAATCAAAATGAAAAAATCTCAGGGGCTTGTCCAATGGTGCAGCAGTTAAGTTCACACATTCTACTTCAGCGGCCCGGAATTCATTTGTTCGGATCCCAGGTGCAGACCTACACACTACTTGTCAAGCCATGCTGCGGCAGGCATCCCACATATAAAGTAGAGGAAAATGAGCACAGCTGTTAGCTCAGGGCCAGTTTTTTCAGCAGAAAGAGGAGGATTGGAGGCAGATGTTAGCTCAGGGTAAATCTTCCTCCAAAAAAAAAAAAAGAGGAAAAATCTCACCAACAGAATTCTAAAAACTAGTTGGATAACTGATTATTTTTTAATATCTTCCAAAAAAATAAAATTATTTTATAACTCTTTTAGCAATATATGTCTCATAGAGTTCTGATTATTTCACTCACTGCCTAAAAAGGAAACATTTAATGAAGGAAAGGAGATTTTCTTTTACATCTGGCCCCTTATCTCTAAATTATTGTACTATGTCAGTTTGTTTACAATTGCAGACTTTCACCTAATGAAGGTGTTTTTTGAGGTTAAGTCAAATGACGAAAAGAGAAGGAATATCTGGATGTCTTCAGCAAAGAGAATCTCTCAAGAAAAGGGATCGGCCACTTGCCATGGTTTTTCTGATGGCATCTTTGACATCCTTGTTCCTCAGGCAGTAGATGATAGGATTGAGCATGGGAGTAAAGACTGCATATATGACTGAGATCAATTTGTTAGAATTAAATGAAGTAATAGCCCGAGGTCGGACATACATGAAGATCACAGCTGTGTAGAAGATGACCACCACGGTAAGATGAGAGGCACAGGTAGAGAAGGCCTTCCACTGCCCAGTGGCTGAGGGAATGTGGAGGATGGTAGAGACAATGAAGACGTAGGAGAGGACAGTGGCTGAGAGAGGAAACACAAGGATGATGATGGCTAGTGCAAAGTCCACCAACTCAGCCATGGAAAAGTCCGTGCAGGCCAGTTTGAGGATAGGGGACACATCACAGAAAAAATGGTTCAAGATATTATTGCCACAGAAGGCAACTTGGGAGATAAAGTATACTTTTGCCATGGAGATGGTGAAGCCACTCACCCAGGAACTGATGGTCAGCTGAATACAAAATCCTGTGGTCATGATGACTGGATAGCGAAGAGGCAAACATATAGCCACATAACGGTCATAGGCCATGGCAGCCAATAGCACACATTCAGTACAGGCAAGTGAGATGAAGAAATAGAGCTGAGTCATACATCCCAGGAAAGAGATGGTATTGGGACGAAGTAGAAACCCAGTCAGCATCTTGGGGACTGTGACAGATATATACCAGGTCTCCAGAAAGGACATGGTCCCCAGAAAATAGTACATGGGCTTGTGCAGGGACCCAGTGACCCATACAGTGAGGATTATGACCAAGTTTTCCAACAGCACAAACAAGTAGGTGATGAGAAAGAGGAGGAAAAGTAGGACCTGCAGCCAAGGGGAAGTTGGGAAGCCCACCAGGATCAACTCACTAATATGAGTGATATTTTTCTTCCACATGCTTAGGACACCAAAGACAAAGGATTTAATGACAATAGCACCAAACTGAACAGTGAAATCAACAGCAAGAGACCCTTAGGCTACAGGTACTTTATCATTAAACTTAACCCTGGTGTCATAATCTGGTCCTAGGGTGTGATTTGGGAGTCATGAGAGTCCATAAGACCCTCTCCAGAAAATCAGGCATTAGTACAGTATCGGAAAACAAATGCACCACAGACACAAAACTAAGGATCACAAAGTAGAATAATGAGGTCACACACAGGGTTCAGGTCTTGAGATCTGGGTCAAAAATAGGTATTCAGGTAGTACTAGGAGTAAATACTTTCCTTATCAGCATATTCCCAGATTTCAGGGGCAGCTATAAGGTAGGAGACCACAGTGACTGGAATAAGTGCCAACGATGGTCCAGGAAGGAAGACAGGGAAGCAGGAAAGTTCAGAATCTGTAGACAATAAAAACAGAATATCAACAGGATAAAACCCTCCTGGCCAGGAGAATTGCTGACTTTGGCCTACTCCTCAACTGTATTGTACATCTGTACATCTTTTGAAGACTCTGGCAAAGATGGTTAAAAATTATCTGCCTATTTTGGGGGTCATGGCCTGAAAAACTAAATGAAGTATGTCTGCTCTCTCAGAATAATTAAATGCATTTTGACTTTTTGGATGGTTTCAGATAACACTAATAATAATAGTTATAGATGTATATATATATATATGTCTATATATGATATACATCTATAACTATTATTTACATATATTAAAATTAACCCTATGTAGAGATATACATATATGAAAAGTTTGTATGTAATAATTATGTATAATATATATTTATATAATAATTATATATGTAAAATAATTCACATTTGCTCCCGAATTAATTCGTGTGATTCATCAATATCCTCTTCAAAAAGACTGGTTCAAAATTGTTATACTGCAGGAATGAGCATTGCTTGATTAATTCTATCTCCTCCTTGACTCTGAAACTCCTCCTCATTATGGACACGGCTTGAGGACAAGTTGCATAGGGAGCTGCCTTGGGAGAGGAGAGTCAGGAGATGCAACAACTCAAAAGGGTTCTGGGCTTCCCAGAACACAACATGATCTTAGGAGAGAACTGAAATTTAAAAACACTTTCTTCATAAATGGAAATAGAAGAAAAAGAGAAGTAAAGATAAAAGTCAGCTTAAGACTATAAGTAAAATTATGATAAAAAGATACTTTTCAAGGAGACCAATAGAGATGATCTAGAAAAAGAAATGCAGAATTAAGGGAACTGGACATAAGAATAAGATGTGGAATTTCCTAGATAATTAGTAATTATTTCTGATATATATATATATATGTACTTTACGGCCTAATACCCCCAGATCTACAATATAATAGTTAGTTATATGTATCGAAAAGATTACCACAGTGAAATAGAACTCAAATTTGACTGCTTTCTCCCCTAAAATGAATGATCCTTTAATTAATGTTAACAACTCTCTCTGGGAGGTAATTTTTACCAAGAGGTTTGAGTCAATGTGGAAACAGCCTAAATCTGAACAATTACAGAACAAGGTTGTGAAGGAATGTTTACATGAGAATGCACACTCAGTCGTGTCTGCTATTTCAGAAATCACAGAAAACAAAAGAGTTACACAACAAGAAATTCAACATGGACAAAAGAAGCCCCAGTATTCCGAGAGTACTACAGAATTAAGAAGCTACAGAGCAGTGGGACAAATAATTGGAAGACCTGAATTCTAGTCCATGATTTCTCTCTTGTTAACTTTATAACCTGAAGCAAACCTCATCTAAACTTCAGTTCCCTTAAGAATGAAAAACAGCTCTAATACTAAAAATTCAACAAATCATTCATCAAGACAATTTACGGCATTGTTAGTGGTTAAGATAAAGATTTTTTGATTACTTATTGGGGCCTAGCCCCACACTGCATATTGAAATTATAAAAATGAAAAAGTCAGATTTCTCCATTCAAAGTCTTGAGAAGGAGATAAAACAAGTAAAGAAGCCACTGCAGTTCAATGTGTTACGGTCATGAGAAAGATACATGCTCAGGTAGCTCCTAACACTGTCTTCAGAGGTGTCCTTCAAAGAAAGCAATGGGGCTTTCTAATCTGCACCTGGGCAGCGAGCCCAAATTTTGCTGGAGAAAAATCACAACCAAGAATACATGATATCAGCATAAATTTATGCTCATGGAACTCAACAGGCTCACAAACAATGGCTGGCTATCCTACACTATGTTTTAAATCACTTCACACTGCACTTTTCCCAAAGACTCTTGCGTCTGATTTCTAATCTGCCACCCCTCTCCTTCCTCCAACTCTGAGCAAAAAATTTTACTTCTTATTTTACAAAGACAAATGAGGCTACTGGGAGCATATTTATTCAGTCTCGTACTACCAGAACGTTGTGCTTACCTTCTGACATCTCTGTTTACTCCTTCCTTATTTATTAGCTAAAACTGATTTCTCCATCTGCTCTGGATCCTATGCGTTATCTCAGGAAACTCATCTATCAGAAACAACATCTCTTTCTGTATATTAAAATCATTCCAGGGCTGGCCTGGTTGCATAGTGGTTAAGTCTGCATGCTCCAATTTGGTGGCCCAGGGTTTGCAAGTTTGGATCCCGGGCATGGACCTATGCACTGCTCATGAAGCCTTGCAACATCCCACATACAAAGTAGATGAATATTGGCACAGATGTTAACTCAGGGACAATCTTCCTAACACACACAGTAAAATCATTCTTTTCACAAATATTCACAGAGCACCTACTATGTGAAAGGCACTACTCTAGATGCTTGCTATAGGTCACTGAACAAAAAAGACAAAAACAGACTAAAAGCCCTCATCTTAAGAAGTTACATCTTAGTGGAGGGTTACAGGCAGTAAATACTGTCCTTCTCAAGAAGCTGTGTAAATGCAATAATAAAAATGTAGGAACTGGTAAGTTCTATGGAGGAAATAGATAGAGAAAGTTAAATAAAATCAGGAATGTGTAGAGTAATGGCAGGTTCAAATTTTAAGTAGGATGGTTGGGATAAGCCTCATTGAACAGAGTCATGAAGAAGGTGAAGGCATTAGCTAATGTGGCTGTCTGGTGGAGGAGTTTTCCAGACAAAGGGAATAGAGAGTTCAAAGACCCCAAGGTAAGGCACAATGTGAGGAACAGCAAGGAGTCTAGTATGGTTGGAGCAGAGTGAGTGGAAAAGACAAATGAAGTCAGAGAAGTAAGGGTTAGGGGAGATGATGATGAGCGTATCACCATGGTCTTTTTAAGCACTTGTAAGCCTGTTGGCTTTTACTCTGGGTAGACTGGGGCCACTTTGGAAGGTTTTGAGCAGTTGGGTGACCTGATCTTATCAGTGTTTTAAGAGTTCTTCTGGCAAGTTCTTCTTCTCTGGATAATTTCCTACAAGTGTTGAAGTTGACCAATCAATTATCTCTGTTCCAGAAATAATCCTTCTTTACCAGTCATATTTATGTATCTGCTTCAGAACACTGTCCCATCAATTAACCCCTCTCTTTCCTTGCCTTTGACTGTTTACTTTCTACTGCTACTACCTCTCTGGTAATGTCAAGGTCTTTCTCACTTTAAAAATATTAGTTTCAGTTTCCCAATCCATGATCCCGCTCTTCATCCCAACCCCCATACCTTTATCCCTACCATGGGCCAGGTAGTTCCAGGCACTCAAAACACCAAGACAAACAGACATTGGAGCTGTCTAGTATAGGAGAAAGAAAGGAACAGAGAGTTAGAATATAATGTAATAAGCATTGCAATAGAATATTGAGGATTCTAATACTCAATAGAATACTGTGCATTGGGAAGCAAGGGTAGAGAGAGAATAATTTTTTGCCGGAGGCACCCAGAAAGCCTTCACCAAAGAGATGTCATTTGAATGGAAATGAAGCATTGTAGAGTTTTGGGGGAAAAGAGAAATAGCAAGGAGAGAAAACAGCAAATGCAAAGGCAGACAGTAAAGAGACAAAGCGTCGATAAGATGATTCACATTTTGATTAGAAAGAATTGGTGGCATGGAGGAAAGAAATGGCTCAAGACAAGACTACAGGATGAGGTTATATACTATTAGTCCTAATAATTCACACTTTTATCTATAACTTTTTACTAATTCTCACCATTTCCAACACACTGAGTCATGGAACATCTGACAGAATACCTCTTGCCGCAGTGACCACATATGGAAAACAAGATGAGTCTCATTTACATATTCTTTAATATTATCCTGAGGTCTCTTGATATTTTAATTTTGAAACTTAGAGTAAGTTGATAGTATTGTATTGCCTCAGACATGACCTAGCTCTCTACATATACCCCCCATTCTGGACATGAATGAGGGCCTCATGTCCTACACTTACTCTCTGCTGAACACTCACCCAGTTTTCCCATTGGCTTTCATGATCTTCACTCCTCATCTCTGCCTTTGCCTGTCCAATCTGTCCAATAGTAAGAATATTCATCATTTACTGGGTACCCATCCTATAGCAGAATTTGTACAAAGTCCTATACATATTTTGTATCACTTAATTCTCACAATAACCTAATAAGGCAGATATTCTTGCTCCCACAAGTAATAGGGTAAATAATTGGCTAAATTCATACAAGTAAAAAGTGGTAGATATGGAGTTTAACCTAAGACTGTCAATCTGTATACTCTTTCTACTATGCAATAATCTTCCTTCTCTAAGTATTGCTTCCCATCTCTCTCTCTTCCCACTGCCACACTCCCAAGTCACACGCCAAATATTGTAGAACATTAGTCAGTTTTTTCCTTATTTCTTTACCATCTCACCCCCTCTCCTGATCCCCAGTCTAGACCCTCACAGTGAAACCAATTTTCCCTTTCATTCAAGTCTTTCATGTCCAAACTCTTCACTCCTGAATTTAGCCTTTACACCCCATCTGAGCCTTTACAATCAATCTATAATTCCAAAGCCTGATTTGTCTAGCTGTTTTCCATTCACAACTTGCCTTCCAAGTTTATCTAACATTCAAGACATCCTAATATTTGTGATACTTTTCATCCCACATCTAGGTAGATGCCCAAATGTGTTTAAAGTCTGAATCTACATGACCTCCCCAACTGTACATTGGCCTCTGATCCAGCCACTGACCTGATGTGTTCCATCCCATTGCTGCCCACTTCCTAACATGAAGGTCTTTATAAACAGTGCAAATACTGGGAGGGATTTTGTGTAATGAGAGTGGAAGCTAGGATGGAAAGGAGCATCGGAGTTCAAGCCTCATCACAGATAGAGTAGACTTGCCTTGCAAGGGGCTGGAACCCATATAGAGGCAGGCAAAAGGGCTATTGTCCATTTAACACAACATTTCTAGATACTAAATAGTATTCCTGTCTCCAGATTGAGTGATCTTGATACAATATAAATATGAACATGTGACTTCCCAGTTTAAATCCTTCAGTGGCTACTATACGTCTGAACTTCTTACACTCCATAGTAGGTCCCTCATGATGTGATCCCCACATTTCTCATATCCTAATCTTCTTCCTTTGTCAGATACTCAACCCAAGCTTGAGCCACATTTGCATATACTCTGTATTCTGCTTGAAATTCATTCTAACTCTTGCCACCTGGCAAATGCCTACTCAGATTCATCCTTTCAAACCATAAAACTATGCCTAACATTACACTCCCACCCTGCACCCTACAATCTCCACCTCCTGAGCATCACCCCAGCCATCTGGCTTTGTAACATTTTGGAACTTAGAGCGTCATTTAATGATAACCTACCGTTTTGCTTACCTGTCATCATTACCAGATTTGTGGACACCTTGAAAATACCAATTTTATCCTATTTTCAACTTGTTCATCTTTTTATCACTAGTGTCTAGCACAGTTCCTGATGCATGGTTGGCACTCAATAAGCAAATAATTTGTGATGTTAAATTAAGACCAGTTATCCCACCTCAGTGCATGCTGTTTATTTTTCTTTAGGAACCTGGGTGAAGAAGATCATCTTGGTTGAATCTTGCTTGGAGATCTTGGTTCAGATGTCTAGTGGTCAGATCTGTGGAAAAGTGTTCCAGAGATTATGGCCTATGTTATTTCTTTGAGTCTTTGCCTCTCCACCTGAGAGAAGTTGCAGTTGGTGACAGAAAGGAAAAAGGAAAAGAAGGGGGAAAGGAAATAAAGGAGAGGCTTTTGAATAGCCTGATCTAAATTCTGGAAAACTGATGCTCTATGAAATGCAAGAGTTGCATGACTTTGTGATTCTCCTTACCTTGGAAAGATTCTGGGGTCTAGATGGGTTATAGGGAAATGAAAAATTATTCCACTATTGATTCAAAGAAAATGCAACATCACTTCAATTCATATTTGTGGTAAGATTTTTAAATTCAGCGGTTACTTCTGGGCCTGTTGGATGCCCCTGCTGGATGATAAGAGCTCAAGATTGGAGAGATATTTCTGTTTCATATGTTTTTTCTCTGTTATCTGTTCAGCATGTGTCTCTTCCCACTCCTCTCTCTCTTTCTTGCTCTTTCAATCTCATTCTCTGTTTTTCTGCCACTGAAATTGGACTGGCTTTGTGTTTTGACTCCTCCCACAGTCCTCATCCAGACAGAACGAAGAGCTGGACAGGTACAGGATGTAATGAGCCCACTGCTCAATAAAGACAATTATTCTTTAAAAATACACTTCCTTAGGGATCTGATTCACAAATGCTATAGGAGTTTCAAGAAAAATAATAACAAAGATGTTAGAGAAATTTCCCTAGTGATCTCCAAGGGTCAACAAACAGTGAAGATGCTAGACGATTATCAGAGAGAGAAATAGAGAGGAAGAGCAACAAGTTCATGGCAAATCAGCCTGGTGACAGATCTTAGCCCTACTCCCAAACTTTGATTTTCCTTCCTCTCCATGGTTGTCTGGGAAGTAACTATTATTGGTGACCCATTATTTTAAAGCATTAATGTTATTCAGAGGGGGTGCTGCTGAGTGGATCATAATATACAAAAGACGACAATGGTGTTAAGAGTACATACTAAGCTCTAGGGAGAAGCACATCTTTCCTTCCCCTCTCCCTACTCAAGAGAAGGGTACCCCCAAGCATCAAGACACATGATTGCACATAAGGCTAAGGAGTCAAGCTTTGGTTGGTAAAGTAAACTTAGAAGTAGCCAGTTTGGGCTCTTTTATCTTTCAAGGAAACTTCTGTTGTCTTGGCTCTTCCTTTTGGATTATTTTACATTGCTCTTCTCTTTCATGTCTCATGTAAATTTTTATTGAGAATAACCTGAAGAAGAGGTTTAGAAGGAGGAATAGCCATTCTTTGAGATCCAAGAAGAAACTAAGCCAGGATCCAAAACAAAAGAGTGCAGGAGATGAGGCAAATGACACAGGGTACAGGCAGCTGATGGCATCTCAGCTCTAAACCTTAGATTGCAACATTCTCTTTCTTACAATTTAATCTTTCCATGTCTCCTGTTGCCACCAGAGTGATAAGACTTGAGGGCCATGATTAGGCTGAGGGTCTGGGGAAAATTACAAGGAGATAGTTCAGACTTTTCAAAGTCTAGGAGTTAGGACAGTGGAATAAAAAGTGACCTTGTGTCTCAGATCTAGTCCAGGCGTGCTAACCAATTAGGAGACTGAGGACACATATCTAATGTGTGACAGAATGTGTCTTTGCCTGCAACATCCCCTCTGCATATACCTCTCTTTGAATACAGCAAGTGTGGTCACAACAGCTAAAGGTTATTGTCCAATATTTGGAGATATTCTTAGTTCCCTGTGAAATACTTTTCTATTGGAGGTAATACCAATAAACATAAGTGTATCGATAGGTAGAATTTTGGTGCCATCTTTAAGGCATTCATGTGAACATGTTTTCAGGGCTAAAATTCATGGGTAAGAACAAACATAAGCTTTTTATTTCTCAATTTATCTAAATAAAAACACATAGAAAGTTATTAATAGTATATCAATTTATTCATTCAATTAATAACCATTATTAAAAACAAAATTATATGGGCTGGCAGGGTAGCATAGTGATTAGGTTCACGTGTTCTGCTCTGGCAGTCCAGGATTTGCAGGTTCGGATGCTGAGCATGGACCTGCATACCACTCATCAGGCCTTGCATCCCACATACAAAGTGGAGGAATATTAGCAACAGATGTTAGCTCAAGGCCAATCTATCTTCCTCACCAAAAAATTAAATTAAATTAAATTAAATTAAATAATTATAAAATTCAACAAAAATATTTATTACTATATTTACCTGATTACTTTCATTGTGCATAAAAGGTAGGGTTTCCTATGATATATTTCCATGCATGCTTATAAAGAACTCTGCTTCACAATATTTATAAGATTTACTGATTTGGTTAATTTTTTTTAAAGATTGGCACCTGAGCTAACAACTGTTGCCAGTCTATCTTTTTTTCTTTCTGTTTTTTCTCCCCAAATTCCCCCGGTACGTAGTTGTATATTTTAGTTGTGGGTCCTTTTAGTTGTGGCATGTGGGATGCCGCCTCAACGTGGCCTGATGAGCGGTGCCATGTCCGCACCCAGAATCCGAACCAGCAAAACCCTGAGCCGCCGCAACGGAGCACGCAAACTTCATCGCTCGGCCATGGGGCCGGCCCCAGATTTGGTTAATTTGATTATCAATAACTGAAACATTGGAATTCTAGGATAATTCCAGATACTTAAGGAACCAGTTAAATTATCCATTCAGTGTCTCGTTCCAGAAAGCTTTAAGTTATTCTAAACTTTAATTCCTCTACCCCGAAACACTCCAGTAAATCAAATAACTAAAATCGTCTCTACTTCAAAGATGCAGGGACTACCATTGGTAGGTTCATAGGAACAGCTGTGAACACATAAGAGAAACTCTTTGAAGAAAGCTGAAGCTGATATTAATGTTTTGTGCCTGCTTTGTGTGAAAAACTTCACGTGTGTCATCTACTTTAGTGCTTCCAACAACTCTGTGAAATGTTATTAATATTCCCAGTTTTCAAATGAGAAAATCAAGGTTCAGAATAAATAATAATTTTCCCACAGTGATTGTATCCATCAGTGTTCTGTTATAGATAGTGGAATTCACCTTACCTAGTAGAAGCAGAAAGAGCATTTGGTTCTTGTCAAATCATTGAGAGGGCTGGAGTAGGGGACTTTTGCCTGAGCCCCAGGAAGACCTTTCAGCCTCCAGAATCCCCATCTCAACCATAACTTCTTGTATTGAAAATTGCTGCTGTTGTTACTGCTTCCTCTCCAGGGCTAATGATCCAGAAGCTGTTGGCTCCAGAACTTTGATAATAATCCACTTTAGCTAAATGAATGCCCCACACTCTGCCTCCCTTTGCATGTGACTTACCTGTGAATCAAAGTCTCATAGAAGCACATCAGACAGGAACCTACGCATGAATGAAAGCTTGAGAACTGTAGTTTTAAGCTTTTCAGACTCAACACGTTAAAAAAAAAAAAAACTGAAGTGAATATGAATAAATAATCCATTATATTTGCCTTAGTCAAAAAATTGGAAGAGTTAGAGAGAGAAGAATATTTAAAATTGAAACTATGCCAGAATACTAGGAAGGCATGGGCACAGTGGTAATGACGTGAAAGTATTACATACATTCAGAAAGAGATTTATTCACCAAATATCTACTGACCATTAAATACGTAATAAGTAGAAATAATGTTTACTAACTGTGAGTCATAAAGAGATGTCTGTGATATAAGAAACTTACAATCTAGTATGAGAAACAATATGTGTATTTGCATCATTTTCAGCATAAGGCAGAGTTTGGAAGAGTGTGATAGCCAAGATATTGTCACACTGAACAGGACTTAAGTGTAGCTAGAGGTCATTTCTTCTCAATAAGTGTGGAAATAAAGCTGAAAGTTGGAAAAAACAGGAAAGCATCATGGAAGACTTGCGACTCCAGTTGAGTTTTAAAGATATTATGAGTAATTTTTTTATCTCGTATTTTGTTGAATAATTTAGAATAATGTGTGTCAAATGCTGTGCCAGATGCATTTATATATATTCATTTTCATTTAATCTTCATACCAACTTTTGAAGGTAGATATTATGACCCACCTTTCACAAATGAGGAAACTGAAGCTCAAAGAAACCAAAGTTCTAATAGCCTACCAAAAAACACAAAGCTAACAACTGATAATGCCAGAGACTTAAGCTAAATATTTGCCTCCCAAGACCAGATTCTTTCCCAGTATTTTCCCATTTATACAATTGCCAAAGAAGCTGTTTTAAAAGTCTGATTATGCGGTTGATGTCAACACCATGATGAAGTGAGTTGTTCCCTTTGTCTCTCCCCTCCAAGTTATAGCTAGAATGACATTCATTAACCAACAGAGGATCCCTATGCAGCACAACGGGATGCCAGAGAGATCTATGCAGCTATACATCTGGAGGTGGGCGGACTAGATCCCTGGATAGCAGTGGACTTAGGTCAGTGCACACTGCCCTCTCTCCAGTGGCAGTGATCCAGGTCTCAGATCCTCACACAGAAGCCCAGCACAACTGTAAGTCGAGGTGGGGCAGCCCGACCCACATGGAAACACTTTCACAAAGTGGTAGCCCAGCTCACGGGAACACCCACTGTGCTGTGGCAGCCCTGTGAACAGAAATGCTCCCAACTGAATGCTGGTGGCTCAGCCCCCACATAGGCATATGTCCTGCCTAGTAATGCAGCTCAGCCTAACTGCCCACGAGCACAAGCAGAGCCCTGGCCTGTGCAAAAGAAAGTACCCTTCCTGCCTGCTGGAGTAGCTCAGCCAAGCACAGCAGCCCTGTCTGCATGAGACTAACCCACCCCTCCTGCTAAGCACAGAGACCCTGCCTACATGAGCACAACCTCCTGACTAAGTACATGAAGCCAATAGAACTCCAAATTACATCAGTGCAAAAAGACCTTGTCCAAGTCATATAACATTAAAACTGGCAAACTTCAATGACAAAGGAAAAATATTAAGGGCAGCAAAGCAGAAGAAAATAACCTACAGGCTATCAGTGGATTTCTCAGCAGAAACCTTACAGGCTAGGAGAGAATGGAATGATATACTCAAAATACTGAAATACAGAAACTTTCAGTAAAGAATACTCCATCCAGCAAAACTCTCCTTCAGATATGATGAAGAAATAAAAGCTTTCCCAGATCAACAAAAGCTGAGGGAGTTCATTGCCACTAGACCTGCCTTACAAGAAATGATGAAGGAAGCCCTCCTACCTGAAACAAAAAGGTTAAGGTTTACAAAGTTTTGAGCAAGACGATAATCGGGTAGACAAAACCAGAAAATTGATACTCTCCATCAGAATAGGTTAACCAACACTTAATTGTAACATACAAGGTAAAGGGAAGAAGAGCATCAAAAATAGTTACAAACAATTCAGTTTAGTCACAAACTCACAACACAAAAAAGAAGAATATGTGACAACAATAACTCAGAGGTGAAGATGAAAGGGATGGAACCTGCTTAGGCTAATGGAGATAAGAGGCCTTCAGAAAATGTGCTATCTCATCTATGAGATCTTTTATATAAACCTCATGGTAACCACTAAACAAAAAAATCAGAGCAAAGCCACAAATTGTAAAGAGAAAATTGAGAAAACCATCACAGAAAACCACAAAACTGAAATGGCAGTCAGAAATACAAGGGAAAAGAAATAATGAAAATATAGAACAACTGGAAGACAAGCGATAAAATGTCAGTATTAAGCCCTCATATATCAATAATCACTCTAAATGTAAATGGATCGAATTCTCCAATCAAAAGGTACAGTCAGAGTGACTGGATGGATTAAAAGACAAGACCCAACAATGTGCTGCCTCCAGGAAACACATCTCAACTCTAAAGATTAACATAGGCTCAGAGTGAAGGGATGGAAAAAACTCCAAGCAAATGGTGAGCAAAAGAAAGTAGTTGTTGCCATACTTCTCAGACAAAGCAGACTTCTGGATAAAAAACACAATGAAAGACAAAGAGGTGCAGTATATAATGATAAAAGGGACATTCCTCCAAGAAGACATAACACTTACGAATATATATGCACCTAACATAGGAGCACCAAAGTGTATAAAGCAGCTATTAAGAGACCTAAAGGGAGATACTGACAGCAGCACAAGAATAGTAGGGGACCTCAACACCCCACTTAGATCAATGGGTAGATCATCCAGAGAGAAAGTCAATAAAGAAGTAGTGGTGTTAAAAGAAATACTGGACCAGATAGACTTAATAAATATACAGAGAACATTCTATCAAAAATAAAAAGCAGCATACATATTCTTCTCAAAACAACAGGATACAGATTCTTCTCAATGCACATGGAACATTTTCAATGAAAGACCATATATTGTGAAACAAGGCAAGCCTCAATAAATTAGAGATGATTGAAATCTTATCAAGCATCTTTTCTGGCCACAATGCTATGAAACTAGAAGTCAACTACAGGAAAAAAGCTAGGAAATGTACAAATATGTGGAAATTTTAAAAAATGCTACTAAAGTACCATTGAATCAATGAAGAAATAAAAATACCTGGAGACAAATGAAAATGAAAATATACATACTAACTCTTATGGGATGTGGCAAAAGTAGTACTAAGAGGGAAATTTATAGCAATACAGGCCTACCTCAAGAAAGAAGAAAATCTCAAATAAGTAATCTTAAACTACACCTAACAGAACTAGAAAAAGAAGAACAAACAAAGCCTAAAGCCAGCAGAAGGAAATAATAAAAGTTAGAGCAGAAATAAATGAAATAGAGACTGAAAAAAAACAAAAGAAATGATCAATGAAAGTAAGAGCTGGTTCTTTGAGAAGATAAACAAAATTGACAAACCCTTAGCCAGACTCACTAAGAAAAAAAGAGAAGGCTCAAATAAATAAAATTAAAAATAAAAGAGGAGGAATTACAATGGATACCACAGAAATACAAAGGATTACAAGAGAATGCTATGAATAACTATATGCTAACAAATTGGATGACCTAGAAGAAATAGATAAATTCTCAGAATCATACAACCTCCCAAACTGAATCAAGAAGAAATAGAGAATCTGAATAGACCAATCACAAGGAAAGAGATTGAAACAACAATCAAAAACCTTCCTAAAATTAAAAGTTCAGGGCTAGATGGCTTCTAGAGAATTCTGGAGAATTCTACCAAACGTTCAAAGAATTAATACCTATCCTTCTCAAACTATTCCAAAAGACTGAAGAAGATGAAATGTTTCCTAACTCATTCTGTGAGGCCAACATTACCCTGATACCTAAACCAGACAAGGACAACACAAGGAAGGAAAATTACAGGCAAATATCACTAATTGACATAGATGCAAAAATCCTCAACAAAATATTGGCATATAAAATACAACAATACATTAAAAGGACCATGCACCATGACCAAGTAGGATTTATTCCAGGGATGCAGGGATGGTTCAACATCCACAAGTCAAAAAATGTGACACACCACATTAGCAAACTCAGGGAAAAAAATCACATGATCATCTCAATAGATGCAGAGAAACTATTTGACAAGAGCCAACAACCATTTGTGATAAAAACTCTCAATGAAATGGGTATAGAAGGAAAGTACTTCAACATAATAAAGCCCATATAGGACAAACCCACAGGCAACATCATACTAAATGGTGAAAAACTGAAAGTCATCCCTCTGAGAACAGGAACAAGACAAGGTGCCCATTCTCACCTCTCCTGTGCAACATAGTACTGGAGGTTTTGCCAGAGTGATTAGGCAAGAAAAAGAAATAAAAGATATCCAAACTGGAAAGGATGAAGTAAACCTCTTGCTGTTTTCAGATGACATGATTCTCTATATAGAAAATCCTAAAGAATCCACCAAATAGTTCAAAACTATTTGCAATACAACAACTACAGAAAAGTCAAAAACTACAACAACGTTGCAGATACAAAATCAACCTACAAAAATCAGTTCCATTTCTATATGCTAACAATGAACTAGTATAAAGAAAAGTTAAGAATATAATCTCATTTACAATCACAACAGAAAAAATAAAATATCTAGGGATAAATTTAACCAAGGATAGGAATGACCTATACGCCAAAAACTGTAAGACATTGTTGAAAGAAATCAAAGACATAAAGAAGTGGAAAGATATTCCAAGAGCAATCTACAAATTCAATGCAATCTCAATCAGAATCCCAATGACTCTCTTCATAGAAATAGAACAAAGAATCCTAAAATTTGTATGGAATAACAAAAGACAACAAATAGCCAATGCAATCCTAAGAAAAAAGATCAAAGCTGGAGGCACCACCATCCTGGACTTCAAAATGTATTACAAAGTTATAGTAATCAAAACAGCATAGTACTGGTACAAAAACAGACACAGAGCAGTGGAACAGAATTGAAAGCCAAGAAATAAAACCACACATCTACGGACAGCTAATCTTCAACAAAGGAGGCAAGAACATACAATAGAGAAAGGAAAGTCTCTTCAATAAGTGGTGCTGGGAAAACTAGACAGTAACATGAAAAGAAGGAAAGTTAACTATTATCTTGCACCAAACACTAAAAATTAACTCAAAATGGATTAAAGGCTTGGATGTAAGACCTGAAATCATAAAACTCCTAGAAGAAAATTTAGGCAAAACACTCTTTGACATCAGTCCTTGCAGCATCTGTTCAAATAGCATGTCTACTCAGGCATAGCAAACAAAAGAAAAAATAAACAAATGGGACTACATCAGACTAAAAGACTTCTGCAAGGCAAAGGAAACCACGAACAAAACAAAAAGAAAACCCACCAACTGGGAGAAAATATTTGCAAATCATATATCCAACAAAAGGTTAATTTCCAAAATATATAAAGAACTCATGCAACTCAACAACAGTAAAACAAATAACCCAATCAAAAAATGGACAGAGGATATGAACAAATATTTTTCCAAGAAGATATACAGATGAGCAACAGGCACATGAAAAGATGTTCAACATCACTAATTATTGGAGATATGCAAATCCAAACTACAGTGAGATATCACTTTACACCCATCAGAGGGCTATAATTAATAAGACAAAAAATAACAAATGTTAGAGAGGATGTAGAGAAAAGGGAACCCTCATAAACTATTAGTGGGAATGCAAACTGTTGCAGCTACCATGGAAAACAGTATTGAGTTTTCCCAAAAACTTAAAAATAGGAATACCATATGATCCAGTCATCCAACTACTGGGTACTTATCCAAAGAACAGGAAATCAGCAACACAAAGAGATCTATGTACCCCTATATTCATTGCACTGTTTTTCACAGTAGCCAAGAGGTGTAAGCAATCCAAGCGCCCATCGACTGATAAATGGAGAAAGATGTGGTGTGTATATTCAATGGAATACTACTGAGCCATAAAAATGAGAAAATTGTCCCATTTGCAACAACATGGATGGAACTTGAGGATATTGTGTAAGCAAAATAAGCCAGAGAAAGACAAACACCATATGATTTCACTCATATGTGGAAGATAAATACATGGATAAGAACAGATTAGTGGTTACCAGAGGAGAAGGAGGTGAGGGGTGGGTCGAAGGGGTAAAGGGGCACATATGTATGGTGATGGATGAAAACTAGACTATTGGTGATGAGCATGATGCAGTCTATACAGAAACTGATATATAATAGTGTACACCTGAAATTACACAATTTTTTAAACGAATATGACCTCAATAAAATAACTTTAAAAAAAGACTGATTATGTTATTTATTAAAAGATAGTAAACCTCAGTGAGAGAGTTAGACGCACATTTGAAAATATATTGGGGAAATTCTTCTACAGATAATAAAATATAGTCTGATTTACTTTGATAAGAGAAGCAGCGGAACTAAAAGGGAAAAGTAAAGGGGTAGTTATGTGAAGTAAACTTACTTGGACTGGTTCTGAGCGGAAATGACTGCTTCCTAGTGGCAGATACAGTCTTCCAGTCATTGGCCGAGAAGCTAGGCATAGTATATTCAAGACCTGGGTTTAAATTTGCTGTATGTTTTAACTCAGACATCTCAGAATCAATTCAATTTGGCAGCGGTATCACTGGGATGGAAGAAAGGTCAAAGTTTTTTTACAGAGAGATACTTGAAAAATTAAATGTAGAACAAACGGTTTTCTATTTTAATTCAAGTTCTGTCATATAGCAGATAAAAAGTGAGGTTTGCTTATGTTATATTACTGATTTCAAAATATAAACACACATATGTTTTAAAGTAGTATATTTATTGCAAGCATTCTCAATGAGATTTATTTCAATTTGACTAATATTTGTTTAATGCCATATCAGTCAAAATCCCAGGAAGAAACAGAAAGCAGTTTCTGCTGAAATTATTGATTAGAATTAATTTTCACAACTATTCTCTAAGTTTGGGCAAGGTGAAGACAACAGAAGGGATGCTGAGTCATGTAAGAAGTAGCAGTGCAGAAAGCAGTGATGGCTGCAGACTTGGAAGGGGTGCCCCTGTTGCATGCGTTGTAGTCATTGCCAGAGCCATGGAACCCACTGGAAGTAGGGGAAAATCCTTTGTCATCTCTTTTCTGGCATCCTTCAGTTTTCTGCTGATGCCTCCCATTCACCCAACCAAATTGGAAGCCAGAGGTTAACAGAGCCAGAGTGATACAGCCCACAGGATCAATTCCTCTCAGCCCCTGGGAGATAGGGTACACAAAGGGGAAAAGGAGTGGAAAGAATAGATAACTGGAGGATGGGAATCAATAAACAGTACAAGTGCCTACAGTGTCAGGGGTGGCCGATATTGTAGACTCAAGGAAGAATACTGTTACTTTCTGCCCTCGAGAGTAGTGAGGAGTCAAACACAAACTGACGTCTGTCATTCAGAATGAAAAGGTATAGCAGAGGAGGCCAAATATTCAAAGCCAACTCACTTTTTTCTTGCTCCACTCTATCAGTGACTACCATTCACTTGGTAGACATACTAAAGCTAAAGAGCTAGTACTTGCAGAAACTGAAAATTCCTCTGTAGAACTTATTATATATCCATAAACCTATGTAGTAAGAGAAAATTCACAAACTGGTAAGATTTGTTTTGGTAAACATGAGTCTACTTCCTCACGTGACCCCTCTCTTCCTCATGTCACTTTTTGCTAATCATTGTTCAGTTCTTTGGATGTGCTGTTATTTCTCTTGATTGTTGGCCTTTTTTGTCTCTGCAATCCCTGACCTTCGCTACTCCCCACCATTTTACATCTGTCTAATTCTTTTAAGTGTTAGCCTAAAAGCTGCTTCCGCTGGAACATTTTCTCTGCTCACCATAGATCCACCTACCATTTGCTTCCATTACCCTGTACTTGCGTCATCACATAACACTGAAGGTAATTATGCCTTTATCTTCCCTATTCATTATAGCTATTTGAAAGAAGAATCTGTGTCTATTTTTGTTGTTGTTGACCATTACATCTTCATAGGTTATTAGAGTGCTTGGCAAGGAATAGGGGCACAAGAAATACTGAATGAATGAATGAATGAACGAATGAATGAAATTAAGCAGGAGAATTAGTATATTGTAATTATTGAGCACATTAAGCTGATAATATCAGAATATATGTTTCATATTGGGGATCAGTATAAAGCAAGGTTGAACTGGTGTAGGTGGGGAAAAGTTCAGGTATTATTGAGATTCACAAATGCTAGAACTATTCCAAAATAATAATAATAATAAATAAAATGAGTGGGTCTTATTTCATTCGAGTTGAGAATTCTGAAGTAGTAGGGTAGGTAACATTCTAAAAGCAACATATAGGGAAGATTAGTACAGGATTGTTGAATAATGTTGAGGGTGGCTTAGGCCAAAATTGGAGACCAGCTTGAGACTCCCATTTCAAATGGATGGGATATAGAGCCAAGATAGCTCTTTCTGATTATTTCTTTCATATTTTGGTCTCAGTTTTATCAGTTTTGTGGAATTCTCCCTGGTATACCACATTTCCTTACCTAGTCAGCAGATGCCCCAATGCATCTAACAATCTCACTTATCTTAGAAATTTTGTATTTGTTTTTCACCTTATTTGTATGTTGAACGTTTGTTATATTGATGTGTTGAAGATTTCAGCTCAAACATATATTGATGAAATAGTACTCCATCAGCTTGGCGATAATTGTCACATATAGCATGGATGGCCACAAGATTTCAAGAGCCAAAAGTCTCAAGAGATATGTATCAACAGCAAAAGTTGCAGTAATACCAATTTTTTCATCTCTTGTGAAACTACTGATCCCATCCTTGTAATGATAAATGAGCTGTTATAGTCCTGGAAGGAGGCTAAAATTGGAAGAAGATTGCAAAATGATCTACAAGATTAATATCAATGGTAGCCCATCATCACTAACCCAATGGAATCACAAACAGCTTTCTCACTACCATCACTACCACACCACTATCACTTATCATCACAACTACACAGATTTTACTGACTATATTGCTTATTCCATCCAGGCATCAATGTTTTTTAACTCATGGGACCCTAGAACCACTATCACAGACTGTTAGATACAGAGAAAATCGAATACAGTTGATTATAGAGCTGGAGCCCCTGGCTTCAAATAAAAGCTTTGATATTTACTAAGTGTGCAATCTTGGAAAACATATTTAACATCTCTCTGTGTGCTTCAGTTTCCTGATCTGTAAAATCAGATAAGTAATGATAATTAACTCGTAGAGGTGTTACAAGAATAAAATAGTCCATTATGTGTAAAGTACTCATAACACCAGTGTTACCAAAAGTTTGGTCTCTGATCCCGATGTCAATCCAAATAACGAGAACAGAATCTTGGGAGAAAAAGGAAAGCTTTACTTTGCTAGGCAGAGGGAGCAAAGCAAGGGCTAGTGCCCCAAAAGTTGCTTGCTCCCTGTTAAGAAATAGGTAAGTGTTTTTATTTGAGGTTTTTGGTAGTAGAAGGGGACCATGGACTTCTTCGTCAGCATTTTCCCATTGGCCTGTGTCTGGGGCTGCTTCCAGTGGAGGAGACAAAGGATTTCTCAGATGAGTGTCCATGGCTGTTTATCTCCATGGTGGAAGGTAGACTCTGACGTCAGGAAGCCAAGGAGGTGGGCCTGGGAAGCTTCAGTTTCTTGATATTCTCTGGACATTAATTTCCCTGTAAAAGAACTTCAAGGTCCTGGGACTAGCTACAACTTTAGCAGGAGCCCAGTTTGAGGCCATCTGGGCTTTAACAATTTGTAACTTCTATTTGGTTGTAAAGCTCAGGGAGTTAGAGGTTAAAGAAACAAACACTTACAAATGAGTGTAACTAAAGACCCAGGAAACCAGGAGTGCAGGGTTTTAGCTTTAATCCCATACATGCCAGGTTCACTGTAGGGGAACCAATATCAGGGCTGATATTAACTAAGAGCCGGTAACACCAACTTATATATGTTAAATATTTATTACTCTGTCATTTCAAAATAATTATTAAATGTATAGAGTGTGTATTAAAATTAATTCAAGATTAAAGCAATATATAATGTATCCTGTTAATATTTTTAATTTTTTTTCTTTCTATGATATAATTTCTTTAAGAATCTAGATCTATAGAGCAAGCAAATATGCAAAACCATGATAAGTGTATGGGATGACATGCTTTCCAGGACACTGACTCCTCAAGGCAGTGGAGCTCAG
Organism: Equus przewalskii; assembly: GCF_037783145.1. Taxonomy (NCBI): domain Eukaryota; kingdom Metazoa; phylum Chordata; class Mammalia; order Perissodactyla; family Equidae; genus Equus; species Equus przewalskii. The sequence goes on from NC_091836.1 coordinate 76,457,975, forward strand.
CTAAGCAGGACGCACTGACCAAATCCCACAGTCTTTTCTTTTTTTTTTCAATAAAGATTTATTTTTTCCTTTTTCTCCCCAAAGCCCCCCAGTACATAGTTGTGTATTCTTCGTTGTGGGTCCTTCTAGTTGTGGCATGTGGGACGCTGCCTCAGCGTGGTTTGATGAGCAGTGCCATGTCCGCGCCCAGGATTCGAACTAACGAAACACTGGGCCGCCTGCAGCGGAGCGCGCGAACTTAACCACTCAGCCACGGGGCCAGCCCCTAAATCCCACAGTCTTTTTGATAGCATTCTTGACTTCCTGGTTCCTAAGGCAGTAGATGAAGGGATTTAGCATGGGTGTGAGGACTGCATACACAGCTGAGATTAGTTTGTTGGAATTAAATGATGCAATAGCTCTGGGCCGAACATACATGAAAATCATGGCTGTGTAATAAATTATGACTACAGTGAGGTGGGATGCACAGGTGGAGAAGGCTTTCTTCCTTCCTTGGGTGGAGGGTATACGCAGAATTGTAGAGACAATGTAGACATAGGAAAGGACGGTGGTGGTAAGAGGGAAGACAAGGATGAAAATAGCTAAGGCAAAGTCCACTAGCTCAGCTGTGGACATGTCTTTGCAGGCCAGTTTCAGGATTGGTGAGATGTCACAGAAAAAGTGGTTCATGACATTGGAACCACAAAAGGTGACATGTGAAATGAAACAGACCTTGATGACAGAGACCATGAAACCAGTCATATAGGAGGAAGTCACCAGCTGTGCACAATAACCTGTGGTCATGATGACTGGGTACCGGAGAGGGTGGCAGATGGCCACATAGCGGTCATAGGCCATGGCTGCTAGAAGCACACATTCTGTGCAGGCAAGCGAAATGAAGAAGTAGAGCTGGGTCATGCAACCTGTGAAGGAAATGTGCCGTCTCTGCAGGAGGAATCCATCTAGCATCTTGGGGACTGTGACGGAGACATACCAGACCTCCAGGAAAGACAAGCTACTCAGGAAATAGTACATGGGCTTATGGAGGGAGCCAGTGACCCAAACCGCAAGCATGATGACAAGATTCTCCACTGCCACCAGCAGATAGACCACAAGGAAGAGGAAGAAGAGCAGGACTTGAAGCCATGGGGCAGTGGGGAAGCCCACCAGGATGAACTCGCTGACCAGAGTGATGTTTTCCTCCAGCATGACTAAGAGCCCTGAGAGGTATTGAAGTCTTCTGTGACAATACCACAAACAATGAACATGACTATGACATCAGACAAGAGACCAAGATAAGATAGTAAATCAGTCTTCCCTGTGAGTGAACTCATAAAATAACTTTGGTTAATATGGAGTCATCTTCTAATGTGAAGCACACATTTGCATCAAAATTTTTTATTGTTGTTTCTTTGTTTATTATGAATGTCTCCCAGAATCAAAGGAACTCCCACCCCTAAGCCTCTCTCACCTGAGGAAATATTTGAATGTCACTATTCATGTCATTCCCAGCTCCTTTGTCAGTGAACATAGACCGATAGTCTCTCCCTTGTTGGTTCCAGATCTCTATTTAACTAGGAACTCACTGCACAAAGACTTTTTTCCCCACCTGAAAGGAAACAAAGTTTAGTATTTGGGTGATCCATTGACTGTAGTCCTTTGATTCAGCACAGTTTCTTCAGAATAGTGTCTGTGGAAATTAAAAAGTGATATAACTTCCTCACAAATTCCTTAGTGACACTCCAATTGCTTTTGAATAAACATGGAAATGTTTTCATTATCACACATAGGACGCATTTAATATATTGATCCCTACCTACTTCTCCAGCTTCATGTCTTGTGACCATCTATGTGGTATTTCATGCTCGAGACATACTTTCCTAGTTTCTTCTTCCCACACACATTATAATCACTCTTGCACTTACATACACTCTTCCCTCTTCCAGTTATGCCCATTCCAAAATCTTTAGCTGCTGATTCAAGTTTCAAGATTCCACTTAGGAGGCATCTCACCAAAGCGGGGTCAAGTGCCTCAATAGCATTCGTTCCTAGTGCACACCCCCCTCATGCATTTAGGTTTCTTTTCACTGCACTTCAACTTTCCAAATCTCAAGACTCTGTCCTTCATGACTGTGAACCCCATGCCCAGGACAGTGACTGGAAAATACATGAATATTTAATGGATATGGATTAAAAAGTGAATTAATGAATCCCTTGGAGCTTTGGAATCCACAAGAAATAGGTCAAGGGCAGAGAAGTGTGATCTCAGGGTCTTTGCTGGTAGGAAGCACCTATCTATCAAGGTTACACATCTGTGGACACACCCTCAGCTTGCACACATGGGGTACTTTCATGATAAACATATCCACAAGGTCTGAGAACATTGGATATGATCTCTGGTCTAAAATTAGTTGGTAGGTCAGGTTCTCGAAATATCAGTCATTGTCTCAGGTTCTGGACCAGAGAGGGGAGCAGAGGAAGGGGAGTGCTGTACTTAGATAGATGGGTCTTGCAAGACTGCAAGGCAGAATTATTTGTGAGCTATTCCAAGAATTCTAATCTGTGGTTAAGGAAGTAGGTTACCACAGAGTCATCTCTTGAAAACACATCAGTGACTGTTTATCTTCATTAAATGCTTCTCTAATCCATGAAGCCTGAATTAAGGTCCTGCCTTCAGTCCATTACTCACTCTTTCTGCCAACTATTTCTCTAATATACTGTTCACTTGGCACAAAGAGGGTAGGAGGACAATCAGGGTTCACTCTGATATTCCACAGGACTAGAGATCTTCTGGATGTGGCTCATAGCAAAGGACTAAAGGATGAGGTACTGAAATGCATATTATTGACTCCATCACCTCCTTTCCATAACAACACACATGGGCAGAACTCAGTGAGGCTTAATCAGTGGGAAGAGACTGTCTCTTACTCTAAGCCACATACTTCCACTTTCACCTGTGAGGTAGTTTACTAGAGTTCTTTGCCTAGTTCCTCAATGCATTTGATAAAATCCTTTTGCTGGTGAAAAGTATCTGTTTCTTGGAGCAGAGAATACGTTATAGCCCTCGTAGGAAGTAGCACCAACGTAGCAGCTCCTACTCTTCAGGATATGTATAACATTCCTCATTTCCATCATCAGCCACACTATTTACTGCACATTCACCTTTACATACTGGTTTAGAGCACTGATTTTTAGAGGAAAGATTTCAGTATTGATTTCATTACCTAGGAGTTGTGTTATACCGCACAAATCACTTGTCAAGTATGTACTTCCATACCATCTTTTGTAAAACAGGAATAATAATAATAATGCCTACTTTACTAGATTGTGTTGTGAGAATTAAATTTATATTCCATGGAGAGCACTTAACACAGGACTTGACCAATTGGTATGGACCAAGCACTAGCTGCTATAAATTATGTTGCATAACACCTATCCATGTTTAATCAGTTATGAGTGTTCACATATTTCACTCATACCGACTCATAAACACACTCGGTCCTTCATTCTCTCTCTTTTGCTCACTTTTTCTGTCATATTCTATGGAATAAAATAATTCAACTTTCCTTCAGTATAGGATTGTAGCACCTTTGAAGAGCTCTGAGTTGCAGATCACTCAGAACTTCTGTATCTTCTCTTTAAAGTATTGTTTCCGTATATTCAAGCACATGCTTACTATTGCATATTCTCCTCCATATTCTTTGCTGCAAATCTACCTCCCAACAGGCTCTATTTTGAAACATTAAAAGATGTGGAGTTCTATTTTTCTGGCTTTCAGAACTGAGAACCCTGAGCTTTGGGCTCTCTACAGTATCCAAGGAAAGAAATCCTTTCATCGTATTACAGTATAATTTTCAGTCCTTGTGCTTCTTCTCAAAGACGATACTGACACTGACAGACTTCTAGAAGGGTCCTTTGTACCCTGTCCCCAAACCTGAATGACCTCACAACCATCCAAATTCCCCCAACCTTGGATAACCATGCTGTGTGCCCTGAATCTTCATTTCTCTAGTCATTTTCCCTAACACCTTTTCTCTTGTCCAGGAATGATATGTGCTACCATTTTCCCAAGTCCCTCCTCATCTTCCTTGGACCTTCCTTCAGGGATCAATCAATCTCTCTTGGTAACTCCAGCTACTCACCATGATCCATTTCTTCTCTCCTGAAAACGGAAAATCCTTCAGATATTTGCACGTATCACAGGAAGCAGAGTGATCTGCAGATTTTCTTACTTCCTGGAGATCCAAGTCTGGTCTCTGCTTAGACTGTGTAGTAGGTATTGAAGCACTAAGACAAGAAGACTGGAGCAGGACAGGAGAGTACATTTAACACTCACCTATATTTTGCCCTTGTCTTCTTCCCAGGAGACTCATTTGCACTTGGTCTGTCCTGCTCTGGGGAAACGCTGTGCGTACTGTCAAACTATGTCCAGGGGACAAAGAAGATGAATCTCCATCCACTTGTCAATTCCTGCTTTTACCTGGACCATGTTTATCTATACCTGTGGGTATGATATGGTCATTTCCTTTTAGTCCTGTATGTAAGGTAAAGCAACACCAAATTACTCGGAAACCAGGAGAAGAAATCTAAGTGGGTTAATAAGGTAATAGAGATATGCATTTGTTTATTCTTTATATAAAATATTTTCTGCCTTGAGCTCTTATTATGTACAGGGCACAGTGCTATAGATTATTTGGAAGAAACATTTTTAGGTCATGATCTCTACCCTCTTGGAACCTACAGTGTTGTAAGTAAAATAAGAAGTATGCGCTATAATGAGGGTAGAATGTGACACGAGCTATTAGAGATGTGCAAACAAAGTGCTCTAGGAACTCCAAAGAGGGAGAAATGATTTCTGACTGAGGAAACTAGAAAGGTTTCATCAAAAGTGTCATTCTAGACATAAAGGAAGAATTTAGCATGGAAGTAGTGGCAAGGGAAATAGTGTTGATTCAGCAGTGAGAAGACACGGTTCCTAATCTTAGTTTCCACCATTTTTAAGACATTTGATTTCAGAAAATTGCCTTTATTCTTCAGTTTGTCTATCCATAAAATGGAGTAACAATGATTCCCTTGTCTGTATCCTGTCATTGATGTTAGGCTCAAAAGTAATATGTATATGAAAGCAATTCTAAAACTGCTTCGTGATAACTACACAAATGTAAAATATTACCTGCCTTGGAATATGAACCACAGCCACGATTTGATCAGTGGCAATGAGGTGAGTAGGGCTTTGGCTGCAGAGAGACTAGCACAGAAAAAGATGTAGAGTAATGACAGCAAGAGTTGAGACACGAAATAATGAGGCCTCTGCAGTGACTCGAGGTCACACCCACTGCCTTGGACTATAGGAATCGTTCTGTCACTTACTGAACATTTGTGAAGTGTGCACTGCATGCTAAGGACAGTGTAAAGTGTCAACTCCTTCTGTTCTGGCAAGTTGTCCTCAGGCAAGTGGGCTCACGGAGTCTGCTCTTAATTGTACCTCAGTAACCACAAAATCAAGAATCAAGTCCTAGAAGTTTTGCAAGAATGAAGAGCCAGGAGATACATTTCTGTCTCTGTGAGTATGCAAAGGTGGCTGAAGGAAGTGAAGCAGAGATCTGAACAAATGAGAAAAATCCAGATCCTAGAAAGGATCTAAGGGTCAATGTGTGACTAACTGGAATTTGATGGAGAAGGATGGACCTAAGCTTCCCATATTTCACCCATTCACATGCTTTGTCTAAAGGCATGTGGTGAGTTGACACTAATTCTTGGAACGTTGAACCACTGGTCATCATGAAATGAGGCTATGGAACTTGAAAATAAGGCTAGATGATACCCCCAAAGGAAAGACTTTAAGAGAAAATGAGAAAACCTGTGCTCTAAGCCCTCTCTTCTCTGCACTGCCTGAAACTGTTCACTCCTGCTCACCTGCACCAAATGGTGATATCTGGAAGAGCTGGTATAGTTGGTTAGAGTTACCAAAGGCATAAATCAATAACTATGTGTCAATTATACTTTATTTTCACTTTCTCTTATCACTCAGCAAATTAAAATAGCAACAATGCATGTGTTTCATGAGAATTAAAAATCCAGGAAAATTTGAAAAAAAGATTTCTCGGTATAGACATAAATACCAAGTGTTTGCTATACATATCACCATAAACAAAAATGGGCAGTTTGCTTATTATTATTATTATTATTATTATTATTATTATTAAAGTCACTGGAATCAATCAAATTGTATTACATTATTTAGTATAAAAAGACCAATACATTTCTTTTTTAAATAAACTTTTATTTTGTAATAATTTTAGATTTACAGAAAAGTTTTAAAGATACTGAAGAGACCTCTCATATTCCCCTCACAGGATTTCACTTTCCTCTAATATTATCATCTTACATTACCTGGAGACTTTCAAAACTAAGAATCTAAATTGGTACATTACTTTTAACTAAACTCAAGGTTTTATTAAGATTTTAGTGGTTTTTCCATATCCTTTTTATATTCTAGGATCCAATCTAAGATGCAAAATTCCACTTAGGTATCTTTTCTCTTTAGTCTCCTCTGATTTGACAGTTTCTCAGTCTTTACTTGTTAACTGTAAGGGTTTTTTAATGAAGCAAAATAAGGTTTTTAAGACTACAGAAGAATGCTATTTTTTAAAATGCTCTTTTACCAAAAGGGTTTTTGGATGTTTTCCGACTGTTCAATGTGAAATGTTAGCAAATGGTAAAAGATATTGGATTATTAAGTTCAAGTAAAAAAAAGGTTAATGACAATCTAAAATTCACCTGCACAAGGTGAGTACAAGGTAGTGGGGAGGAAATTAAAATAAAAACCAAAAGGAAACCTGAGACCATATTGTGAAGAAACTTGAAAGGCAGACTAAGAAACTTGGAGTGTATTGAAAGTCGATGGGAACAAGTAGATGGTTTAAGCACAGAAGCTTCTACTTTGATCCTCCCTTGCTCTGGAGATGTTAATTGTCTTGGCCTGGCCACGCTGGGTATCTCTCCTTTCCGAAAGACCCAGTGTGGATCTCATACTCCCAACTCCTGTAATGATGGAAGAGACTGGAGACTTCCTCCAGACACTACCCTGGCAAAAGGGAGTTACAAAAGAGTCACATCATCTATGCAATAGTTTGAGAGACTGGTAGACTATAAAGATGGTTTAAAACAAACAGGATCAAATGTAACAGAGATAAAATAAAGTCCTCTATCTAGGTTTAGGGGGAAAAAGGAATTATGTCATTGGAGAATGAGGAATACTTAATCTGATAATTAACAGTTCATTTGAAAAATCTTAGGTTTTGTGACAATTCCATATGAGCCATGAGGATCATATGACTTTGAAAATGCAGTCCAAGTCCAGAGAGGCGTCAATCCCACCATAGTTCATATGCACTCAAACATCTTCTCATTCATTGTTATTGAAAGTCCAATATATGCAGGATATTGTGCTAAATACTCTTCATATACCTGAAGTATTTAGTTTCAAATTTTGAAGTCAGAATTATAAGCGTTTTGTTAAACTCAAAAAAAAAATACATTTTATTGTAAAAAGTTTTGAAATTTAAAAAAAGAAGAATGAAAGAAATCCACATCATGCCGTTACCTCCTATTAGCTGGAGTTAACCCATAAGGAGGTTCCTATAATAGCTACAATAGTGAGACCCAGAGGAGAACGCTCCCATCCCAGACCACTAGCCCTTTCAGAAAGTTATTCTATGGGGACATTTTGGAGATAGACTTTTTATAAACTTTATATCTAGCCATTTATAAATTATAATGATAAGATACTCATAAGGTTATATAACTGTTTTGACACAAATAGATATTAATATTATATTAGAACTTTTAATATGTAGGGACTAGCAAATAATGCCTGATATCCTTGTAGTAGGCTTCCATATGCTTTATTAGCAGCAGACAACTATAGAAAGACAAGTTGCAACAACAGAAGGCTCCCACACCTGGAGAGAGAGAAGCTTCATGTAGGCTGTTGTCCTCAGGATTCTGGGTCTTGGGTAACTTTGGGGAGCTAAATTTCTGAAAATCATACTGACATACCCTCTAATCATCTCTCTGTCCAGATGAATAAAGCTGTGTATTTTATTGGCTAAGAAATGTTTATTTAAATAAATATGTTGCTAACAATATCTTTGCCACAGAATGCAATTCAGAAGAATAAGGGCTCCATTGCATAGTTACAGCTAATGTTCTAGTCAAATTCCCTCTAGTCTTATTTAAACAAACAAATACATAAGACATACACTTTTGATACGATTACATGACCTAATCTTGACATTTATTACATTAGGAATATTTTTCTGTCACTAGCTTTATTTACATCATGTTATTTTAAGATCTGCATAATATTCCATTTAATGTATAAGCTTTAATTTATTTAATTAATCTTATATTTGTGGAAGTTTAACATATTTCCATATTCTTGTTGAAAACAAAAATGTCTATCTATACAAATATTTCTCAATCAGAATGTTTTCAATACTTTTAGTATCTATAATACATACTGCCAAATTTCCTTCCAGCAAGTCTGAGCCAATTTGTATCTCCTGGTACTCAGGGGAAGTAGGAGGGGTCTAGTTTCTGCACCTGTCAACCCTATCTACAGGGGTGACACACAGGCCTTGCCAACATGGCTCCAAATTATATTCACTTATTATGTTTCTTCATAGCCCCCAGGTATTAGATACAATTCTGGGACATGGTAATAAAATGATGAAAAAGCAAATGTGATCCCTGCCTCCATGGAGCTTACAGTCTAAATAGGGAGGCAGAAGATTAAATGCACAACTGCATTTGGCCATTAGTTCAATGTGGGAACTGACCTCGGGAAATCAGGACGTGAAGCTAGAAGGCTCTGTAGCCCAAGAGATGATATTTTGCCAACACAAAAATTCTCAGTTTCTTGTCTCCTTACCTTATAACTCACACTAGAACGATTGCCTCCTGGCCCGCTGTTACCTCATGAGCTATAATCATGGCCTGTGGCTAGAAGAGATCTCATCCAGAGGTCTCCCGATGCTTTTCCATTATGAAGCCTGTGCTTCCTTGAATGGTTTTCTCCTTCTGCCTCCTTTTTCTACACCTTCTGCCTCAGAACAAAAACCCAGGAGCAAACCTAGGAGGAGCCTTTTAGAGAGACCTTAGTTCTACCTTTGTCGGCTTGTTTAAATATTCAAGTGCAGTTATGTCTTCTGCTCAAAGTCAGTCCTTTCCACTCCACCAGGAAGCGTGATTCATAAACCTACTCTGTGCAAATTACAATAGAGCGGACAACACGGAACCTACTTTTAGCCTGTATTTTATAGCCCTGTCCTGGCGAAATTCAGCTGCTAGCTGCCAGGTTGCTATCCATCCCTTTTCCTTCTCTTGAAATAGTTCTTTGTTGGTGACTTTGAAACTCTAGTCCCTAATTTAGGCCCTAAGAGCTCCTCTGGACTTCATAGAAGAACTAGATCCCAAGTTTAAGAACAGTTTCTAAGACTTAACACCTCCCTTCTACCCATTTCTGCTAATTTTCCCAGGCTTAGCATCCTGGCCCTGGTACAGGTGCAGAGTACGGCGTAGGGCTCTCTTGACCTCTTGGTTGCTCAAGCAGTAAATGATGGGGTTGAGCAATGGTACAATGACAGCATAAAGTACAGAGACCAGCTTGTTGGTGTCAAAAGCAGAGAGTGCCTTTGGCCTGGCATAGATGAAGATATTAGCTGCATAGAAGATGACCACAACAGTGAGGTGAGAGGCACAGGTGGAAAAGGCTTTATGGCGCCCAGCAGCTGAGGGAATGTGCATCACAGCATGAGTGATGGCCATGTAGGAGGCACCAGTGACAGAGAGTGGCCCCAGTAGGATAAAAATGGCCAGAACAAAGTCTGTAAGCTCTGCTATGGACATGTCAGTGCACGAAAGGTTGAGCAATGGAGAGACATCACAGAAAAAGTGGTTGATGATGTTGGGGCCACAGTAAGAGAGGCGAGAAATGAGAAAAACTTTGACCATGGAGATGCCAAAACCTCCAGCCCAGGAGCCAGTTGCCAGCTGAACACATAGCCGGCCACTGACAATAACAGGGTAGTGGAGAGGATGGCAGATGGCTACATAGCGATCATATGCCATAACGGCAAGAAGGACACACTCAGTGCAGCCCAGGCCCAGGAAAAAGTAGAGCTGTGTCATGCAGCCCTCAAAGGGGATTAGCTGTCCATGGCCCTGTTTGGACCCAGTAAAACCAGCTAGCATCTTGGGAATAGTGACAGTTACATACCAGATCTCCAGGAAAGACATATTAGCCAGAAAGAAGTACATGGGTTTGTGAAGGGTGGGATGGTTTCTAACTGCCATAATGACGAGTGTGTTCTCAGTCAGCACCAACACATAGGCCAGAAGAGAAAGGGCAAACAATAGCGTTCGCAGTGGCACAGGAGCTGGGAAGCCCAGCAACACGAACTCACTTACTCTCCCACTCTGGTTCCTCTGCTCCATGGAGTCAGTCTTACCCACTGTTCTTCAGGAGGGAGAATAGAAAGACTTCAGAAGGCAGCAGCAAGAACCCAGCCTTTCTTTTAGTGGGTTTATGTTCGTAGAATGCAGCGTATGTAGTGCATGTAATTCATCACTGAGCTGTGGCCGTTGCTTTCTTCTGTAATCTGGAAATGAGCTAAGGCAAAGGCAGTCAGAAATAAATTGTGTTGTATTGGGGATAGAAAAGAGTATGCTCTTGTTCTTAGAGAAGCATATATTGATAAGCACTAGGTAAAAATGACACTAGTTGGTCCCTGAAGAACATAGAAAGAAAACCAAAATAGTAAGAAAATCTGGGCTGCCCTAACTTGAGAGTTTGTCTATGAGCTGGATCATGACTCTCTTTGGAGGAGATATGTAACACAATGGAGGAATAACAATTATATATAACACAATGGAGTATTTACTATGTGTTATTAGTACAGGCATTGTTCTAAAAAAATTTGCAGATATTAGTTCACTTAATCTTCAGAAGAACCTTGTGAGTTAGTACTATTATTAATGCCACTTGACACCTAAGGACACTAAGGCATAGATTAAGTGACTTGTTCCAGGTCACACAGATATTAAGAGATGGAACCAGGAAATCAGGACCTCAGAGCTTAGAAAATATTCAGGCAACATGAAGGAGGGGCTATAAGATACATCCTAGATTTACATCCAGGAGAGCGAATCTTTGGGGATCGGCTAGAGAAGCAATTGCCTCCTGCAAGGAAGAGGGAACAAAGTAGAAAGCAGCTGTAGAATGAAAGTTCTGCATGCTAGCACTTAAGAGGAGGGCCTGGGACCCACCTGGTAATCATATTAGGAACTGGATTCTGGACAACAGAAGAACTGAGAATCCCACCAGTTATGAAAGTTGTGCTAACTCTCTGAGAATGACAGTAAAATATCTTCCTTTAATAGTGTTAAAAGCTAAACTGAGGCACGTTAAAATTTTCAAGAGTTCGTTTGAGCAAACATCAATTCAAATCAGGCAGCACCTAGCTGAAAGTGGTTGGGTGCATCTACTGAAAGAAACTAGGGGCAAGGCTTTTATAGAGCGGACATGGAAGCTGGCAAGGACGTTAGTTGTCTGGCTGTAGCTTCAGGGGCTGCCTTATTTGGGAAAGCGTAGTTGGCTGGCTGTGATTGGTTGTTCTTAAATTTCATTTTCTCAGACATGAGTGCATTTACAAATGATTCTGGGTTAAGTTTTGGTTTCCTTTCCTATGTAGGCTACCAAGGTATGAGAGCCACCTCAGTCTAGTGTCATCCTTGTTTAATAACTTTGATAGTGTCAAGATCAATATAAAAGCGTACATTTAGCAGAGTACTCTTTTTGTTTACCTTAGTATCAAAAATAAAATTTTCCCTTTGCAAACTTCAAGCCTTTTCTTGATCTGATGTGGAACAGAAGTTGGCATAGCCACATGAGAGCTGGTATGAAGAAAGGGTTCTGTCACCCTAGTGTCCATGTATGCTCATAGCCTTGGAAGGGAGTGTAGAGATTAGAAAGGAGAATGGGGTCGAATCAGCTGAACACCTGGGTACTGTTTCCCCTCAGGGGAGTCCCTACTTTTTAGTCTTTGGCCTGTTCCTGTGAGGTTAGCAGAGGCAGAATGTGCTCACACACCAAACTTCAACCTGCTAACGATTTTTTTCCAGCTTTACTGAGATATAATTGACATATAGCATTGTATAAGTTTAAGGTGTACAACATGATGATTTGACACAGGTATATATTGTGACATGTTTACCACAATAAGTTTAGGTAACACATCCTTTACCTCACAAAATTACCATTTTGTTGTTGTTGTTATGGTGAAAAGATCAAAGCTCCACTCTCATGGTACCTTCAAGTACGCAATACAGTACTGTTAACTATAGTCGCCATGCTGTACATTAGATCCCCAGAACTTCATTCATCTTATAACTGAAAATTTGTACCCTTTGACCAACATCCTTCATTTTCCCCATCCCCAAGCCCCTGACAACCATCATTCTACTTTCTCTTTCTCCTAGTAGAGAAGACTTGGAAACAACCTAAGTGTCCATAATGGATGAATGGATAAAGAAAATGTGGTGTATATATATATATATATACACACACACCCCCAATGCAATATTATTCAGCCATAGAAAAGGAAGGAAATCCTGCCATTTGCAACAACATTGATGCAGCTTTTTGTCATTATGTTAATTGAAATAAGCCACAAAGAGAAAGATAAATACTGTATATTTTACTTATGTATGGAATCTAAAAACATCAAACCTGCTAATGATTTTATACCTGAGTTTCTCTTCTCTTTATGCTCTGTGATCAATACTTGAGTATTACTCAGTACTTGAGCCCTAGGCATTTTTCTCAATACTAGAGTGCTTTAATACAACTACAAAATGCCCAAATTCACTGGCTTGCATTTCCCATCACTCCCACCCTTACCATCTGCACCTCCAATTTATTTATTTCAAACTTTGTGGTGGATCAACTATGTTCCAGACCACAGGCTAAGAGCTGCAGTACATGCAAAGGTAAATGACATGTACTAAGTCTTCAAGGAGCTCATAATCTAGTGGTAGGGGCATATCTTCATCTTCTCATCCCTGAAAGTTTAAGCTGCCAGCCTATCCCAATACTATATTCTAGCTTCATAAATGGGAACTTCAAAATTACGATTGTCATTCCTAACCTCAGCCTTGATCCTTACTTGCCACATGTGCCATTCATTGTGCATTTGACCCTCTTGCCTCCAGACCTTCCTGTGTGTCCTTTAATCTTCTCTATCTTCATGTTTGATGCTCTGTCCACTTGAAAAAAAAGATTAGCTTCTCACACGTGGACTCCTAATTGGTCTCACTGCCTATAGTCTCTCCCATAAAACTCAAATCTGACCATTTCACTCCTCTACTTAAAACCCTTCCATAGTACCCCATCGCCTACACAATAATGTTCAAGCTATTTAACAAGATATATGAGTACTTCACAATCTGCCACTTCTATCACCAAAACTATATCTCTTGCCACCGCCTACACTGTATTTTATAACCTGCAGCTCTTGGCATACCGCATGTGTATCACCTCTGTGGCTTTGCTCATGCCGCAATTTCCATGAGCATGGCTAACTCCTAGTTAGCCTTCAAGTCCTGGCTCATGTATCATCTCCTCATAGAAATCTTAATTATCCTTTTTTCTTTCCTTTCCCTTTCACTGGTTTGATGGGGCTCCTCTCATTACTCTTCCCATTAGAGGCTGTAAAAACCTGTATATCATTTTACTAGCTATATTACTGCTATTGCTCAGGTAACTGTAAAGGAGGAACTATGTGCCTGAGTGGCCCCATACAGCTTTAATGGGATAGCAAAGGGTGGATATGATTCCCTTGATATCACCTGGGTCCCTCAAATACAATATGTCTAGAAAGGTCTTTTCTGAATCTGTTATTCCTCTATCACAATGAATTGCATTAGTTTTCATGCAGTCACCTATAACAGAGATCTGGAAGTTTCCTAGATCTTCTACACCAATACTCCTGACCCCAACCCCACATCCCACTCACAAATAATACAAGTCCTACCTAAACTTTCTCTTAAGTTATCCCTCATGTCTGTATCCTTTTTCCTGTCCTATTTCTAGTACCTTGACCCTAGTCCTTTATACCAACTGGGTCCATGGTATTTCTTGATTTAAACTGTTTCAATAGCCTATAACCTGGTCTTTCTTCCTCCCTCTCATCACTTACTCAACCCTCATCACTCTAAGTGCACTTGCTTCTAGAATGAAATTTTATTTAGAAATCTGACCGCATCACTGACCCCAAGAGTATCTGATTTTGGAGAATACAGACAAAATCCCCCAAGCAAGCATCAAAATGAATTTCCTTTTAACTATCCTAAAACAATTAAATCATTGCCCACTATTTTCCTTTTTATAAACAAATCATCACGTTCCCTAAGTCTATGATTTGCAAGTGCTCTTCTATCAAAAACATCCACTCCTGCTCCTAGGAATTCTTATCTTTCACATTTCAGTTCATTAGTTATCACTCTCCAAACTACCTGTATTTCTACAAACATAGATTATTTACTAGTATTTCTGTCTCTCCTTTTAAGCGTAGTTCCTATAATGGGGGTCTGCTTTAATAACCAATTAGTTAAAGGCATGATAATGGTTGTATGGATGTGTAGATGGATGATAAAATGGAGAAAGGTGTGATATGGGCAGAAGACATGAATTGCAGGTTATAGGAATGAAATATAAAGAAGGCTGAATGTAAAAAGGAGCTGGGCAGAATTGATCAGAAGTAGAGAATTTAAATGAATTACCAGGAAATTTGAAATAATGTGTAATAAATTTGGAATAATATGTAAGGAAAACAGACATTGAATGTAGAACAGTGAGCAAGATCCACAGGGACCAGATAAAACATGGTAAAATTAGATTAAGTGCAGAGAGATTGGACCTTCCATGTATAAAATGAATGATAGTTGGGCAGGATAAATTTGTTATATAGACAACAGATCCAATGAAAGAAGATTAGGTGATGACAGCTATAATATAGAAAGGATAGACTAGGAATAGAAAATCACAAAAGCTGTAGAGAGTGCAGGCAGAGTACGAATAAATAGAGATTAGCTATGAGTGGAAAAGATGAAGAATGTGATATTGGTATAAGTCTCAATAGAACAGATTAGATTGGAAAATGTTTATAGGAGTTTGAGTTTTATCAGGTGTAGAGAGGAATAGAAAGACAAATGTTTTGGACAGAAAGAAAACATTGAGAGAATTTACTACTTGAAGAAGAATGCAGTAGATAACAGAATCCACTCACTATATTCAGATCTCTTTGACTCAGGGTCCTCCTGAGATGACCAGGCTTGTTAGGAAAAGACTTAGCGAGTGTATATAAAAGAAAGTTGAAACATCAGCACAAAGAGAAATGCGACAGAGACTCCACTTTCTCTTCCTCCCATGATCAGAGAACCTGCCAAACCAGGAAAGATCCTTTTATCTTGCACCTCTCTCCTGTAGTTCCCATTTTCCCTCCTCCTTCTGATGCTTTGGCATAGCTCTGAAGTGGAGCCCAAGAGACCAAAAGAGATACAAGAGAAAAAAAAAGACTGGGGCAAGGGACAGGAAAGTGTATGTTTGGGACACTTAGGAAATTTAAGTTTATCAGGAAAGTCACATGAAGGAGAGAGTTTCACAATACCCCTACAACCTCACAGTTTCTCCCCTGGCCTTCTCCTTCCTTGTCAGCCTCCACTTCTTTCTATCATGCCACATTCCCGCTCAAAGGAAAGCCTCAGCTTTAGGCCAGGACAATCTGGGTTTATATCTTAGCTCAGTCACATAATCTTGGGCAATTTACTTCACCTCTATGAGCCCTAGATATCCTAATCTATAAAATGGAATTCATATACTAACAACACTAGACTGTTTCTTCCTTTAACTCCTGAGCCCATAGGGGCAATATCGCTTAATTCCATGACATCATAGGAGGAGCACTGAATTGAATGTTAGGGTTTCTGCATTTTAGCTCCACATCTGCAGTTGATATTTTGTTTAATCTAGGGTTTTGCTATATATCAATTTATTTTCTATGAAATGATAATAACATATATTACAAGTGTTTTAGGAATTAAATAAACAAAGTTTGTGAATACTGTTTGGCGCAGTACTCAGTCCATAACAAGTAGCGTGAATAGAGGTTAATAATGTGGGCTCCATAGTCACACTGCTTGTGTTCAACTACGTGACATTGGGAAAATTATTTAACCTCTCTGTGCCTCCGTTTTCTTATCTGTAAAATAGGAATAATTTCAATACCCATCTCACACAGTTGTGAATGTTAAATGAATATGTGAATGGCAATTTCTTAGAACAGCACCTGGAACATAGTGTTTCTCAAAAAGTGTTAGCTAGTGTTCAAGAAATATTTGTTGAATCTGAATCTGTTGACACTGGAGAGGAATTATTTGTGGGAATATTGGAGATGTAAGAGAAGGACTTTTGAGAGTCTGAGTTTAAGACAAATTCTCATAAATAATAGGGAGGAAACAAAATTTAAATAATCAGAACCAAATCAGTATGATTGGGCAGTTATCATTGTCTGGATCAGTGTGCTGTTCATAAGCCTCACTGATCTCATGATAGAAACAAAACTCAGTGCTCCAGGAATGGAAAAGATAACGAGGAAGTCATGAAGAAGTGACCAAGCCAGAAGAAAATGATGCAGTAATGAGGAGAGGTAGAGAATAAAAGAATATCTGCAAATGCCCTTCAAGTAAAAACTTAATTTTGAGCAAAATCATATGCCATAGACATTGTAGTAAACCCTATTTTGAAAAAAGGAAAACTAAGTATATGCATAAACGTTATTGACATGCTGTACTGTTAGTTGAAAAACCACCAAAGCCAGTAGCTGGTTGAATTAGCACTGATTTGGGTGATATGGTAGTACTGTTTGAATGAGGAGTGTTCGCAAAAGTTTAGATTTATTGAGGTTGATGTCAGTTTGCCTTTGGTGATTATTGTCAGCCAACAGACCACATCAGTAGGCTAAATAAAATAAGCCATAATATTTTCAACATATGTACAGTTTAGTCCATTTGATAAATTCAACACCTATGAGGATAGAGAGGATATATCCTTAAGATAAAAAAAATACAGGTGCAAATTCCTTTATTCAAAACAAGTGAGGCACTTGAATTTTTCAGATTTTAGAAAGATGATAAGCTGCATATACCATATGTTTCCTAACACTTCCAGAGAATTGAGGCAGTATCCTATAATTTAACACATTAATATCTCTACAGCAAAACGTATGATCATTTTCCAATGTGGAATAAATAAATACCATAAATAAAGTGTCAGTTCACAACAGATTTTGTCATCCAATGAGGTTAGGCCCCACACTGAGGAGAAAATGCTCAATTTCCAAAGTTACTTGCATTTTGGAATTGCAGATAAGGGTTTGTGGAATATATTTCTATTTAAAACCAAATGTATAAACAAATGGGGAGAGACTAGATATGTTCTTATTAAAACAGAAGATGGCAAAAATATTCTTTATCCCCATTATTTCATGTTTCTTTGGCAGCTTTTGTCAATACAATACAACATAAAAGAAATGAATAACAAATATTGAAAATACCATTTACATATATGATTATTCTCATGAAAAATAGGAGTACTAAACTGAGAATAAAAACTGCTATACAGCTGTAAAAAAATCTACAAAAATATTCCATGCACTCTTTGCTATTTTCCACAATGGTAACATGTTACAAAACTATAGTACATTATCACAAACAGGGTATCAACATGGATACAGACAGGATACAGAGTATCTTCCCGGATCTTCATGTTGCCCTTTTATAGGCAGACCCATTTCTCTCCTGCCCTTATCCTTACCTTTCTTTAAGCCTTGGTGAGTGCTATCTGTTCTCCATTTCTATAATTTGTCATTCCAGTTATGCTATCTGAATGGGTCATGCATTGTGTAATCATTTGTTACTGGCTTTTTTCACTTAGCATAATTCTCTGGAGATTCAATCAGGTTGTTGTGTGTATCAATAGTTCATTCTCTTTTTTGATTTCTGTGTAGTGTTACAATCTATGCATATACCTCAGTTTGTTTAAACATGCACCGGTTGAAGGACATCTGGGTTGTTTCCAGTTTAGGCTATTATGAATAAAGCTGCTATAAATATTTGTGCATGGGGGTATTCATGTGAACATAAGTTTACACTTATGGGATGAATGCAGAAAACTGCAATTGCTGAGTCATGTGTCAATTGCATGTTTAGTCTTTTAAGAAACAGGGAACTATTTTCCAGAGCAGACGTAACATTTTACATCACTTCCAGAAATGTACGAGTGAGACAGTGTCTCTGCATCTTTGCCAACATTTGGTGGTGCTACTTTTTTTATTTTAGTGTTTTTGATAGATGTGTAGTGATATCTTATTGTGGTTTAATTTGCATTTCCCTAATGACTAAGGAAATTGACCATCTTTCCACATGTTTATTTGCCACCTGTATATACTTCAATGAAATGTCTCTTCTTGTCTTTTGTCCATTTTGTACTTGGATTGTTGCTATTGTTTGTTTTTTTTTTAACTGGTGTTTTCAGATTTCTGTATATTTCCTAGAGCCTAGCTCTGTGTGGTTTGCAAATATATTCTCTCAGTCTGTAGCTTCTCTTTTGATCCTCTACACAGCCTTTCACAGTCTTTCTTTTAATTTTGATAGTCTAATTTATCAATTTTTTCTTTTATGGATTTTTTTGGTGTGAATTCCAAGAATTTTTTTTTGTCTAGCCTTAGTTCCCAAAGATTTTGTCGTATGTTTTTTCTCAAAGTTTTAAAGCTTTGTCTTTTACATTTAAGTCCATGATCCATCTTGAGTTAATTTTTGTATAAGGTGTGAGACTTGAGTCTAGGTTTTCTATTTCTTGTTGTTTTGGTTTTGTTATCAATGGATTCTCAAATGTTCCAGCGCCATTTGTGGAAAAGGCATTCTTTCCTCTATTGAATTACTTTTGCCATTTTTCAAAAATCAGTTAGTATATGGTTATGGGTCTATTTTTAGATTTATTTTCTTTCATTGATCTTTGAGTCTATGCCTCCATAAATAACACACAGGCTTGATTACTGTAGCTTATGTGACCTGATGGAAGTGTTAGCTAACCCCATGGTGGTAATCACACTGCAATATATAAATGTACCAAATCAACATGTTGTACATCTTAAACTTACACAACATTGTATGTCAATTACATCTCAATTTTCAAAAAGAAAACTGAAGAGAAGAAGAAAAGTCTTTTATATTTTTCTATGCTTTTGCTAACTGTGTTTTTCCTTCCTTCCTGTTCTTCCAAATTTCTATTATCATTTCCTTTCAGTTTAGAGAATTCCATGGCCATTCTTTAAAGATAAGTCTGGTGGTAACATGTTCTCTTAGTTTCCTTTCATCTGAGAATTTCTAGATTCCCCCATCATTCCTGAAAGATATTTTCACTAGATATTGAATTCAGAGTTGACAGTTTTTCTTCAGCAGTTGAAAACTAGTGTGCCCCTTCCTTCCAGCCTCTGTGGTTTCTGATGAGAAATTTCCTGTCATTCAAATTGTTTTCCCCCTAGGTAAGATGTTTCTCTCCTGTTGCTTTCAAGGTATTTTATCTATCTTCGGTTTTCAGAA
This sequence comes from Equus przewalskii, assembly GCF_037783145.1. Classification (NCBI taxonomy): domain Eukaryota; kingdom Metazoa; phylum Chordata; class Mammalia; order Perissodactyla; family Equidae; genus Equus; species Equus przewalskii. The sequence continues at coordinate 76,477,676 of NC_091836.1, forward strand.
ATTTGTCTCTGATATTCATCTTACAGATTTCATTGGGTTTATCTTGTTCCGGATTCATTCAGCTCTTTGAATTGGTAGATTTGGCTTTTGCCAAATTTGGCAATTTTCAGCCATTATTTATTCGAGTACTTAGTGAGCCCCACTCTCTTGCTCCTCTCCTTCCTGGACTATGATAACCTAAATGTTAAGATCTTTTCTTATAATATGACCAATCCCTTCCATCCTCCCCCCTCCATTCTGATGTTGAACCCATGCACTGAGCTTTTTTGTTTCCTCATTTTATGTTTCAGTTTTAAAATTTCCATTTGTATCTTCTTTATATGTTCTATTTATTTTTTTGAAGGAGAAGATTGGCCCTGAGCTAACATCCATGCCCACCTTCCTCTACTTCATATGTGGGACGCCTGCCATAGCATGGCCTGATAAGCAGTACATAAGTCCACGCCCAGGATCCAAACCAGCAAATCCTGGGCCACCAAAGAAGAGCAAACAAACTTGTATATATTCTATTTCTTTGCTGAGATTTTCTATTTTTCATTTAAGTGTGTTCATAATTCCTCTTTATAACAGTTATTTTAAAATTTTTATCCATAATTCTAACATTTCTATAATCTCAGTATTGGCATTTCTTGGTTGTTTTTTGTCATTCAGTTTGAGCTGGGCAGGGATGGGAGTTCCAGCTCCCTATTACTCCACTGATACCTTCCTGGGAGGACTAAGAGTGCTTAGTTACTGCTCCCTATGTGGCCTCTACTGACACCACAATGGGTGGCCACCACATCATGACAGCTGGATGATGCTGAAAGTCCTGACTCTCCACTAGGCATCTTCTAACACAACCCTAGCGTGAGGAAAGAAGGGCACCTTATTACTGCTGGATAGAGGTAAAAATCCAGGCTGTCCACTACACCTGGTGGCAGTGGGTCAGGAGAGCTCACCACCCCCAGTGGGGGTAAAATTCCCGGATCCTTAATCATTCTAGACTCCACACTCAAACTTTGCTGGTGTGGGTAGGGATGAGACCACAGTTTTTTCCATTATATTTGGCTGAAGTAGAGTGGTTATTGTCTAAAACATTTATGTCTTGCTAGGTTCCCCCATTCCTGGTCATTTAGCTAGAGAGAGCACACTTTGGTTGGGGCTTTTTTGTTTGTATATGTTAGCATTTCCAGATTTCTGGCATCTCTAATATCAGGTCTAAGATATATGAAGCCAAAAGCAGACCTAGGGAACTCACCACCATTTCATTCCTTGGGCCACAAGGTTCCTAGCTAATCAAGCTTCTTTCCTCCACCTTTCAGAGTCTTATGTTTGTTTTATATGTGATGTCCAGGGTTTTTAGTTGTTCTTAGTGGACACAATCAGTAAAAGTGGGCAATCAATTTCTATGGCAAAATAATAACAACGTGTTATGAAATTTACAGAATATGTATAAGTAAAATGTATAACAGCAATAGAACAAAAAAGAGAGGTAAATAGAAGTTTACTTTTATAAAAATGTTACATTACACACAAACAGTTATAATACATCAGGATAGATTTCTACATGTTAATGATGCATATGGCAGTCACTCAAGAAAACATATAAACAAACAAATATTGATAGAAATAGTTAAAATGCCAAGAGAGAAAAAAATGCTCAATTAAACCAAAAAGAGGAGGAAAGAATGGCAGACCCAAACCCAACCATTTTAAAATTAATTGTGAGTTTGCCCATTTTAACTGAAGTCGATGTTTATACTGACAAATTTTCACAATGATAAGCAATTACCTTAACGCAATTAGCAGATCATTATATAGCGATCTATGTCTAAAAAATTTGCTCCGTAGATTATTGATAATTAAGTGAATAGCAGTATTACATTATGATGCTTATCATGATAAAAAACTTGTAGATTAAAATTTGGAATTAAATATCCCCAATATTTAAACTAAATATTCCTATTTAATTTAATAGACTAAATATTCCTATTGAGAGGCAGAGATTGTCACTCTGGATTAAAAAGCATGGCCCCAATATATGCTGTCAATAAGAGATGCTTTTTAAAATACAATGATACAAATAGGCTATAATAAAATAATGGAAAAGTGGTATATAAAGCAAACACTAACCATAACAAAGTTGAAGCCACTGAGATAATAGACTGTGTGAAGAATTTTCAGAAGAAGAAATACTATCAAAGAACAAAGAATTTCTTTTTTGTTCTTTTTTTGAGTAAGTCTAGCCCTGAGCTAACATCTGCCCCCAATCCTCCTCTTTTTGCTGAGGAAGACTGGCCCTGAGCTAACATCTGTGCCCACCTTCCTCTACTTTATATGTTGGGACACCTACCACAGCATGGCCTGCCAAGTGGTGCCATGTCCACACCCGGGATCCAAACCAGCGAACCCTGGGCCGCCGAAGCGGAACGTGTGCACTTAACCACTGAGCCACCTGCCAGGCCCCAAGAATTTCTTAACACTAAAAAGATCTATTCATTACATTGACATAACAATCCTAAATGCGGATGCCTCTAATAACAGAGCATTAAAATATGTGAAACCAAATGAAGATAAATAGACAAGTCTACAATTATAGTTGGAGCTTTCATCAATCCTCTTTTGGTAACTGATATAATAACTAGACAAAAATTCAGTAAGGATATGGGGCCGGCCCCATGCAGTTAAAGTTTAACCCTGGTCGTTAAAGTTCTCCTCACTCCACTTGAGAGGCCCAGGTTCATGGGTTCAGATCCCGGTTGTGGACCTCCATTAATCAGCCATGCTGTGGAGCCATCCCACACAGAAAGTAGAGGAAAGTTTGGCACAGATGTTGGCTCAGGGCTAATCTTCCTCAAGCAAAACAACAAAGAGGAAGATTGGCAATAGATGTTAGCTCAGGGTGAATTTTCCTCACTAAAAAAGAAAAAATCCAGGAAGGATGTAAAAGATTTGAAGAGAATGTACTGCTTTTCTGGCCTCTGTACAGATAAGTGATTATACTAAAATTAAAAATGAAAATCTCTATTAGTATTATTTGACTAGCCAAATTTAGCATTTCATGTTATAGTTCATATTTTCTTCTTTTAAGAATAGAATTGCTGAGTTCCCAGTTTTAATCTGCAAATATTTTTATGATGATAAGCATCATAATGTAATACTACTATTCATTTATCACTAATCATTCACAGAGTAAATTCTATAGACATAAAGAGCACTAAATAGTGATTCTCTAACTACATTAAAGTAATGGCTTACTGTTATGAAAAATTCATCAATATAGAAATCAAATCTGATAAAATTAGTGATGTCACATACATATTGTTTTAAAATGTTATAAATTTGAAAATAAAATGCTAAATATTGTATTTATTTTCAGATGTTGGAAATAAATTTGAGAAAAGAATCAGAATTTGGAAAAAAAGAAATCTTTACAGGAGGAAATGAAGAAAACACCTGGATTATCAAATATATTTTTACAGAAAATAGATGGAATGTTTAGAAAAAGAGATCAGAACTACAGTTTCAACAGAACGTAGCACAAATACATCATTGATGTAACAATATTTTCTACTTCTCTGTAAAACCATAACTGATGAATTTCAATAACAAAAAATACTAGCAAGTGAAGCAACCTCAAAAATTTGTTACAAACACAAATCAATGTACTTTCTGCCAATCTAGCTACAAGGCTATAGTTTGAACATTAAACAATGGGACTTTTGTTGAAAAATATCCCTTTCAATTAAGAAATTTTAATTTTCCAGAAGGCAATACAGAGATGAGACATATTACATTACAATTTACAGTCCTTTCCTCTCTAGAGAGATTATATACCGCCATCCTGCTGAGGTCCAACTTGATCATGTGACTTGCTGTACCTCTTTCCTGTGCAAGAATTTTACATCTCCTCCTAAGTTCAGATTTGGCCATGTGACTTCCTGTGGTCCATGAAGTGTGGTAGGAAGTGTGTGTCCTTCCTGAGTTGAAGCTTTAATAGCTATCTTGTCTTTCACTACCTCTCTGTTCTTCCTCAGCCATGAGACAATGTTTGCGATAGAGGATACTCCATTTGCTGAGGTCCTCAAGTGAAGAAAACAAGGATCAGCACTGCAGTAAACCTACAGTGAAAATGTAGCATAATTAAAATATAAACCATTGTGGATGACAGCCACTGAGATTTTAGTGCTGGTTTTCACTCCATCAGGATTATACTATTCTGACGGACAGCTAGATGTGGGATGCTTCTGTAACAAATACTCTAAACATCTTTTCATTTGGACAAAATAGCAGAAAAATTTTTTAAAAATGCTCTTCAATAGATGACCATGGGCAATATCTCCAATCAAATCTGAAGAAAGAGAAACATGGAGGTTTTGGTTTAAGATGGTGATGTAGGAGGATCTTGAACTCACCTCCTTCCATGGACACAGTGAATCTCCAGCTACATATGGAGCAATTTCCTCTGAAAGAAATCCAAAAACTAGATGGCAATTCCTATACATTGAGTGAACAATAAAAAAAAAACCACATGAAAACAGTTAGGAGAGGCTGAAACACAAACTTGCCATAAAATCCATCCCTGTACAGCAACCCACAATCAGAGGGAAATTACGACCCCGAGCTTCTACCAAGGAGTGGAGGGTTTAAACCCCACATCTAGCATCCCAACTTTTAAGACCTGCCCCTGAAAGATGAGCCCCCGAAACATATAGCTTTGAAAGCCAAGAGGGCTTGTGTCCCTGAGATCCACAAGGTGAACTGAGAAATGGCTCTTGAAGGGCTCATGTGGACTCACCCACCCCAGGGCCCAGCACACAGGCAGCCAACTGAAAATTTCTCAGGCTTTCTGTGAAATGGGCCTATATGCTTATCTTAAACATTCAGCCTGAGGGGCAGACATCAACTTAACACACATTTGGGGGCCTACTGAAATACTCTTCAAGGCCAGTGGGCACCATCTTTGCACTCTCCCTCTGCCTCACTCCAAGTAGCTGGTATCTCTCAGAAAGGAGTTTATGCACTTGTCTGGCACCCTGATTTTTGTAGCTGCCTCCCAGCAGACCTTTCTTGATCACCTGGCTCTGGTGACTAGTAGGGCTTATTTTCACAGGTCCTATAGGACTGTAACAAAGGAGAAACAGTTCTTAACTAGCTACTTCTCCCATGGCACAACACAGAGACAGTGGACTGAAACTCACTCCCACTCTTTCTATGAAAGAAGCCTATTGGCTTATCATTATAGCTCTGGCCTGAGGGCAGGCTTCTAATTAAATGCACATCTAAGGGTTGACTATAATCCTCTCCAGAAATCAGGGTGGCTGATGGGCACCATCTTCACGTTCTCCCTCTGCCCTGTCCCAGGTTGTCAGTGATTCTGAGAAAGGAGTATGTATACATGTTTGGTGCACTGACTTTTGTGGGTGTCACCCAGAGGACACATTCCTTGATAACCTGGTTCTGGTGGCCCATGGTACATGTGTTCACAGGTTCAATGGGATGGTAGCAAACAAATAAATACTTCTTAGCTGGTTATCACCCCAAGGCTCAACTCAGAGAGAGCAGACAGAAATGCCCATGACTCATTCTTACCTGAAAGAGGTATATTTGCATACTTTAAAAGCTGCTGCCTGAGGATCTAGCTTCTAATCAGCCTGAATCTAAGTGCTAGTCAAGATCCTCTCCTTCAAGACACTGACAGGTCTTGACATCCTCAATTATGAGGAGCCATAAGAATAAAGTAGTCTCCCTGGATATTCACAAAGGTTTGAAAGACAACCAAGAGCTGGGGCAGAGATGAACAATAAGTTTTATCTCCTACATAAGGCCACTCCTTCAAGACTGGGAGAGGTGTCTGTTTTATTTCATGTATAGAAACCCACACAGAAAGTCAAGGAAAATGAAGAGAAATAGGAAAATGTTTCAAATGAAAGTATAAGATAAAACTCAGGAAAAGACTTTAATGAAATAAAGATAGCAATTTATCTGATAAAGAGTTCAAAATAATGGGTATAAAGATACTCACTGAACTTGGGAGTAAAATGGATGAACAAAGTGAAAATTTCCACAAAGAGATAGAAAATATAGGAAAGTAACAGACAGAAGACTCAGAAGTGAAGAATACAATACCTTAACTGAAGAATACAGTAGAGAGGTTCAACAGTGCACCAGATGAAGTGGAAGAAAGAATCAGTGAACTAGAAGACAGACAAGTGGAACTGACCCAATCAGAGCAGCAAAAAAGAAAGAAGAATAAAAAAAAGTGAAGCTAGCTTAAGGGACTTATGGAACAACATCAAGCAGAACAACATTCACATTATAGGAATCCCAGGAGGAGAAAAGAGAGAAAAAAGGGAAAAAATACTTACATAAACAAATAATGGCTGAAAATTCCCCAACCTGTGTAAGGAAATCCAGATCCAAGAATCCCAGAGAGTTCCAAATAAGATGAAGCCAACAAGACCCACACCAAGTCACAGTCTAATTAAAGTGTCAAAAGTTAAAGACAAGAAGAGAATCTTAAAAGCAGCAACAGAAAAACAACTTATGTACAAGGGAACCCTCATAAGACTATCAGCAGAATTTTTAGAAAAAAATTTGCAGTCCAGAAAGGAATGGCATGATATATTCAAAGCACTGAAAGAAAAAGGTCTGCTAACCAAGATACTCTATGTGGCAAGGTTGTTCTTCAGAACTGAAGGAGAGATATTTTCCAGACAAGCAAAAGTTAAAGGAGCTCATTACCCCTAGACTGGGCTTACAGGAAATGTTAAAGAGACTTCTTTAGGCTGAAATGAAAGGGCACTAATTACTAACAGGAGAACATATGAAAGTATAAATCTCACCATATATATACATAATAAACCTTGCTTTATTATGCTTTACTTTATTGTGCTTTGCAAATATTGCATTTTTTTATAAGACCATCCACCAGCAAGGATTATGTTCACTGAAGGTTCAGATGATGATTAGTGCCTTTTCGCAATAAAGTATTTTTTAATTAATGTATGTACATTGTTTTTTTAGACATAATGCTATTGCACACTTAATAGGCTACAGTATAGTGTAAACGTAACTTTTATGTGCACTGGGAAAACAAAAAATTTGTGTGACTCACTTTATTGCAATATTCACTTTATTGTGATGATCTGGAATCAAACCTGGAACATCTCCCAGATATGCTTATAGTAAAATTCACAGTAATCTCATGTTGTAAAGGTGATGGGTTAGTTGCTTATAAAGCTAGTATGAAGGTTAAAAGACAAAAGCAGTAAAAACAACTGTACAACAATAATTTGTTAATGGATACACAAGATAGAAAGATGTAAGTTGTGACATCAAAAACATAAAAAATCGTGAAGGGAGAGTAAAAATATAGAGCTTTATAATGTGTTCAAACTTAAGTTGTTATCAACTTGAAATATACTGCTATAAATATAATTGCTTTACGTAAGCCTCAGGGTAACCACAATGTAAAAACCTATAGCAAAAACACAAAATATAAAGAGAAAGGAATCTAGATATACCACTGCAGAAAATCATCAAATCATGAAGGAAGAGAGCAAGAGAAAAAAAACGGAACAAAGGAATTACAAAACAAGAAGAAAACGATTAACTAAATGACAATAACTACATACTTATTAATCCTTTTACACATAAATAGACTAAATTCTCCAATCAAAAGACACAGTGGCTGAATGGAAAAATAAAAAAAAAACAAGACCCATCTATATGCTGTCTACAAGAGACTCACTTAAGACATAAGGGCACACAAAGACTAAAAGGGATGGCATGGGAAAGATATTCCATGCAAACAGAAATCAAAAGAAAGCTGAGGTAGCTATACTTAAATCAGATAAAACAGACTAACTCAAAAGCTGTAATAAGAGATGAAGAGGTCATTATATAATGATAAATAGGTCAACATAACAAGAGGACATAGCATTTGTAAATATTTATGTATCCAACTGGGAGCCCCTACATATATAAAGGAAATATTAACAGACCTAATGGAGAAATAGATAGCAGTATAATAATAGTAGGGCACTTCAATATCCCACCTTCATCAACAGATAGATCATCCAAACAGAAAATTTTTAAGGAAACATTGGCCTTAAATAACATATTAGATCAGATGGATTTAACAGACATATACAGAACATTTCAACCAAAAGCAACAGAATATACATTCTTCTCAAGGGCACATGGAACATTCTCCAAGATAGAGCAGATGTTAGAGCACAAAAGAAGTCTAGGGCCAGCCTCAGTGGCCTAGTAGTTAAGTTCAGCACACTCTGCTTCAGCAGCCCAGGTTCGGTTCCCAGGCACAGAGCTACACCACTTCTCTATCAGTGGCCGTGCTGTGATGGTGGCTCACATACAAATTAGACAAAGATTGCCAACAGATGTTAGCTCAGGGTGAATCTTTGTCAGAAAAAGAAAAGAGAGAAGAAGAAGAGGAAGAAGAAGAAGAAGAAGAAGAAGAAGAAGAAGAAGAAGAAGAAGAAGAAGAAGAAGTCTAAATACATTTAAGAAGAATGAAATCATATCAAGCATCTTTTCCAACCACAAAGATATGAAATTAGAAACTAATTACAACAAAGCTGAAAAATTAACAAATATGTGGAGATTAGACACCATGCTACCTGAAAATCAATGGTTCAGAAGAAATCCAAGCGAAATCAAAAATACCTTAAGACAAATGACAATGGAAATACAACAGACCAAAACTCATGGGATGTATCAAAAGCAATTTCAAGAGGGAATTTCTTAGCTATAAATACCTACATCAAGAAACAAGAAAGAGCACAAATAAATAACCTAACTTTGCACCTCAAGGAACTAGAAAAAGGAGAAAAAATGAAGTCCAAATTTAGCAGAAGGAAGGAAATAACAAAGATCAGAGTGGAAATAAATGAAATATAGACAAAAGACAATAGAAAAGATAATGGAAACTAAGAGATGTTCTTTTAAAAAGAACAACCAAATTGAAAAATCTTTAGCTACACTCACCAAAAAAAGGAGAAAGGACTGAAATAAATAAAGTCAGAAATAAAAGAGGAGACATTACAACTGATACCAAAGAAATACAAAAAATCACAAGAGACTACCATAAGTATACGCTAACAAATTAGACAACCTAGAAGAAATTGATAAATTCCTAGAAACATACAATATTCTAAGACTGAATCATGCATAAATAGAAAATCAGAACAGACCAATTACTAGAAAGGAGAATAAATAAGTAATCAAAAACTTCTCAACAAACAAAGGCCCAGGACCCGATGGCTTTTCTGGTGAATTCTATCAAACATTTAAAGAAGAATTAATACCAATCCTTCTCAAACTCTTCCAAAAAATAGAAGAGGATTAAATATTCCAAACTCATTTTACCAGCCTAGCATTACCCTGATTTCAAAGCCAGATGAGGCCACAACAAGGAAAGAAAACTACAGGCCAATATCCTTTATGAACATAGATGCAAAAATCCTCAACAAAATATTAGTAAACTGAATTCAACAATACGTTAAAAGGATCATACACTATGATCAAGTGGGATTTATTCCAGGGATGCAAGAATGGTTCAATACCCACAAATCAATGTGATACACCACATTAACAAAATGAAGCATAAAAGTCATATGATCATCTCAGTAGGTGCAGAAAAAGCATTTGACAAAATTCAAAGTCCTTTCATGATAAAAACTCTTAACAACGTGGTTGTATAGAGAATATACCTCAACATAATAAAGGCCATATATGACAAGCCCATAGCTAACATCATACTCAATGGTGAAAAGCTGAAAGTTTTTCCTCTAAGATCAGGAACAACACAAGGATATCCACTCTCACACTTTTATTCAGCATGGTGTGGGAAGTTCTAACAAGAGCAACTAGGAAAGAAAAAAAAATTAAAGACATCCAAGTCAAAAAAGAGCAAGGAAAAGTGTCACTATTTGCAGATGACATGATATTACATATAGAAAACCCTGAAGACTTTACCAGAAGGTGTTAGAACTAATAAATGAATTCAGTAAAGTTGCAGGATACAAAACAATGTACAAAAATCAATTGCATTTCTATACACTAATAATAAACTATTTAGAAAGAGAAATTAAGAGAACAATCCCATTTATAATTACATTGAAAGAATAAAATACCTTGGAATAAATTAAAACAAGGAGATAGACTTGTACACTGAAAACTATAAGACATTAATGAAAGAAATTGAAGAAGACAGAATAGAGAGTCCAGAAATAAATCCATACATATACGGTCAATTAATTTATAACAAAGGAGTCAGGACTATACAATTGGGAAAGGATAGTCTCTTCAATAAATGATGCTGGGAAAACTGGACAGCCACATGAAAATGGACCCCTATCCTACACCATACACAAAAATCAACTAAAAATGGATTCAAGACTTGAACATCTGACCTGAAACCGTAAAACCCCTAGAAGAAAGCATAGGGGGTAAGCTCCCTGATATTGATGCTGGTGATGATTTTTTGAATTTGACACCAAAAGAAAAGGCAAGAAAAGCAAAAATGAACAAGTGAGACTACATCAAACTAAGAAGCTTTTGCACAGCAAAGAAAAATATCAACAAAATGAAAAGGCAACATACCAAATGGGAGAAAATATTTGCAAATCATATATCTGATAAAGGGCTAATATCCAAAATATATAAAGAACTCATACAACTCAATAGCAAAAAAAAATCTGATTTAAAAATGGGCAGAGGATCTGAATAGACCGTTTTCTAAAGAAGGCATACAGATGGCCAACAGGTACATGGAAGAGTGCTCAGCATCATTAATCATCAAGAAAATCCAAATCAAAACCAAAATGACATATCATCTCACACCTGTTAAAATGGTTATTACCAAAAGACAAGAAATAAGTGTTGGCAAGGATGTGGAGGAAAGGGAACCCTTGTGTACTGTTGGTCAAGAAAATCCAAATCAAAACCAAAATGAGATATCATCTCACACCTGTTAAAATGGTTATTACCAAAAGACAAGAAATAAGTGTTGGCAAGGATGTGGAGGAAAGGGAACCCTTGTGTACTGTTGGAGGGAATGTCAGTTGGTGCAGCCACTATGGAAAACAGTCTGGAGGGTCCTCAAAAAGTTAAAAATAGAACTACCATATGCTCCAGCAATTCCACTTCTGGGTATTTATTCAAGGGAAAAAAACCCCATAATTTTAAAAGATATATGCACCCTTGGGTTCATTGCAACATTGTTTACAATATCTGAGACATGTAAGCAACCTACGTGTCCATCTATAGACAAATGGATAAAGAAAATGTAGTATATATACATACATACACACACACACAGACACACACACACACACTGGAATATTATTTGGCCATAAAAAAGAATGAAATATTGCCATTGCAATAACACGGATGTACCTTGAAAGCATTATGCAAAGTGAAACAAATCAGGCAAAGAATGAAAAATATCATATGATACCATTTACATGTGAAATCTAAAAAAACTCACACTTATAAGTAGAGAACAGATTGGTGGTTGCCAGAGGTGGAGATTGGGGGATGGGTGAAATGGGGAAGGGTGGGTCAAAAGGTACAAACTTCCAGTTATAGAATGAATAAGTCAAAGGGATGTAACATACAGCATGGTGACTATAATTAACAATACTGTACTATATATTTGAAAGTTGCTATGAGAGCAGATCTTAAAAGTTCTCATCACAAGAAAAAAAATTTGTAACTGTGTGGTGATAGAAGTTAACTAGACTTATTGGGGTGATTATTTTGCAATATACACAAATGTTGGATCTTTATATTGTACACCTGAAGTTAATATAGTGTTATATGTCAATTATATCTCAATTTTAAAAATAATTAATTACATTATCTTTAAATGGTTTAAATTTTCCAATCAAACTACAGAGTTTGACAAAATGGATTAAATGAATATGATTCAAGTGTATGCTGTCTATAGGAGGCACATTTTAAATTCAAAGCAGAAAGAGGTTTAAAGTAAAAGATTGGTTAAAAAAAAAACAGTTACCATGCAAACAGCCACCAAAAAATAGCTGGAGTAGCCATATTAAAATCTAAGAAAATGTACTTTAAGGCAAAACCTAGTCCTAGAAAGAAAGCAGGATATTTAATACTTATAGAATGGTTGAACCAACAAGAAGATCTAATAATTGTAAACATATACACACTTAACAATACCCCCCCCCCAAAATATATGAAGCATAAACTGAATGAATTTAAGGGAGAAATAGACAATTTCAACAACAATAATGGAAGACTTCAATGCTCTACTTTAGTAATGGATATAACAACCAGAAGATCAAAGAAAAAGAAAACTTGAAGATTTGGCAAAGCAACTATAAACCAACTAGTCCTAAAATACATTTGTAGAACACTAAACCCAACAAAGGCAAAATACACATTCTTCTCAAGTGCACATAAAACTTTCTCTAGGGTAGAACATACGTTAGGCCATAAAATACATTTCAATTGATTTACAAGGATTTCAATTATATGAACTGTGTTCTCTGACCAAAATAGAATGAATTTAGAACTCAACAACAGAAGGAAATTAGGGAAATTTAAAAATATATCAAATTTAAATAACTAATAAACCAAAGGATAAATCACAAGGAGACTTGGAAAATACTTTCATAAGAATGACAATGAAAACACAGTATATCAAAACTAATGGGACACAGTGGAGGCATGCTTAGAGGGAAATTTATAGTTGTAAAACCTAACCTAAAAAAGAAGAAAGATCTCGTACAAATATCCTAACATTCCACCTTAAGAAATTAGAAATAGAAGAGCAAAGTAAACACAAAGTGAGCAGAAGGAAGGAAATAATAAATATTCTCAGAAAATAATTTAAAATTTATAGCAGAAATTAAATACAGAATAAAAAATAGATAAAATCAATGTAATCAGAAGTTGGTTCCTGGAAAACATCCACAAAATTGATAAATATTTAGTGAGACTGATCAAGAACAATGAGAGAAGATTCAAATTACTAAAATCAGGAATAAAAGAGCAGTTATTACAACTGAAGTTACCAAAATAAAAAATATTATAAGCGATGCTATGAATAACTTCAAGCCAACAAGCAGATAACCTAAATGAAATGGAAAAATTCCTAGAATGACACAAACCAAAACTGTCTAACGAGAAGTAGAAAAGCTCAATAGACCTATAATAAGTAAAGAACTGGAATTAATCATCAAAAACCTTCCCAAAGACAAAAAAGCCCACGGACAGATGTCTTCACTGGTCAATTCTAAAGATGACTTAACACGAACCTTTCACAAAATGTTCTAAAAAATTGAAGAATAGGGAACATTTCCCGACTTACTCTGTGAGGTCAGCATTGTCCTGATATCAAAACCAGAGAAAATCTATTTGATGGAAATGTTATGAGTAAGGACATGAGAGGTAAAAATTGATTATACAGGTAAGAAGAGGTCAGACCATTTAGAACTTCTTTTCAACCAAGTCATACATTTTACACTTCAATCTAAGTTCAGTGGACAGCCATTGAAGTATTTTGAGCAAGGGGTATTTTTTTTTAAAAGATAACTTTGTTTTCTGGGTGGATAGTTTATTGCAAGCAGCAAGAGTGCAAAGAGAGAAACTAGCATAGGAATAGCAGCAGACTGGGTGAGAACTGATGGTGGTTTAGTTTTGGATAGATATCAAAGACTACATTCCTATTTCTGGCATGAGCAACCAGGTTGATAGAGATTCCTTCTATCAAGATGTAAGGAGGATGAGCAGAGATGGCAGTAGAGGCTTGGAGAGAGAGGTCAAGAATTCAGTTTCCAGTTTCTAAAAGACAATATAGTATTGTGTATGTTTAAACTAATATAATAAACACTAAAAGATTCATTAAAATCACTCTAACAGTTACTGAACTCAACTCAACCTTTGATGTTCACAAACTCTCAGTCCAGTAGGGAGGCAGACATATAAACATTAGGACCCTGGGTAATAAGATGCATAATGATGAGAAGTAGTAACAGAGCAAGAAATGTAAGAAGGGATGGGAGACAAGTTTGGAGATTATACATAAGACAGGCATTCCAAGACAAACAAGCAGCAAGTGCAAAAAGTACAGAAGCCTAAATCTTGGTGATGCATACCATAACGGGCAAGAGCATAAACTGAAGCCAAATTGCCTGGGTTGTAATCCTGGCTCTGTCTTTCTGAGAGGACAAGTTACACAGCGTATCTTGACTCGGTATCATCCGTAAAAATGGAGATAATCACAGCAGTGACTTTGTTGGTTTGTTGGTGAGGTTCAAATGAATTAATACACGTAATTCTGTGGCTGGACACATAAGAAGCACCACACAAATGTTAGTTATGATGATGACGATGATGGTGATAGTAGTGGTAATGAAATGGTAATCCCATGAAAATGCTAACATGAGAGAGAAGTCTAGGAGATAGGCAGAAGCCAAATAATCAAGGGCCTTCTATGCAGAGGACTTTGATCTTATTTTGTGAACTATTTCCATTAAAAGGTTTTAAGTATGAAGTAATAATCAGTTATATGTTTGGAAAGATTGTCTTGGTAGTAGTGTGGAGAATGGGGGCAAAGGGAAAAAGTCTATGGGATAGAGACCAGTCAAAAGGGCTATACAATTGTTCATGAGCCACAAACTCAGTACAATCCAAAATCATTTATTAATCTCAGAATTTGAAGTCCTCCATCTAAATAGGTCAGCAGAGCAGGCATAAAGCAGAGCTGATAGCTCAGAGGAAAATCACAGCTGCTCTGGACTGAACCCACTCCTGTAAGCCTACAGGCCAGCAGGAACTTGAGCTTCAAAGCTGGCCTTCTTGCCTTGCAAGATGAGTTCGTTTGGAGATGTGGCTCTGCAGGCGGAGTTCATTAGCCCTCTCTTCAGATCTGATCCTGTCTATTCAGCTAAGCTTTCCCTCTGTGCCCCAGGAGAGGCCACTGGGAGCCTCAGTCAACTGTGCTTCCTGAACGGCAGTGTGCCTCATTAACAACTTTTTAATGAGATCACAGCCTGTGACCGTTCTTTAATAGACTAGTTACTCTGCAACCCCAGGGGTGGAGGAGACTAAGGATGGAAGCCAGTGAGAGCATAGCTCAGCCTAAGTATAGCTGCATCAGAGAGAGAGAGAACTAACTCCCTTTAGCAGAGACTCCCAGGCTTTTACTCTTAGGTCTCCAGGATCCCTTCCAGCTCTCTGAGACTATGATTCCACAGACAGAGATGTGGAGGGACTAGGGCCTTAGGTGGGAAGAATTACAGCAGAGTCAAGTGATCCCAGGCTAGGACCAGCTCTTGGTCTAGAGAGATTCTTAAGGAAATCAAATGCTCTCCAGGTTCTTTGATGCATGTGTAAAAGGAACATTGCTTTTGAAACTTATCATCTTGCCCTCCATAACCGTGGATTCCCTTGCTATTTGCTCTGCATAGACAAGTGCAGATTCTTTGTGTCATTTTCCAAGTCCTTTCAAACTATACGTGTCCTGGGAATTCAGCGATTGGCCCTCTTCTCTCCTCCTTACGTGCTATCTCTTAGAGACCCCACCCATTGCTGGGGTTTCAACAAATCACCTCTGTGGAGATGAAACTTGGGTGTTGACTTATGTCTCCCTCCAGACAATTACTAGAGCACCTTAATTGGTGTCCCAGCCTCCAGTCGCCTTGCAGACTTCATATACGCCTCGTCCCAACACATTCTCCTCAGCCTCTCCAGAGTTCTTGCCCATTATGGTGCTTAAAATGCTTGTGCTTCACTCTCATCTTCAGAATGAAACTAACGTTCTCAGCATGTCATAAAAGCCCTCCTACAGCTCAGCTCTACCTTATCTTTCCAATTTCAGCTCTTACTACTCCCTTATTTATTCTACTGTAGTCATATTGAACTAATTTCTTTGCCCCTTCACTATGTATTTTTATTTTCTTTAAACGTAGTCTATTTTATTTCCCTGAACAACTTAGCGTCTGAAAGATGTAGGTTCAAATACTGTGCAAGTTCATAAAAATTATTCTAAATGTCTATCCTTACATTTCCTAATCTGTAAATGAGATATAATATAATTATATAACATATATATATATTAATATGTAATAAAATTAAAACTATGTAAGTCAATCACTTCCCCTTGTGGAGCTCTATGATCACTTCTATGCTTCAGTATCTCTTTCAATTCAGAGCGAGAGATCAGTTATGTAGACTTCTCAAGGAGGTTTGCTGTAATTGTAACTTGAGAAATCTATGTAAACTCCACTTCTCCCAGGGAGCAGCACAAATGCAGTAACTAACATTTATTAACAGGCAGAAATGAGTTACACATTTTTAAATAAAGTATCAATATTCCTCACTGGTTTTATCACAATTTATAAAAAATGATACTTCCTTCAAAAGAGGAAGTAACTTGGGCAGGCCCAGTGGCATAGTGGTAAGTTTGTGCTCTCAGCTTCAGCAGCCCCAAGTTCACCGGTTCAGATCCCATGCGTGGGTCTACACAGTGCTTACCAAGCCGCTCTGGCAGGTGTCCCACATATAAAGTAGAGGAAGATGAGCACGGATGTTAGCTCAGGGCTAATCTTCCTCAAAATAAAAAAGAGCAAGTTAGTTGCTCAAAAGTCACAACTATTTAAGTTTCAGAGCTAGGATTTTAATCTAGTCTGAATCCTAAATATCATGCACTGTTAACATATTGCATATGCCTTTTCTAAAATATATAGGTAGAAGATGGAAAGAAGGAGAAAATAAAATAATGTTTAAGATGTAAACGAAAAGAACTTCTACGAGAGTAACGTGAACAAATGAAACAATGCATAACAAAAAACAATGTTGAGATCAACCTAAATGGAAATTATCTGATCTATTGCATGATTAGTTATTTCTTTAGGAGCATTAAGAATACTTATAAAGTTACTTTTATTTTCTGAATGAAAAAGATACTTGGCCCAGAGTAAGTGTTCAATAAATGGCAGAAATTATTATTAAGCCTTTATATCTTTACATGATTTTTCTGTTTAAAATTCCTTCATTTTATCACATCTTCCTCCTACTAAGTTAATTTATACTTATCTTTCAAGATTCAGCTCTAATTCTATTCTTTATGATATAATTCTATATAGAATATAATTCTTCTAGAACCTCTCTGTGATTTCCTTAGACAAAGCTGAGTTTACTTACCTTTGTCACACATCATATGTTGGGCATAGTATTGTTAAAGCATTTAGGACAATCTAATTAATTGTACCTTACATGCATGTCTTTCAGCTGAATGTAAGAACGGCCTCTAATTTATATTCATGTTCCTTTGCCTGGCACTCACTAATACTCAATAAATGTTGAATGAATGATTAAGACCCAAATTATTATCTTTAGCAGTGACCTCTTACCCAAATGTGAGTTTCCAGCTGCCTCCAAGACATTTCTGCTTAGGCAGCAAGGTATCTATCTACCACAATGCTCCCAAAGTATAATGTGTGAAAACAACTTTTATGAAGGATGCTTCATTCTCCCCAATAAGAATGACAATAAACACAGCAAATATGTTTCCACTAAGCATTTCCCAACAAAAATGCTCTTTTGCTCATAAATGTTTTTCTCAAAAGACTCCCAAAATTTTAACCCAAAAAGCCCACCAGAATTGTTATCCAATTGCCCACCAAAAGAGGTAAATATGGCTACCCTTTTACTAATAAATATATGTCGTTTGTGAGGGTTTATTTGCACATACTCATATAAACAACTCACCCAAAAGCGATAACCTCCCTCTGTAGTGCTCTGAAGTTGTAAACAACTTGCATTACCCATAATGTAATGTATGAGGGCACTTTGAGTATCACCAGTCAAAACAGGAATGATGCAATCATGAGTCAACAGAATGGGAGAGACATACTCCTGAGCACCCAGGCACTCTACTTAGTACAAAAGTCCAAACCTTGTAGAACTTGGATCAAGGATCAGAGCCTGTTGGGAGTGTGCTGAGCAGGTTAGCTGAGAGTCACCCACAGACTATAAGGCAACTCTAACTCCTTGTGTGGTATGCCTACAAGATGAGATTCTGAACTCAGGGTTTACTTAGAATAAAACACAAAAAAACTCATTCTTCCAATCACCAAATCTGGGCGATCTTTTTCTTATTATTTTCCTCTCTTCTTGACTCAGTTTTACATTGATTTATTTTTACATTCCATCAGGGAACATTTGTATACTGAGTCCTGAAAGTATAATGGAGAACAACGTACTGCTGTTTAGTTGGTGCTCATGCAATAAAAGGGTCAGAGAAGTAAACAGTTGTACAGTTGAAACATCATTCAATGTACTTTACTCTGTTGTGATGCCACAACTTGCTAATTGCTATCATACAAGTGTTCAACATGCCTCAGCTCCTGCAAATTCTTCCTTGGCAACACAATTTTTACTCATCTCTTCGTGATAACTCCCATTTCCATTGTCATTGCCATTGGATTGTTACTTATTCCTCTTTTTGACTCCACCTTTCATTGACACATTCTTTCACTTAATCAGTGAATATTTATATGCTGAATCCTGATCATATGACAATGAACAAGGTGCTGCCCTTTAAGAGTGCCTAGCTCCTTGAATGAGAGAGACAAGTAAATAAACAGCTATACAGCAAAAAGATAGTCCTGTGCAAATTGTTTTACTATGTTGTAGTTCTACACTTTGATAAGTACTATCATATAAATATTCAATTGGCCTCAAAATCCTGCTAATTCTTCCTTGGCAAAATTCTTCCCCATCCTTTGTTTACATTTACATTTACATTGCCACTGCCATTGGCCCAGCCAGTTCCTTTTTCCTAAATTATTATCAAGTAAGCTGCTTCACTGTTCTCATGACTTCCATGCCTACTTCCAATCCTCCTTCACACTCACTGTTAAGTACCGTATTTACAGAGTCCCTATCCTGAGGGATATTACAATCCAATCAAAAGAGAATTAAACAAAGAATTCACAAATAAATATACAATTATATAATGCTATTTATTGCTATGAAGTAAAAGAACAAGACTCTCTGAGGAAGAATAAATGAAAGTTCTAATACAAGAGAGTTAGGGAATTCCTTTCTGAAGAATTAATATCAGAAAATCAGGAAGTGGTATAAGAAAATTGGGTAGGAGTTAACCAGGTGAAAATTAGGAAGAAAAACATTAGAAACAAGTGGGTTAACCTATGAAAAGACTCTATTGCAGGAAAGAGCTTAGTGCATTAGTGGAAAAGAAAGAAGCCAATCTGATGAAAATTAAGTGTGATTGCAGAAATAGTGTTGGTGGCAGGAATGGTAGTGGCTGGTCATTACATGGTCAACTGGAGTGTCCTTTCCCCTCCTTGATGACAACCTTCCAGTCCCAGGTCAAATACTTTCTTGAGGGAACCTTGCCTCATATGACAGTCTCCAAGGCGTGGCATGTTTTCTATACTTCATCTCATTTCCTTCTCGCAACAGGTAATGGGATGCAGAATAATTTTAATATCTTTCTCTAGGTTATAAGGCTAGAAATAAATAGGGAAGGAACCAGAATGAAAGTCTTGTTTTGTTTCAAGTGTCTTTCATTTTTATTAAAAATTTAATAAATGGTACATGATAAAATTATTTAAGTACAATCAAAAGACTTCCTTCTCAGTGTTGACTTCTGTGCTTCCCCACTGTCCCGCCCCAAAGGCAATAACTATTACCAATTTCTTGTGTATCTTTACAGAAATTTACTATTTACAATTTTATATGTATGTGTGTGTAACATGTATTTCTATGAAATATATTTAATTTGTGTGATGTGTATATAATGTCCTTCACTTGCTTTTTCAAGTAAAAATTAGTCTGGGAATTTATTCCACATTAATATAACAAATTTACTGTTACATAGCGTTCCAATGGAAAATCTACAATTTTTAATGAGTCATCTGATTAAAATTGAAGGAATTAAGATAATTTTCACATTATTTTACTGTTAAAAATTATGCTACAATAAAAAACAATTGTAATCTTTCCAGTGTTTAAAATTGTATGACTCTTAAACCTGAATCACTGTCTCTATCTTGTATGCTCATTAGACTTTTCAAAAGCTGATAGCCTCAGGGCCAGCCTCATGGCATGGTGGTTAATTTCAGTGCACTCTGCTTTGGTGGTCCATGTTTGGATCCCAGGCATAGACCTACACCACTTGTCAAGCCATGCTATGGCAGTGACCCACATACAAAATAGAGGAAGACTGGCACAGATGTTAACTCAGGGCTAATCTTCCTCAAGCAAAAAAAGAGGAGGATTGGCAACAGATGTTAACTCTGAGTGAATCTTCCTCAGGGGAAAAAAAAAAGCCGATGGGCTCAATTCACTTGATCAACCTTTGGATAAGGGATTACATCTTCTGCTTGTACATCTTCCTTAACAATGACCAGCCTAGTATTTGCCAAAAATACAAAAAAATCTTATATTAAAAGACGTCTATTTGATTGAGTTCTTCTTTTTGGCAGCTACCTATTTTTTCCCTCCTGGATTTTGTTTACAGAAACTACTTAGTCTTATGTGGTTAATTGTTTATTTGTTCAATGCCTGGCTTTTCCTGTTCAAATGTAAGCTTTATGAGCACAAAGACTTTGTTTTGCTCATTTCTCTTTCTTATGGTCTAGAATGATGCCTGGCATGTAGTAATCACTCAATACATATTTGCTGATGAACAATTGTTAGCTATAGGATAGGTTATTGTAACATGATATTCACATGAGATATTAATATATACGTTGTAAGACACTACTATATTGACACAAAGGTAGATATAATTCAACTCATCATACCAACCCCTGTAAAATAAGCATATTATCTCTGTCTAAGTAATATGGAAGTTGAAACTCAGAGAGTTTAATAAAATTGCTAAGCATCACAAACCAGAGAGTTCCAGTGCTGGGATTAAATTTAGGTCACTCAGAATCCAAAACTTTTGTGCTTTTCTCTATACAATGTTACATTACTAGAGTATGTTTTTCCTTTCTTGAACTTCAACCTATCGGCATTTGACATTCCTTAGGACCCCAAAGGACCATGGATTCAAGAAAGGTCAAATACCCTTGAGGAAGGGAAGGAAGAGGAGCTAAACTGAACTCAGGAACACCTCAGGGAAAATACAACTGCCAGTCCTTCAACTGGCCCTGGGGACAAAAGAGGCACAGCTGGGAATAACTCTCCTAAGTCAGGACTGGGGGCATGGCCAACCCATGCAGTGTGCTCACTCATGCCTGACGCAGAAAAGGTGGCAGTGACCTGGCTTCAGGTCCAGCCATTAACGGCTCATCCAGGACAAGAAGTAAAACTTCCCTGGTTCCTCTGACAACAGAGCCAGAGATCTTCAAATACTCAAGGACAAGCATGAAACATGGATATCAGGCCAAGATGATCAAGGCAGATCTCCCTTTTGCACACAGGTAAGGCTCCTACCAAGGGCTGAATCAACCAGGGACCCCTGTCCAGGTTCAGTTGCTCAACTGGACAAGGTTTGGGCAGGGTTTGGCAGGACCTATGTCCTTTGTCCACACTGGAAAGATCTCATCAGTTCCTCCCCTCCCTCAGCCTCAGTTTCCTCCTTCTATACCACAAGATAAGTGAGATCTGAGGCCACAAGAAGAAAGAGAGGACTTAGGAAATTTTTTTCCAAAATTCTGTCCTCTAAGGCTTACTGGGTCAGGAAGCTTCCAAGCCCCGAAGCTTTGACAGGACATATACCTCCTCCAAGTCTTGACTTTCCTCTAATGAACTCAGGGATGACCTGCCTCAGTGGAACATTCATGAGGCAGAGGACAGCAGAGTACGCTACTTCTTTAGGGAAATTCTGTGGGTACAGAAGGCCTAGAAGTGTGGGTTCCTATTCCTGGGACAGTCAGTCAAATGATTATCAAAGGGATATTCCTGCAGACATTCTAGAGGGACTTGCAAGAAGCCTGTAGGCTGGTGACCATTGACCACCAGGTTTTGCAATGTCCCCCTCCCTCAAGCCAGAGTACCCTCTCTTCTTCCTCAGCAGTTTCCAGAACTTCTATGGGAAATCCAACAGGCCCTTTCATCTCCCCTACTTCCTCTCCACCAGCCCACATATTATACGTTGTCACAAAGTGGAGCTTCTACTGAAAGTGCTTTTAGTATAAGGATGTGGGTGGATATTGAATCCTATGGAAACTCCAAAAATAATGAACTTTATGAAATTCTTATGTTCATTCTTCTACTCATTCATACAAAAATGCATATAAATAGCTTAATCTCGCCGTACATTGGGGTTATTTCTATAAATAATAAGCAGTTCTTGGTCTGAAGGAGCTTGCAGATTAAACTGGGAAATTCAGATATCAATAGATAATTAAAATACAACTGAATAATAGATATTTTTTAAGCTATCCAGGAACAACCCTATCTGGAAGTGTACAGGGGAAACATTCGAGTTTTGAAAATGAAAAGAAGTCAGCCAGGTAGAGGAGGGGGCATGTGCAAACAGAGATGATGTCATGGGCAAAGACATAGAGCAGGGATTGGCAAACTACAATTCATGGGTGAAATCCAGCCAGCCTCCTATTGTATGTGGCACATAAGCTAAAAATGAATTTTACATTTTTTTAAATAGCTAAAAAAATCAAAAGTGGTTTATAGCACCTGAAAATTATATGAAATTCAAATTTTGATGTCTATAAATAAAATTTTATTGGAACTCCATGCTCATTTGTTTAGGCATTGCATATATTTGTATACCTAGTTGTTTATTTGCATGTCTCTATTATTATATAAATTAGGTGTTTTGTTTGTGTGTATCTGTTTAGATATCTAGTAGTTGCAACAGAGATCACATGGTCCACAAGGCCTAAAATATTTTCTATCTGACTTTTTACAGAAAAAATTTGTAGACCTCTGGTATGGAATCATGAAGAGGAATCATTTGTTCAATAAGTGGTAAGAAGCTCAGTGTTGGTGGAGATTAAGGAACCTGGATTACAGAGGACAAAAGATGAGACCTAAGAAATATTCTGTATTCATACTGTATGTCTTGCTGAAAACCCGAGTGTTACTTGTATTATACTTTTTCTGATTATGGTTCTAAGTGCAGGCTCTGCCTTTTACTGCCCATGCTAGCAAGTTACCAAATTTCTTAACTAGCAAATTACTTCACCTCTCTAAACTTCAGTTCATCCATTGGCAATTTAGGGAGGATAAAAATAGCATCTGAATCAAACAGTTGTGAGAAGAATATGAAAAAAATTAAAGTAAAATACAAGGCACAATTCTATTATGTATTCAGTAAATACTACCAACATAGTCTTCATTTTCATTTTTATCATTAATGCTTTTATTGCTGCTCTAAAATTAATGTAGCTCACACCAGAATGTTTGGGAAACCAGAAAATGAAATTAGAGAAGTAATCCCAACTCTTTTCCTATCACTTAAAGGTGATTATTGCTAAAATTTTGCATATTCTCTCAGTCTTTTTTTTCCCGTGCATGTATTTAAGAAGTTGGAATCTTACATGTGCATGTGTGCATTCTTGGGTTTTTTTTCATTTAATATTACATTGTGAATATTATTCAATTGCAGTAAAATTTCTTCAAAAATGACTTAGATATTACACGATATTTTCTTAAGGGCTTGGGCCATAATTTCCCTAGTCATTTATGGATTAGTGATTGTTTACAATTTTAACACAATAATGATACAACACTGGATAGGTTTATACGTTAAATCATTATCTATGGCCCTGATTATTGGCTTAGATTAGAAACTCTGAGGAATTTATTGAAACAAAATGTATGAACACTTTACGGGACTTCATACAAATTTTCTAAATTGCTTTTCAGAAAAATTATACTAATCAACAGACAAAATCAAAGATATTATCTACCATACCACTCCTCTTATTAGCACTGAGCTTTATGATTATTTTAACTTTTCTAAGTTTGATGAGAAAAATTGAATTTCTGTGTGATTTACTCATTTGTTTAATTTTTATTTACTTTTACTACCAGGAAAATTGAATAATTTTGTATGTTTATTCCTTATTGGTATTTTTGGTGAATTGAACCTTTGTGCCCTCTGTTTTTTGGAGAGAGAGATTATGTTTTTCCTTAATGATGTGTATGACCTCTTTACAAATCATTAGATAACACTTTTTATTGTTTGCTGAATTACTACAAATATTATTATAACTATCATTTGTATTTAAAATTTTTGAGTTGTTTTGAGTTACATAAGTATTTTGTTCTTAACAGTGTAGGTATTTGAATAAAAAGTAATACGTCGTTGAGATGAATAATATAGAATATATGAAACACAAAGAAGAAATTTAAAACACTTATAATCACACCACTAAGATTTTGACATTTAAATGAATACAGTTGCAGTTTTTCTATGTATGGATGTCATTTAGTATTTTAAAATAAATGTGTTCACACTAAACATACCATTTTGTAACATACATCATCCATCTAGCTAAATATACTGAATATCTCTCCATTCTATTAAGTGTTGTAGGAGAGGAAGACATTTCCTCTACCCTCTCTGGGTTCCTCTGGCCGGATAATGAATTAAATTCACATGAGACAGAATATCAGGAGAAAATTAAACAAAGCTTTATCTAAAATCTGAGGACCATGGTCCGGGGCCTTTCTTCCCAAAGGAAGAAAGGGCACGGAAGAAGTGGGGTGCACAGAGTGGTTATATACCCCCAAACAGGATGTTTCACATAGGATTGAAATGTCCCTTTTACAATAGTCGCAAGACTGCTCTGTTGGCACAGCAACTGATGGAAACAGCAGGTAGGTCTGCTGTCTCAGTGAACACAGCAGGGTGGCAGGTCTGTTGTCTCCAGCTGGGTGATTACAGGTGAGCTGGGTGGTCAAAGGTGAGCACAGCAATCAGTTCCTGGCCTAAGGAAAGATGCTTATCCTTAAGGAAATGCTAATGTGGGGGGAAGTTGTACCTTTATCTTAAGGCCATTTGTTCTTGTGTTTGGGACATAGCAAATGCTTAAGCAGATATACAATGCATGCTTGAAGGGCATATCAGGCCCTTTTGGAAAAAACAAAGTCAGGCCGAATTACGTTTACACCAAATGCTTGCCATTCCTATTTGTCCAACCTATCATGTTTATTTCCCTTCACTTTTAACATAACTGTGTACTACAATTTTATAAAATCTTATTTTCAGTTTGCATTTACTTTCTGGTAACTTTGAATATTTCTTCCATATTTTATAGTCATTATGATTTCAAATGTATGATTATATCATTTGCTTTCCTTTTTTTTCCCATGTCTTTAAATAAATTTTTTTTTAACTGTGGTAAGAACACTTAACACGAGATCTATCCTCATAAATTTGTAAGTACACAAAACAGTGTTGTTAACTATGAGCACAATATTGTACAGCAGATCTGTAGAACCCTTACCTTAATATTATACTACTACACTCAGAATTGGCTATTCTTTCATATGAAGATTTGGGTTACATTAAGAAAGTATCCTTCAATTTGTCAGTTACTAAAACTTTGCTGGGTTGGTTGTTTTTTCATCAGAGGTAAATGTTGAATTCATCAAATATTTTCAGGATCTACTGAGATTAACATATTTTTCTCAATTGAATTTTTGATGGGGCTAATTGTATTTGGCTATTTTAAAATTATGATCCATAGCATTTGTATTCCTAGAATAAATTCTACTTGGCTGTATAGAGATAGTTTTGGGTAAACAGAGCTCTCAATTTATTTGATACTTTTGCACTTGTATTCACAAATAAGATTGACTGTTGGGCTTTCTTGTGTGTATTATATTTGCAACTTTTGAGAACAGGTTAAATTATATGTAATTGTCATAATATTAATTGGGAAACACTACATCTTTTTTTGTTCTGAATCATGAGATTTACCTGTTCCTTGAAGGATTGAATTACGTCATCCATTAAACTATCCCAGCTTATGGCCTTTTTGATAAATTTTTGATAAAATTACTTCAACAAACTCATATTTTACCTTTTTAACTCAAAGTGAACCTTAAATATTACTAGAAAACCATCAATTTCATTTAAAAATTATATTTATTAATGTAATAATATTCTCATAATTTTTAAAATTTCATTCTGCTTCTGCAGTGATTTTCCATTTATTCCTAATATTGCATATTTTTGTTTTCTCCATTTATTTCTTTATTAAGTTTTCCAACAATTTATCTCTACTTTTGAATTTTTCAAAGGACCAACTCACGTATACTTACCTATCTTATAATTTTTAAATTAATTCTGTTTCCTCCTTTCTGTGTCTATTCTGCTTTCTAGTTGATTTGACAACCTTGTTAATTTATTTTCATTTCTTATGTGATAATAATATATCTTAATTCTTCTTTCCAAATTTTTTTAACCTGAATATACTGTGTTTTGTCATACATGTTGTCAGCAGAAAACTGCTATTCTTCTGAGTTACTTTATTTCCAGCTTTATGAGATATAGATATTTAACATTCTGTAAGTTTAAGGTGTACAATGCAATGATTTGATACATATATATATTGTGAAATAATGATTACCACAGTAAGATTAATTACATATTCATCACCTTACATAATTACCTTTTGTGTGTGTGTATGGTGAGAGAATTTAAGATCTACAGTCCTAGCAACTTTCAAGTATATAATACAATGTTGTTAACTATAGTCATAAGTTGCTTAACAATAGGGATATGTTCTGAGAAATGCATCTTTAGGCAATTTTATCTTTGTTCAAACATCACTGTGTGCTGAAGGGGAATAAAATTTGCCCCCCAAAATGTATCTCTTTAACATGAGGATTATTTTAGGCTGATTATTTTTAAGAAACAAAAGATTCAGAAAGTTTTTCTTGTTATTTCCCCCTTAACTGCCTAAAAGAATTTTGATTAAAAAAAAACCTTAGCATAACATGAACTAGATGGTAGACAGGGAGTAACCTAGGAAAATCTGTTCATTGGGCTCCCCTCTGTGTTCTTCTGTTTCTGTGTGGCCAAACACTTGTTTTCCAAATGTTTGCTCCTTTTCACCTACTTGTGAATTGCCTTCTTTCCCTCTGAAGTCCCTGACTCTCCCAACCCTCAATATCTTCTATTTTCTTTGGCTGAGGATGTTATTTAAGTTGAGGCTTTGGTCATTTTGATGAGTTACTCAGTTTTCTGGATTTCTCCCATGTATACGTGTTATTAAACTTTTCTTTGTTTTTTGCCTGTTAATCTGTCTCATGTCAATTTAATTCTTAGAGCAGCCAGAAGAACCTACAAGAATAGAGGAAAATTTCTTCCTCCCTTACAGTACTTATTCAAATCTAGATGGTATAGCCTAATACACACCTAGGCTATATGGTACTAATCTTATGGGACCACTGTCATATATGTGGACCATTGTTGACCAAAACGCCATTATGCTGCATATGACTATATAGTCACCATACTGTACATTTGATCCCCAGAACTTATTCACCTTATAACTGGAAGTTTGTACTCTTTGACCAACATCTCCTCTTTTCCTCCAACCCCCAACCCCTGACAACCACCATTCTACTCTCTCTTTCTATGAGTTTGACTTAGATTCTGCAAATAGCTGAGATCATACAGTATTTGTCTTTCTCTGCCTGATTTATTTTATTTAGGATAACACCCTCAAGGTACATCCATGTTGTCTGTCACAAATTGCAGCATTTTTATGGCTGAATAATATTCCATTATGTATATATACATATATACTACATTTTCTTTATCTGTTCATCCATCAATGGACATTTAGGTTATTTCTATGTCTTAGCTATGGTGAATAATGCTGCAGTGAACATGGGAGTGCAGATATCTCTTGAAGACAGTGATTTCATTCCCTTTGGATATATACCTAGAAGTGGGATTGCTGTATCATATGGTTGTTCCATTTTTAATTTTTTGAGGAAACTTCATGCTATTTTCCATAATGGCTGAGCCAATTTACATCCCCACCAACAGTCTACAAGGGTTCCCTTTTCTCCACATCATTGCCAACATTTATTATATCTTGCCTTTTTGATACAGATGTTCTAAAATGTGTAAGGCAGTATCTCACTGTGGTCTTCATTTGCATTTCCCTAATGATTAGCTTTGTTGAGTACTTTTTCATGTACTCGTTGCCCATTTATATGTCTTCTCCGGAAAAATGCCTATTCAAGTTCTCTACCCATTTTTTAATCAGATTATTTGTTGTTTTGCTATTGTTGTATGAGTTCCTCATATATTTGGGGTATTAACCCCTTAACAACTACATGGTTTGTAAATATTTTCTCCCATTCCATTGGTTGCCTTTTCATTTTGTTAACTGTTTTTCTGTCCTGAAGCTTTTTAGTTTGATGTAGTCCCACTTGTTTATTTTTGCTTTTGTTGCTTGGCCTTTTGGTGTCATATCCAAAAGAATTGTTGCCAAGATGACATCAAAGGGCTTTTTCCCTAAGTTTTCTTTTAGGAGTTTTATGGTTTCAGGTCTTACATTTAAGTTTTTAATCCACTTAGAGTTAATTTTTGTGAGTGGTGTCAGATAAGAGTTCTTGTGTTTTTGTGTGTAGATAAAAAGGACTTTTGGTTGTGGTTTGCGTGGTTTTGCTTTTTTATTTTTACTTGTTACCTGTCTGAGTTCTTAAAGAAAGTTTTTTCTACCCTCAAAATTAAAAGAAAAATAACACAAAAATCAAGACATATTTGCGTGAGTATATTTCCATTTATTTTGCTGTGTACTGAGCAGTGCTTTCAGTTCAAAAAGTATTAGCTCAGTCACTTTTATTTTTTCCTAGTACTTTGTTCTGTATAATATTTTCCTAATGTCATATAGCAGCCTAGATGTTTTACCTATCTTTTAGCTAACTTCATTGTCCACTCTGTTGCCTAGAAAAACTTCATAGACTGCATAACATATCCTTTCTCTTCATGCCCCACAAGGTACTGTATATTTCCTGTATTGTCAAGTTCATTGTGATTAATTACAATTGATTATTTAAATATCTCCTCCATTAGATTCTAAACTTCAGTGAGCAATCAATCATCATATTGCCAGTGTTTCTATAGAAGTGAGATAAATATTTCATTTTTCATATTTATTTAAGATTTTATCTCTTATTTCACATAGGCCAAGTTAATTGTTTATTCGTGTATGTTTTCCTTTGAATGTTCACTCTAATAGTCCTCATATTTTTTACAGAATTTTTGTGGGAGTCTCTTTCTTTCCAATTTGTCCATTCTTGAAAGATAAGTAGTTGGAATCTCCTGGGACATACTCACTTTCTTTGTAGTTGTAGTGCAGTACTTCTCTCAGATATTAATTTTGAGAGCCAGTGGATATACTGTGTCTTGACAATCAATTGTCAATTATAGCTCTGTTGGACTGAAGAGGAAGTTCCTATAGTTGTTACCCTATAATTTGACTAGGCAAAAGGAAAGAATTATTATATAATTTGAAATAGACTGTAGTTCTGATATTGAAAAGAAAAAAAATGAGCATTAAAACTGCCATACTCTGTAGGCATCCTTCCCACAGATTCCCTCACCTCAAAACAAAACATGACACAATTCACTTTCTCCATTGCATAGCCTCTCAAATCATTTTGGAATTGCAGTATCTAGATGCATACAAAAAGATAAGTACTAATTTTGGTAGTAGATAGAGATGATGAACATAATCAGTCTTTGAAGAAGGGGCCCATATAATAGGTATAAATGGAAATTTTTCACTATTTTTCCAACTCCACTTCATTGCATCAGGATCCCTCTCACTTAACTCCACTGAAAAAATATAAAGTGTGCAGCAGAAAATGAGTGTACGTGGAGATGATCCAATTTGTTTTAGCAAATATAGTAACAAAGTGGATCCTAAAAAAGAATAAGAGTAGAGAATGATGAGCTATTGCCCATTTCAGAGCTCAGTCTCTGGCCATTCTTTGGTGTCTCTTTATTCTTACACAACACAAGGTCCTTCCTCTTCCAGCTGAGATCCTGCTCTGCCTCTTTCCCTGACACTAAGAAGGAATCTGAATAACAGATCTAGAATCTGACCCTTCAAATCAAAAATCTCTCTCCATGACCACTGCTAGAGATTCATTCCTATGTCTATGGCTGAAGGAAACTGGACAAAAGTTAATGAGTTTATCCTCATGAGCTTCTCTTCCCTACCTGCTAAAATACAGTCCTTACTCTTCCTGACATTTTTAATCATTTACCTGGTCACCCTGTTGGGAAACAGCCTCATCATTCTGGTTACTTTGGCTGACCCCGTGCTGCACAGTCCCATGTACTTCTTCCTCAGGAATTTGTCCTTCCTGGAGATTGGCTTCAACCTAGTCATTGTGCCCAAGATGCTGGGAACCCTGCTTGCCTGGGACACAACCATCTCCTTCCTTGGCTGTGCCACTCAGATGTATTTCTTCTTCTTCTTCGGAGTTGCTGAATGCTTCCTCCTGGCCACCATGGCGTACGACCGCTATGTAGCCATCTGCAATCCCTTGCACTACCCTGTCATCATGAACCAAAGGACACGTGCCAAACTGGCTGTTGCCTCCTGGTTTCCAGGCTTTCCTGTAGCTACAGTGCAGACCACGTGGCTCTTCAGCTTTCCATTCTGTGGCACGAACAAGGTGAACCACTTCTTCTGTGACAGCCCACCTGTGCTGAAGTTGGTCTGTGCAGACACAGCACTGTTTGAGATCTATGCGATCGTTGGAACCATTCTGGTTGTGATGATACCCTGCTTGCTGATCCTGTGTTCTTACACTTGCATTGCTGCTGCCATCCTCAATATTCCTTCAGCTAAAGGGAAGCATAGAGCCTTCTCTACCTGCTCCTCCCACCTTCTTGTTGTCTCCCTTTTCTATGTATCTTCAAGCCTCACCTACTTCCGGCCTAAGTCCAATAATTCTCCCAAGAGCAAGAAGCTACTGTCGTTATCATACACTGTTGTGACTCCCATGTTGAACCCCATCATCTACAGCCTGAGAAATAATGAGGTGAAGAATGCCCTCAGCCGAACCTTCCGCAAGGCTTTAGGCCTCAGAAACTGCATCCCGTAGACATTGAGAAATAAGACTAAAGTTTACTGAATGAAGAACAATCCATTTTTCCTGTTTGTGATTCTTCTCTGCCTCTCTTCTCATCTCTATCTGGATGAAATCCAGCTCAGAAATGACTATTGGAAAGCTCAGTGGAGAGAACACAGCACTGACATAGTTCAGACCTATCACCACCACCTGGAAAACTCCTCTGCCTGTCCATTGTAGACTTATGTTCTTTTTCTTTTTGCTGCAATTGGCATTTTGAGACTTCTGTGGCCAAACTATCTCAGGTATTTACTTTGTAATGCGCACCAATGGGACATGTATTGGGGATGGTATAAAATGTGAACTTGGGGACATAAAGTTCATCTTACACTTTATCTTGTTTTGAACATATCTGACTCCATTTAGTAGGAAAAAAGCCTATAATCCCTCCTAGCACATAATTCTCCTCATTCTTTCATTTCATTTTGCATGCCCCTGAGGTAGTGTTGGCTCTTAAATTTGTTGATATTTAGCATGGATAGAGGAAAATCGATCACTAATCCCCATGCACATTCCTTTCTAGCCCTACTAGCCTTAATAAAATCCTTCCTCAGGCTATTTTTCTCAGGTAGAATGACCTGAGTTTCCAATTTTCTCTCTCAATTCCTTTTTCAGGTTTTTAAGCCTTGTCGAAATAACTTCAAACTTGCACAAACATAATTTCTATCATGGTGCTGCTTTCTTCAAAGCTTACAATGGATCCTACCTGACTCCAGTATAGGTCTTTTTAACAACTCTATTATATTTTCTTTAGCGCCTTTTGATTTTAAAATTTTATATTTGATGTGGAAAATGCAAAAGGCCATAAAGCACAATTACTGCTTTCAGAAGGTTATAATTTCATCAACAATAGAAATTATGAAAGGAGAAACTACGAAGTTCTGAAGTAATGGCATGTTGCCTAAAATAAAGTGACCTTTCCTGGGTTCTTAGCCCACTCTGGCATTTATTAGCTGGGTGACTGTGGGAAATTCAATTAAACTCTTTTTGCCTCTTTCCTCATCTGTAAAGTGGTGCAAATAACAAAAGCATCTATCTGATAGATTTGTTTTTAAGAGTAAATATCATGTGTAAAGCACTTAAGAAAGCACTAAGCGTATTGTAAACCCACATATAGGTATTAACATTTAGCAATAACCTCATCTGAATCTCTCATTTTATAGCTAAGGAAAGCAAGGTTCAAAGATATTTGATCATATATATTTGGAACGAATTTCAGGTGCCTTGAATCTTAGTTCTGAACTTTTTTCAGTACCATGCAATGCATAGCTAAATAATTAATTAACTTAGATTCAGAGCAAAAGACTATTTTAAAAGAGCAGAATAAGGGAGACCTGAGTAGACATTACTGTATGTGAAAAAAGACATGAGAAATATGAATTTAACCCAGCTTTAAACTTCACTAATTGAAATATAGCTAGATTTGTAGGGATTAATCAACAAATAGTCTGACACCATTCCAAACTGATTAGACCACGCCTGGAATATCCTTCAAGACGTATGCTGATAAACCAGAAAACCGGAAAGTTTTATAGATGGATAATTAGTTTGTTTAGAGACCTTGAGACTAAAAGAGTTTGAGGGAAGAAATGAGCAATATTTTGTTTTAGAAAGAGAATTTATGGTATTACTGTCTTCAAATATTTGAATAACTAACATAAAGAAGAGGATATAGACCTCTCAGTGTTGTCCTCAGCAGTGAGTGGTAGGGTTAATGGGTAAAATTAATAGAGGGCTATTTTTAATAAATGGCTACTTTTTGAGCACTTTTCTATGCCCAACAGTGTAGAAGAAAATGATTTTTCTTAATCCTCAAATTCCTGAGCAATTGAGCTATGAATCTGGGTCATTTAAACACTGTGATGGAAATACAAGAAAATTGGAACTCTTTCTTTACTTGGGGACTAGTGAAACTAAGATAGACTGCCACATTGCAGTCAGGGGTTGATCTCATTCCCTTTTTCTCAACACATAAGATTGTATAACCTAAACTAGACCCATGCTGAAGTGTAAAACAACTCCAATTCAATTCATCAAGTCCTTGAAACAAATACTGAAGCCCCAAGATCCAAGACTACATTGCCTCAATGCCCTCTCTCTTTATCAAGGCATAAATGTATGGAATCTACACATAATTGTCCATCTGCCTTACTTCTCTTTTTTTCCCCTCCAACTCCAATATTCATCAAATACCTCATGGCTTATTTGACCTAAAGCTGCTGCAATCCCTTTTATATACATACTTATTATTCTCATTTTTAAATGCTGAAACAAGTCCTGATAACTTTAAGGCCATACACTCAGCAAATAGTAGCAGCGGGATCTGAAGCTGACATTCTGACATCAACTACAATTTTCTCCCATTACAAGCCAGATATGAGTTATGTTAACAATGCAATAAAGAACTTTCTAAAACAAATCATCACCCTAAAATGAAATGAGCAGGTTTATAACAAAAGAGTGAAAGAAGACGCTACATTGCCACTTGCCAAGGATTATGTAAAGGGTATTTTTTTTTTTTTTTTTGAGGAAGATTAGCCCTTTGCTAACTGCTGCCAATCCTCTTCTTTTTGCTGAGGAAAACTGGCCCTGAGCTAACATCCATGCCCACCTTTCTCTACTTTATATGTGGGACGCCTACCACAGCATGGCTTGCCAAGTGGTGCCATGTCCACACCCGGGATCCAGAAACAGCGAACCCTGGGCCACTGAAGCAGAACGTGCGAACTTAACCTGTGCACCACCGGGCTGGCCCCTAAAGGGTATTCTTATAAAATTATTCTGAATAATGTCTCTGATATAATTCTATGTAACGAGATTATTTACCCTGTATAGTCAACAAACCACTCCCATGAAAATTTGGGAAAAAGTTGAAAAGTAGAAAGAAGGAAAAAAATCACTAAATTCTCATCACTCAGGGACAAATGATGATAACAGTTTACTGTACTTATTTCTAATAATCTCTGACAATTGCAGACATACTGCATGTAAATCTTTTATAGTTCTTTTTGTCACTTAATATCTTAACTGAGGTTACCCGATTGGACATTCAAAAAGTTATTTAAAGACACCAAAGCAGATTTCTCATCTAAAAACAGAGATAATCATGGTAAATTCCACACAGAATTATTATAAGAATTAAGTGGAATAATGAACGTAAAACTTTAACCCTAATCATAAATATTTATTTTCCATACTCTTGCAATTATTTGTAAGAATAATATTTAAAGGCTATAAAATATATCACCATGTGTAAGTGCCATTATTTAGTTTATCTATATACTCTCCTATCTTGTATAATTCAATTGTTTCTTATCTCCAGTATAAATAGTAATAAAATGAGCATTTAAGTAGTTTTTTCTTTATTGTATTGAACCACTATATTGAGATAAAATTCCAGAAGTAGAATTAGTGAGTCAAAATCCATGGACTTTTCTGAGTTTATTTTGCCCATACTTACTGACCTCTTACTACGAGCCATGCACTGTACGTATGAGTATTTCCTGGGGTAAATAGGCACAACTTTTAGTGATAAAGAGGTCAATTCACCAAGTAGTCATAACCAACCTAAATATGTATGCACCTAATAAGAGAGCTCCAAAATATAGAGGAAAAATGGATAGAACTGATTTAAAAATAGATAAAACCATCAATGTAGGGGAAGATTTCCATACCTTTTTCTCATTAATTAGTAGGAACAAGTAGAAAGAAAATCAGTAAGCATATAAAGAAATTGAGCAACACTAGGAATAAACTAGCCCAAAATGACATTAACAGAGGACACCACACAATAATAGCCAGATATTATTTTCTTTCTTTTTTTCTTTTTCTTTTCCTTTTTATTTATTTATCTTTTTGGTGAGGAGAATTTGACCTGAGCTAACATCCATGCCAGTCTTCCTCCATTTGTTTGTATGTGGGACACATCCACAGCATGGCTGGTGGGTGGAGTAGGTCTGCCCTGGGATCTGAACATTTGAACTCAAGCTACCAAGGCAGAGCGCATGGAACTCAGCCACTGGGCCAGCCCCAGATATCATTTTTTAATTTCAAGTACATATGTAACTAATTATTCATAGCTAGTATATTTAAACACAATAGAACAATACATTTTTGTATTTTTATCTTGTATCCTGTGACCTTGCTAAGCTCACTTATCAGTTCTAGTAACATTTTTTGTAGACTTTTTAGGACTTTCTGTATAGATAATCATGTCGTGCCAATACAGTCTTATTCTTCCTTCCCTGTCATTTTCCATCTTTTTCTTGCCTTATTGAACTATCTAGAAACTCTGTTATAATGCTAAATAGAAGTGGACCAAGAAGACATGTTTGCCTTGTTATTTATTAAAACAAATGCTGCAAACTTGGAGACATATGACCCTGCCGAAAGGTTATATCAGTTTGCATTCCTATGAAGCATGGTTTTGTCTCATTCCCTGTATCCTTGTCAAAAAATATTTGTTGCCAAATCCTTAGATATTTGCTAATCTGATAAATGAAAAATATATCTACAAGCAGTTTTGTTTTTGTTTTGTTTTAAGGATTGGCACCTGAGCTAGCATCTGTTGCTAATCTTCTTTTTTTTGTTCTTCTTCTTTTCCCCAAAGCCCCCCCAGTACGTAGTTGTATATTCTAGTTGTAGCATGTGGGATGCCGCCTCAGCATGGCTTGATCAGCGGTGCCATGTCTGCATCCAGGATCTGCACAGGCGAAACCCCAGGCCGATGAAGCGGAGCATGTGAACTTAACCACTCAGCCATGAGGCCGGTCCCTACAAGCAGTTTTAATTTTACTTTTTTTACGACCTCCTTATGTTTAAAAATCATTTTCTCTTTATTTGCTCTATTTATATCTTTTGTGCATTACTCTATCAAATGATGGATCTCTGTTAATGCTGACTTATTGCAATTCTTTATACATATACAGAAAAATCAGATTTTTTTTAATGAGTTGAAAATGTTTTTTCCTATTCGTCATTTCTCTCTTGACTTTGCTTATAGTGATATTTTATCCTACAGGTTTAGGTATCATACTTGGGTCTACAAAACTATTATTTTATTATTTCTATCAGTGCTTTGATTTTATTGTTTAATGGTTAAATCTTTGTGAATTTTGAATTTATCTGGTGTGAGGTGTGAGCTATTTATTTTTCTCTCCAGTTGCCTGCCAGTTTGTCCCAACACAATTTACTGAAGAATTCATTATTTCCCCTACTAATTTGAAACATTAATATCCTCTTAAATATAGTCAAAATATTTATAAGAATATGCATAAATATTTGTAAGAATATGCATAGGCAACCCTAAGACACTTAAAATTTTTTAATTTAATGTTTCCAAGAAATTTAACAATACTGTACTTATTACTGTTGACACAATAAAAAATTATTAACTATAAGGGGCTGGCCCCATGGCCAAGTGGTTGGTTAAGTTCGCATGCTCTTTTTTGGTGGCCCAGGTTTCACTGGTTCGGATCCTGGGCACAGACCTGTACATCACTCATCAAGTCATGCTGTGGAGGCATCCCACATAGAACTAG
This sequence comes from Equus przewalskii, assembly GCF_037783145.1. NCBI lineage: Eukaryota > Metazoa > Chordata > Mammalia > Perissodactyla > Equidae > Equus > Equus przewalskii. The sequence continues at coordinate 76,514,317 of NC_091836.1, forward strand.
AAAGACAACTAGGATATACAACTACATACTGGGGCTTTAGGGAGAAAAGAAAAAGTGGAAGATTGGCAACAGATGTTAGCTCGGGTCAAGCTTCCTCACCAAAAAAATAATTATTAACTACAACTTCACAAGCATCTTCAAAAGATTTTAAAACAATTGCAATGCATCCTATTGGATAGCTCTAAACCTTACAAATAATAAAAAGGAAAACTGGTAACTCATAAAACTGGCTTTCAACACGTCCTGGAGCTACGTGGATGTACTAGGCAGTGTTTAAATAAGTGATGTCACACATATGAAATTAAAAGTTGTGAAAATTGCTGTGGAAAGAAAAAAAAAGGAATGCTAAGGCAAGCAACAACAAAGGAATATCTTAAGGATCCTTGGGTGTTGATATTTAAGCTAATTCCTCAACTAAATTAAGAGGTAGGGAAATGGCACTCCACACTGAAGAAGATCACAATAGTTCCAGATGAGAAAGAATGTGGTACACTACAGAATTACAAGAAAACGTATTTTGCCAAAATGTTGTGAATATAAGAGGGAGAGGTAGAAATTGGTTTGATAGGTAAGCAGAGGTCAGGTCATACAGGACTTCTTTCAGACCATGTTAAAGAGTTTGGAGTTCAACCTAAGTGCAATGGGCAAACACTGAAAGATTTTGAGCAAGAAGATGATTTTTCAAAAAAGGTAACAATGACTGGTAGGTAGAGAATGTATTGTTTCAAGAGTGGAAAGAGAGAAATTATTATAGGAGACCCTGGTCATAGATCAGAAGAGAGCTAACGGTGGTAAGTTTAGCATAGTAGCAATAGCGATGAGACTTCACATTCTAAACACATTTGGAGTATAAAATTAACAAGACCTGGTGAGATACATTGTATATGGCAATTGAGGAAGAAGGAAGTGTCAAGGACTATACCCATATCTCTGATGTAAGCAACCAGGTTGATAGAAGTCTCCTTTACTGAAATGGAAAGGATAGAGGAAACGCATATCTGGTGGAAGGGATGTGACAGGGAGATAGAGATAGGGAATTCAGTTTTCAGCTTATGAAGAGGTTAGTTTTGTGTATGCAAATAAAATGCTACTGCATTTAATCCACCAAAATAGATACTAGAAGGCATGGCTAAATCACTAAAATGGATATTGAACATGACTCAGTCCTTGCAGTCCAGTGGTGAGACAGAAATATAAACATATAATTAGAATCCTGAGTAATAATACATGCATGCTAATTAGAAGGAGTAACAGAGCAAGAGTATAAGACAGAATGGGAGCAGGGATTTTGAACTGTATGTGGAGAGGGAATCCAAGACAAATAAGCAGTGTTTCAAAAATAAAAAAGACAAATCACCACAATGCATACCATTATATGGGGTATACATCAGGAGTCTGCAAACTTTGTCTATAAAGGGCCAGAGAGTAAATATTTCACGTTTTGTAGGCCAAGAAGCAAAATCAAGGAAATCTTGTAGATAATTATATAACAAAAGAGAAAACAAATTTTTATTGCTGAAATTTAAAGTATAATAATATTAATTGAGTACAAGTTTTTGTAGTATAGGTCTACTAAGAAGACGAATGAAATTATTTTTTTAGGGGGATAAACTTTCACTTAATCAAGGTTCAAAGTCACCAAAATCGATTGCAAATGTTCATCATTTTTTGGTGAGTTTTTTTTTCGCTTAATGTATATTTATTGAAACCTACTTGACGTGCAATCTACTGGCACTGTGCTAGACCTAGCAGGAGAATCAGACAGGAAGGGCATCCTGTCTTCTCAGAGTTAACAATCTAATGGGTGGGTGAGGGTGGGGAAGGAGAAGCTCCAGTGGAAGGCTGATTATAGCAAATGCCATGAAACAGACAAGTTAGGAAGATGGGGATGAAGTAGAGAAGAGTGCCAACAACTGAGATAGAAACTGGGGCGGGACACTATGCTGATCTGTAATGACATTTTACATATTTCATCTTTGAAAATGTCTTTTCATACAACTCAATACTGCCAAATACAGTTATCAATCCACAAGTATATGATTTTAATTTAGCACATTCAGTATTTGGAAGATACTTATACAATTCTATTAGATTCTTCTGATATTTACTTTTGGCACGTCATTACACTGAAGATTAATCATTTTCAATTGAAGGGGAGATGGAAGCTCCTTAATTCCATAGTTAAATGTATTCTAAATGGAATATGGAAATTTTCTTTGCTGTTGCATTATGTTCTAAAAAATGCTGCTGGAACTCTAGTTTGAGCTCAGAATAAATATTTGCTGTAAATTTGTGTAAGAATGGAAGATCTTGTTTCTTATTTTAACTTTTGACAGCTTGGGAAGTGTATAAAACAGCTTGACATTTCTTATGAGTCAAACATTACTTGTCATCAAAATGATCTTACCACACAGCGAGTTTCACACTTAAGTACTGTTTTGTCTTGTAATTTTTGGTTGAATTCACTAAGAAACTGTATTATATCTGCATCCAAAGATTATTTCCACAGCCATTTAGTATTCAATAATAATGACTGAGGGAGGTTCTTCTTGGTCAGAAAAATTTTAATCTTGGCCCTGCACTAAAAAGAATTGCAATAAAACTTTACTATTGCTATGCTATCAAATTGCTGTGGTAGGGCAATTTAAGATATTCAGCTTACATTTCTGACAAAAGTTCACAGAACTGACCATAACCATATCACAAAAGTGAATTAAATTCACTGTCAATGTGACTAGTTTAATAACAAATGATAGATTCAAATATTTTCTTTAAGTACCTGACGATGAACAAAAGAGCAAATAGCCATAGGTTTTAAACAATTTACATTTTCAAAAACTGTAAATTTTCTAACTAAGCCTTTTCCTGTTCCACCTTTATTTTTACCATCAGTTGCAACACATCCTCACAGATTCCAAGTCAAGTTCTACTGAATTAGTGTTTTCTCAACAGCGTTGAATATTTTCTTGCCTCAGAGTGTTCCTGCAGAGGCTAATTCTCAGTCACTTCAAATTCACCATTAACTCTTGGAATCAACAACAACAAATGAGCAGTACCAGTAACATGGGTCAATTCATCAAGAGCCAAAGAAAACCACTTGCCTTATTTTTAATTGACTATTGATATTGCTCCAGATATCTTCAATTCTTTAATGATGAGTTCTTCCTGAAATGCTAATGGTCTTAGGCAAGTTTGTTTTCTCTGGAGACGATTCTTTTGTTGTTGCAATCAAACACCATTTAATAAACTCATCGTTGGTAAGGACTTTCCTTCTTTGGCTAACAAATGAGCCACTTGGAAACTAATTTTGCCTGAAGCCTTATTTTCATTTTTTTTTAGAGAAGAAATTCTGCTGTGTAAGATGTTACATTTAAAAATTTCAAATTTCTCTCTTCCTTTCTGTGAGTTAGAAATTTTGCAACAAGTACTTAATCTGGGAATGTCTACATATGTCATATTCTTTTACTTCAGCTAGAGTATCATTGCATAACAAACACAATGATTTACCATCTAATTTTATAACAAAATAATCTACAATGTACTTTAAAATGTGACATTTGAAGTCCACTTTCTTTTCTCATTTTGACATGATGAACATGCACTGGTAATAAATAAATAAATAAAATATTGCAGTCCAGAGATATGCATGGCACTCAAAATGCTGTCAAGTAATAACTACATCACTGAGATTTTTTTAACACTTGTTAATATTTACTTTTTTCTTTTTTTTTATTAAGGTTATGAAAGTTAACATCCTTGTGAAATTACAGTTGTACATCATTATTAGTCATGTAGGTACACCACTTCACCCCTAGTGCCCTCCCCCCATCCCCCTTTCCCCTGGCAACCACTGATCAGTTCTCTTTGTCCATATGTTAACTACCACCTATGAGTGGAGTCATACAGAGTTCATCTTTCTCTGTCTGGCTTATTTCACCCAACATAATACCCTCAAGGTCTATCCATGTTGTTGTGAATGGGACGACTTTGTCCTTTTTTATGGCTGAGTAGTATTCCATTGTGTATATATATACCACATCTTCTTTATCCAATCATCAGTTGCTGGGCACTTAGGTTGGTTCCATGACTTGGCTATTGTGAAGAACGCTGCGATGAACATAGGGGTGCATGGAATTTTTGGAATTGATGATTTCAGGTTCTTAGGATAGATACCCAGTAGTGGGATGGCTGGGTCATAAGGTATTTCTATTCTTAACTTTTTGAGAAATCTCCATACTGTTTTCCATAGTGGCTGCACCAGTTTGCATTCCCACCAACAGTGTATGAGGGTTCCCTTTTCTCCACAGCCTCTCCAACATTTGTCACTCTTGGATTTGCATATTTTTGCCATTCTAACAGGTGTAAGGTGATATCTTAGTGTAGTTTTGATTTGCATTTCCCTGATGATTAGTGATGATGAGCATCTTTTCATGTGTCTATTGGCCATATTCATATCTTCTTTGGAGAAATGTCTGTTCATGTCCCCTGCCCATTTTGTAATTGGGTTGTTTGATTTTTTATTGTTGAGTTGTGTGAGTTCTTTGTATATTATGGAGATTAACCCTTTGTCAGATAAATAATTTGTGAATATTTTTTCCCAATTAGTGGGCTGTTTTTTTGTTTCAATCCTGTTTTCCCTTGCCTTGAAGAAGCTCTTTAGTCTGATGAAGTCCCATTTGTTTATTCTTTCTATTGTTTCCCTCATGTGAGGGGTTATGGTGTCCGAAAAGATTCTTTTGAAGCTGATGGCAAAGAGTGTACTGCCGATATTCTCTTCTAGAAGACTTAATGTTTCAGGCCTAATCTTTAGGTCTTTGATCCATTTTGAGTTTATTTTAGCAAATGGTGAAAAAGAATGGTTGATTTTCATTATTTTACATGTGGCTGTCCAGTTTTCCCAGCACCATTTGTTGAAAAGACTTTCTTTTCTCCATTGTATGCCCTTAGCTCCTTTGTCGAAGATTTGCTGTCCATAGATGTGTGGTTTTATTTCTGGGCTTTCAATTCTGTTCCATTGATCTGTGCACCTGTTTTTGTACCAGTACCATGCTGTTTTGATTACTGTAGCTTTGTAGTATGTTTTGAAGTCAGGAATTGTGATGCCTCCAGCTTTGTTCTTCTTTCTCAGGATTGCTTTAGCAATTCGGGGTCTTTTGTTGCCCCATATGAATTTTAGGATTGTTTGTTCAATTTCTGTAAAGAATGTCTTTGGAATTCTGATTGGGATAGCATTGAACCTGTAGATTGCTTTAGGTAGTATGGACATTTTAACTACGTTTATTCTTCCAATCCATGTGCATGGAATGTCTTTCCATCTCTTTATGTCATCATCAATTTCATTCAAGAAGGTCTTGTAGTTTTCGTTGTATAGATCTTTCACTTCCTTGGTTAAATTTATCCCAAGGTATTTTATTCTTTTTGTTGCGATTGTGAATGGGATTGAGCTCTTGAGGTCTTTTTCTGTTAGCTCATTGTTAGCGTATAGAAATGCTACTGATTTATGTATTTTGATTTTATACCCTGCAACTTTGCTGTAGTTGGAGATTGTTTCTAATAGTTTTTCTATGGATTCTTTGGAGTTTTCCATATATAAGATCATGTCGTCTGCAAACAGCGAGAGTTTTACTTCTTCATTGCCTATTTGGATTCCTTTTATTTCTTTTTCCTGCCAAATTGCTCTGGCCAAAACCTCCAGTACTATGTTGAATAAGAGTGGTGAAAGTGGGCACCCTTGTCTTGTTCCTGTTCTCAGAGGGATGGCTTTCAGTTTTTGTCCATTGAGTATGATGTTGGCTGTGGGTTTGTCATATGTGGCCTTTATTATGTTGAGGTACTTTCCTTCTATACCTATTTTATTGAGGGTTTTTATCATAAATGGATGTTGGATCTTGTCAAACGCTTTCTCTGCATCTATTGAGATGATCATGTGGTTTTTGTTTCTCATTTTGTCAATGTAGTGAATCACGTTGATTGACTTGTGGATGTTGAACCATCCCTGTGTCCCTGGTATAAATCCCACTTGATCATGGTGTATAATCTTTTTGATGTATTGCTGTATTCGGTTTGCCAAAATTTTGTTGAGGATTTTTGCATCTATGTTCATCAGTGATATTGGCCTGTAGTTTTCCTTCTTTGTGTTGTCCTTGTCAGGTTTGGGGATCAGGGTGATGTTGGCTTCATAGAATGTATTAGGGAGTGCTCCATCTTCCTCTATTTTCTGGAACAGTTTGAGAAGGATAGGTATTAAATCTTCTTTGAATGCTTGGTAGAATTCTTCAGAGAAGCTGTCTGGTCCTGGACTCTTATTTTTGGGGAGGTTTTTGATTACTGTTTCTATTTCTTTACTTGTGATTGGTCTGTTCAGATTCTCTATTTCTTCCTGATTCAGTTTGGGTAGGTTGTAAGAGTCTAGGAATTTATCCATTTCTTCTAGGTTGTTCAGTTTGTTGGCATATAGTTTTTCATAGTATTCTCTTATGATCCTTTGTATTTCTTCGGCATCTGTTGTGATTTCTCCTCTCTTGTTTCTAATTTCATTTATTTGAGACTTCTCTTGTTTTTTTTTAGTGAGTCTGGTTAAGGGTTTGTCAATTTTGTTAATTTTTTCGAAGAACCAACTCTTTGTTTCATTGATCCTTTCTACTGTCTTTTTGGATTCAATATCATTTATTTCTGCTCTAATTTTTATTATTTCCCTCCTTCTACTGACTTTGGGCTTTGTTTGTTCTTCTTTTTCTAATTCTGTTAGGTGTCGTTTGAGGTTGTTTATGTAAGATTTTTCTTGCTTATTGAGGTGAGCCTGTATTGCAATGAATTTCCCTCTTAGGACTGCCTTTGCTGCATCCCAAATCAGTTGGTACGGTGTGTTTTCATTTTCATTTGTCTCCAAATAATGTGTGATTTCTTCTTTAATTTCTTCAATAATCCATTGTTTGTTCAGTAGCATGTTGTTTAGTCTCCACATTTTTGGCCCTTTCCCAGCTTTATTCTTGTAGTTGATTTCTAGTTTCATAGCATTATGATCAGAAAAGATGCTTGATATTATTTCAACCCTCTTGAACTTATTGATGCTTGCTTTGTTTCCCAAGATATGGTCTACCCTTGAGAATGTTCCATGCGCACTTGAGAAGAATGTGTAACCTGCTGTTTTTGGATGAAGCATCCTATATATATCTATTAGGTCCATCTGATCTAATTTTTCATTTAATTCTATAATTTCCTTGTTGATTTTCTGTCTGGATGATCTTTCCATTGGTGTTAATGGGGTGTTGAGGTCCCCTACTATTACTGTATTGCTGTTGATGTCTCCTTTTAGTTTTGTTAATAGTTTCTTTACGAATTTTGGTGCTCCTGTGTTAGGTGCGTATATATTTGTAACTGTTAGGTCATCTTGGTGGAATGTCCCTTTTATCGTTATATACTGCCCCTCTTTCTCTTTGTTTATCTGTTTTGCTTTGAAGTCTACTTTGTCTGATATAAGTATGGCAACACCTGCTTTCTTTTGTTCATTATTAGCTTGGAGTATTGTCTTCCATCCCTTCACTCTGAGTCTGTGTTTGTCTTTGGGGCTGAGGTGTGTTTCCTGGAGGCAGCATATTGTTGGATCTTGTTCTTTGATCCATCCTGCCACTCTGTGCCTTTTGATTGGAGAGTTCAATCCATTCACGTTTAGAGTGATTATTGAAACGTGGGGGCCTACTGTTGCCATTTTATCTATTGTTTTCTGGTTCTTTTGCATTTTGTCCTGATGGAGAGCTGATACTTTGTGTTATTGTCCTTCTGCTTATCTCCTTTGTTCTGGATTTTGTAACCCCTTTCCTTTTTTTGATTTTTCAGGAATGAGGTTCTTCCTGAGCATTTCTTGAAGAGGAGGTTTTGTGGTGATGAACTCCCTTAACTTTTGTTTATCTTGGAAAATTTTTATTTCTCCATTGTATTTGAAGGATATTTTCGCTGGGTAGAGTATTCTTGGCTGCAGGTTTTTTTCCTTCAGAGTTTTGAATATTTCATTCCAATCTCTTCTAGCCTGTAAGGTCTCTCCTGAGAAATCTTCTGATAGCCTTATGGGGTTTCCTTTGTAAGTTATTTTCTTCTGCCTGGCTGCCCTTAGTATTTTCTCTTTGTCATTGACTTTTGTTAGTTTCACTACTATATGCCTTGGGGTTGGTCTTCTTGCATTAATAAAGTTTGGAGATCTATTGGCTTCTGTCACATGAAGTTCCATCTCTCTTCCCAAGTTTGGAAAGTTCTCAGCTATTATTTCTTTGAACAGGCCTTCTACCCCCTTCTCCTTCTCTTCTCCCTCTGGTATACCTATAATCCTTATGTTGCATCTCCTAACTGAGTCGGATAATTCTCGGAGAGTTTATTCATTTCTTTCTAGTCTTAGTTCTCTCTCCTCCTCTGTCTGCAGGATTTCTATATTTCTATCCTCCAAATTGCTAATTCTGTCCTCCATATTATTGACCCTACTGTTCAGAGAGTCCAGATTTTTCTTAATCTCCTCCATTGTGTTCTTCATCTCCAGTATTTCTAATTGGTTCTTCTTTATAGTGTCAAGCTCTTTTGTGACATAGCTCCTGAACTCATTGAGTTGTCTATCTGAATTCTCTTTTAACTCGTTGAGTTTTTTAATAATGGTGGTTTGAAATCATCATCATTTAGGTTATAGATCTCATTGTCTTTGGGATTGTTTTCTGTATGCTTATCATTTTCCTTCTGTTCTGGAGATTTAATATATTTTTTCATACTGCTTGATGGCGTGGATTTGGGCCTCCGCATAGAGATAGAGTTCAGTCGCTGCTTCCACTTGTTGCGACTGGTGTGGGGGGGGGGGGGCAGCTGTTTAGACTGCACCAACTCTGAACCCTGTCAGCTGTTACTGACTGGACCTGGACCCCTCCTCATAGTCACAGTGGTCCTGTGGGGTCCCTCGTCAGTTGTGGGGGTAATTGCAAGGGGGCCTCAGGCTGCTGATGCCTACTGTTGCAGCCCACTTAGATGTGCTCCCTCCTTGTGGTGTGCAGCGGTGTTGAGGGCTTTCCCAGCAGCCAGGAGCAGGATCACCTATAATCACCACTTTGTCCCTAACAGAGCCCACAAGATCACACTTGTCCACTATAGGTCCCAGCAGAACTATGGGTATCTTCTGCAGTCTGTCATTAGTTCACCTAGCTGTGCTACTTTTGCCCCAGGGCCTTCCTGCCTTGGGAATGCCAGTCGGGACCTCTCCACTAGTGCTGTGCAGAGGCTTTTGCTGAGGCTGCTTTAGGAACCTGGAGTTCCCCCCTGGGCTACGTAGCCATTTCACCAGAGCTCCACTCTGCCCCATTCCATTCTCACAGGATCTCTGGGAGCCCATTGCCTCGTCTGGGACACGGCCAGAGTCCATGGGCCTGGCGGTGGCTTGTAAGCTGCTGCCTTGTGGGGAATTCTGCTCTAGGGAGCTTCCTGGTGTTCCGAATGCTGGGTGGGGCCTCCCTGCCAATGGTGAGCAGAGGCCCTCCCTGCTGGGGGGGTGTGGGACCCTGGAGCATCCCCCAGGCCACAGAGCTGGGTGTTGGAGCTCCACCCAGTCCCCAAGCATGTCCACGGGAAATCCAGGCACCCCCTGCACCGACCCATGTGCCGGAGACTGTGGGCCCAGCAGCAGCTGGTGGTCTTGTGCATTGCCAGGGAATCCACTTGCCAGGAGCTTTGCTCTGGATTCTGGGTGGGGCCTCCCAGCTAATGGCGAGCAGAGGCTTTCCCTGCTGGGGGGGTGCGGGACCCCGGAGCCTCCCCCCGAGCTGCAGAGCCGGGCGCTGGAGTGCCAACCCTGTCCCCAAGCATGTCCACGGGAATTCGGGGTGCCCCCTGCACCGACCCGTGTGCCGGAGACCGTGGGCCCAGCAGCAGCTTGTGGGGAGCTTCCCTTTGTTCTGGATTCTGGGCGGGGCCTCCCTGCTAATGGCAAGCTGAGGCCTTCACTGCCTGTGGGTGCAGGACCCTGGGGATTCCCCCTGGGCTTAGGTGTAATCCCGGGGGGCTTGAGTAGGGCTGTTGTCACCTGTTTCCACTGTCGCTCCACTGGTGAGTGCACACTCCCACCCTTGGTGTGTGGCGATGCTATGGGGGAGTCCGCTGGAAGAGAGCCTCCTGCAGGAACTAGGCTATCTGGGGGTCGGGGGTTGGGGGTTGGAGAGTTTTCACCTATTTCCACCTCCTCCCAGGGGGAAGTCCGTCCGCCTTCCGATATATAGTAGTACGAGACTCTTAGGCATCTTGACATGCTATCTGGATATCATTTTTTTTTATTAATGTTATGATAGATTACAACCTTGTGAGATTTCAGTTGTACATTTTTGTTAGTCATGTTGTGGGTACACCACTTCCCCCTCCGTACCCTCCCCCCACCCCCCCTTTTCCTTGGTAACCACCGATCAGATCTCCTTCTCAATATACTAATTTCCACCTATGAGTGGAGTCAATAGAGTTCGTCTTTCTCTGACTGACTTATTTCGCTTAACATAATGCCCTCGAGGTCCATCCACGTTGTTGTGAATGGGCCAATTTTGTCTTTTTTTATGGCTGAGTAGTATTCCATTGTGTATATATACCACATCTTCTTTATCCAATCATCGGTTTCTGGGCATGTAGGCTGGTTCCACGTCTTGGCTATTGTAAATAATGCTGCGATGAACATAGGGGTGCAACGGACTCTTGAGATATCTGATATCAGGTTCTTAGGATAGATACCCAGTAATGGGATGGCTGGGTCATAGGGTATTTCTATTTTTAACTTTTTGAGAAATCTCCATACTGTTTTCCATAGTGGCTGTACCAGTTTGCATTCCCACCAACAGTGTATGAGGGTTCCTCTTTCTCCACAACCTCTCCAACATTTGTCGTTCTTGGTTTTGGATGTTTTTGCCACTCTAACGGGGGTAAGGTGATATCTTAGTGTAGTTTTGATTTGCATTTCCCTGATGATTAGCGATGATGAACATCTTTTCATGTGTCTATTGGCCATATTCATATCTTCTTTTGAGAAATGTCTGTTCATGTCCTCTGCCCATTTTTTGATCGGGTTGTTTGTTTTTTTATTGTTAAGCAGTGTGAGTTCTTTGTATATTATGGAGATTAACCCTTTGTCGGATAAGTGGCTTGTAAATATTTTTTCCCAATTAGTGAGCTGTTTTTTTGTTTCAATCCTGTTTTCCCTTGCCTTGAAGAAGCTCTTTAGTCTGATGAAGTCCCATTTGTTTATTCTTTCTATTGTTTCCCTCAACTGAGGAGTTACAGTGTCCGAAAAGATTCTTTTGAAACTGATGTCAAAGAGTGTACTGCCTATATTCTCTTCCAAAAGACTTATTGTCTCAGACCTAATCTTTAGGTCTTTGATCCATTTTGAGTTTATTTTGGTGTGTGGTGAAAAAGAATGGTCAATTTTCAATCTTTTGCATGTGGCTGTCCAGTTTTCCCAGCACCATTTGTTGAAGAGACTTTCTTTACTCCATTGTAGGCCCTCTGCTCCTTTGTCGAAGATTAGCTGTCCATAGATGTGTGGTTTTATCGCTGGGCTTTCAATTCTGTTCCATTGATCTGTGGACCTGTTTTTGTACCAGTACCATGCTGTTTTGATCACTGTAGCTTTGTAGTATGTTTTGAAATCGGGGATTGTGATTCCGCCGGCTTTGTTTTTCTTGCTCAGGATTGCTTTAGCAATTCGCGGTCTTTTGTTCCCCCATATGAATTTTAGGATTGTTTGTTCAATTTCTGTGAAGAATGTTCTTGGGATTCTGATTGGGATAGCATTGAATCTGTATATTGCTTTAGGTAGTATGGACATTTTAACTATGTTTATTCTTCCAATCCATGTGCAAGGAATGTTTTTCCATCTCTTTATGTCATCGCCTATTTCTTTCAAGAAAGCCTTGTAGTTTTCATTGTATAGATCCTTCACTTCCTTGGTTAAGTTTATCCCAAGGTATTTTATTCTTTTCGTTGCGATTGTGAATGGGATAGAGTTCTTGAGTTCTTTTTCTGTTAGTTTATTGTTAGTGTATAGAAATGCTACTGATTTATGCACTTTAATTTTATACCCTGCTACTTTGCTGTAGTTGTTGATTATTTCTAATAGTTTTTCTGTGGATTCTTTGGGGTTTTCTATGTATAAGATCATGTCGTCTGCAAACAACGAGAGTTTTACTTCTTCGTTACCTATTTGGATTCCTTTTATTTCTTTTTCCTGCCGAATTGCTCTGGCCAGCACCTCCAGTACTATGTTGAATAGGAGTGGTGAAAGTGGGCACCCTTGTCTTGTTCCTGTCCTCAGAGGGATGGCTTTCAGCTTTTGTCCATTGAGTATGATGTTGGCTGTGGGTCTATCATATGTGGCCTTTATTATGTTGAGGTACTTTCCTTCTATACCCATTTTACTGAGGGTTTTTATCATAAATGGATGTTGGATCTTGTCGAATGCTTTCTCTGCATCTATTGAGATGATCATGTGGTTTTTGTTTTTCATTTTGTTGATGTAGTGTATCACGTTGATTGACTTGCGGATGTGGAACCATCCCTGTGTCCCTGGTATAAATCCCACTTGATCATGGTGTATAATCTTTTTGATGTATTGCTGTAATCGGTTTGCCAAAATTTTGTTGAGGATTTTTGCATCTATGTTCATCAGTGATATCGGCCTGTAGTTCTCCTTCTTTGTGTTGTCCTTGTCAGGTTTGGGGATCAGAGTGATGTTGGCTTCATAGAATGTGTTAGGGAGTTCTCCATCTTTCTCAATTTTCTGGAACAGTTTGAGGAGAATAGGTATTAAGTCTTCTTTGAATGTTTGGTAGAATTCTCCAGAGAAGCCGTCTGGTCCTGGACTCTTGTTTTTGGGGAGGTTTTTGATTACCGTTTCTATTTCCTTACTTGTGATTGGTCTATTCAGATTCTCCATTTCTTCCTGATTCAGTTTGGGGAGATTGTAGGAGTCTAGGAATTTGTCCATTTCTTCCAGGTTGTTCAATTTGTTGGCATATAGTTTTTCATAGTATTCTCTTATGATCTCTTGTATTTCATTGGTATCTGTTGTGATTTCTCCTCTGTCATTCCTGATTTTATTAATTTGCGATTTCTCTCTTCTTTTCTTGGTGAGTCTGGCTAGGGGTTTGTCAATTTTGTTAATTCTTTCGAAGAACCAACTCTTTGTTTCATCGATCCTTTCTATTGTCTTTTTTGTTTCAATATCGTTTGTTTCTGCTCTTATTTTTATTATTTCCCTCCTTCTACTGACTCTGGGCTTTGTTTGTTCTTCTTTTTCTAGTTCTGTTAGGTGTCGTTTGAGGTTGCTTACGTGATCTTTTTCTTGTTTAGTGAGGTGAGCCTGTATTGCGATGAATTTCCCTCTTAGGACTGCTTTTGCTGCATCCCAAATGATTTGGTATGTCGTGTTCTCATTTTCATTTGTCTCCAGATAATATTTGATTTCTTCTTTAATTTCTTCAATGATCCATTGTTTGTTGAGAAGCGTGTTGTTTAGTGGATATCATTTGTTAATCGGTGAATGTCCAATTAGTTGTAGATTCGACGGGGGGGGGGTGACAAAGAAGACCACTCACTCTGCCATCCTGGTCCTGCCTATTAGCACACTCTTATTGCAATTGTCCTCTTAATTGGGTTGGTACCCAGTGTAGCTGGTTGCTAGGCTCAGGGGCATACAGTTCTGACAGGCCTGAGGCCAACAAGGCTGATGTCAGTTCTCTTAGGAGTGCAGCTGTGTAGGGCTAGCCCTTGGCATGGAGGCACTCAGTTGTTTCAGGCTTTGGAAGGTGGGGCTGATCCTTTTTATGGCTATTTGTGAAACACAAGTCTTCTGCCGCTGATAAGCCTCACCCACCTCTGGACCACATACACTGTCAGCACAGTCCTGGTCCGTGCACACTTCTCAACCCCCTGGAGCGTACCCCACCACCACACTGCAGAGGCACCCACCTCTGCCCCAATGCCCCCTACAGTTCACCAGGTCCTCACACAAGCCCTGCGCCACAGAGGCAGACACCCTTGCCTGCCTGTAGAGGATCAAGGCACTCAGTCAATGCAGGCTGAAAAGTAGCCTGAGGGCTTGCTGTTAGGTGGGGCCAGTCCCCTAGGGCGGGTTGCCTGCCCTGGCTGAACTGGATTAAATCTGTGCTCTAGTGGGTGTGGCAGACCCCTGGGCTAACACCCCAAGGGATGCACCTCAATGGCCCCCACCTGTGTCCGTATCAGCAGGCCTGGACCAGCTCAGAACAACGGCCCCCAACATGTCTCAGTCTCAGGAGAAGATCCTCCTCTCACCAAGATGCCCCCAGAGCCCACCAGGTGAGTCTCATTTCACCAAAGGACAGTCAGCCTTCTCTCTGGTGATTTTAGGTTGCTGCAATGAGTGAGTTTGTGTGTGGGCCCTTTAAGACCCGGATCTTTTCGGCTTTCGGCTGATAGCTTTTCTGGGGTGTTCTCGCTGCAGTTAATAGCCAGCAAAGCCAGACAGCAAGACCCCCCTCTCAGTTGGGCTGAGTCCGAAGGATGGTTATAGCAGTATTGCCCCCACTCCGGACCTCACTCCCACAGGGAGGGCTGCGTACCTTAGGTTGGCTCCCGCCTGGCCAGCTGAGAAGCTCCGCTGCTCCCAAAGGTGGCTTTTTTCCTCTCCGGCCGGAGTTACCGCCTCTTCTGCGTTCGTCAGGACTGTCCCTTGTTGTGGGGGTTCTTTTTATCCAGTTTTCAGTTTTCAATCCAGGGTGATTCTTCCTAAAATTGTTGTAACCTGGTTGTGTTTGTGGGAGGAGGCGAGTTCAACGTCTGCTCACAGCACCATCTTGATGAGAACTCTCGTTAATATTTACTTTTTGCAAGAATGAGTCACTCTTAGCAACAGACAGGGCCATGAACACACACTTAAAACCTGACAATAACTACAAACAAGATTGCCCGATTAAATTGTGACTATTTCTCTCCTATGTTCGCCTGCCCTGACTCCTGGAAATGTTTTTTTTTTTTCATTTTTATTGAAAAATAATTGACATATAACATTATATAAGTTTAAGGTATACAATATAATGATTTGATATATGTATATATTTCAAAAAGATTACCGCAGGTTTAGTTAACATCCATCACTAACGTGGTTACCATGTTTTTTCTTGTGCAATGCTGTGATTTTTAATGCCCCAAACAGCAGATGAAAGTACCACTAATGGATGAGCTCTGTCACAACTATTCAACTTTGCTTTTGTAGCATGAACACAGCCAAAATATGTAACTGAATGAGCATGGCTGTATTCTGATAAAACATTATTTCTGGGTACTGAAATTTGAATTTCAAATGATTTTCATATGTCAAAAAAATAGTACTCTTCTTTTGATTTTTTCTAACCATTTAAAAAGTAAAAACCACTCCTAACTCCTGACATATAAAGACAGTGGAGGGCTGGATTTGGCCCAGGTGTAGTTTGCCGACACCTGGGTAAGAGCATGAACTCTGGAGCTAAAATATCTAAGTTTTGCCCTGGTTCTGTCACTTGATAACTCTGTGATATTGGGCGAGTTATTTAGCATTCTGTGCCTCAGTTTCCTCTTCTGTAAAATGAGGATAATCATAGCACCTACTTCCATCTTGGTTGAGAGGATTAAATGACTTATACGTAAATCGCTAAAGAAGGATGATGGGCACATAGTAATTTCTATATAAATGTTAATCATTATAAAGATACTGATGGCAGTGGTGATGATGCTGATGATGATAAATAATTGTCAGATGAGAATAATAAAAATTATGATGTGGGAGGGAAACCTGGAAGGAAATGAGAGTGGGGAGGTCAGTAGGAGTCAAATCAAGACCTTCTTTGCCAAGGTGTTTGAACACTATTTTGTGAATTACGTAAATCAACTGAAGGGTTTGAAGCATGAAAAAACAATCAAATCCATATTTTGGAAAGCTAATTTGACAGTAGGATGGAGAATGGGTACAAAGGACACAGCCTGTAAGACAGACATCATTCAAAAGACTTTTGTAATTGGGCACGTAAGAGATCATGAGACCAAAATTCAGTGCAAGGAAAATCACCTCCTAATCTCAGAATTTGAAGTCCTCCATGGAAATGGGTCAGCAGTGCAGGCATGAAGCAGAGCTGACAGCTCAAAGGAAAATCATGGCTGCTCTGGACTGCACCCACTCCTGTAAGCCTGCAGGCCGGCAGGGACTTGAGCTTCAAAGCTGGCCTACTTGCCAAGATGAGTTCATTCGGAGGTGTGGCTCTGCAGCCGGAGTTCATTAGCCCTCTCTCCAGATCTGATCCTGTCTATTCGCCTAGGCTTTCCCTCCAGGTCCCAGATGAGGCACTGGGAGCCTCAGTCAACTGTGCTCCCTGAACAGCAGTGTGCCTCATTAACAACTTTTTAATGAGATCACAGCCTGTGACTGCTCACTAATAGGCTGGTTAGTCTGCAACCCCATGGGTGGAGGAGACTGAGGATAGAAGCCAGTGAAAAAAGAACTCAGCCGAAGTATAGCTGCGTCAGAGGGAGAGAGAACTAACTCCCTTTAGCAGAGACTCCCAGGCATTTACTCATAGGTCTCCAGGGTCCCATCTGGCAATCTGAGATTGTGAGTCTGCAGATAGAGATCTTGAGGCATCAGGGCCTTAGGTGGGAGGAATTACAGCAGAGTCAAGCGATCCCAGGCTGGGATCAGTTCTTTGTCTAGAGAGACTCTTAAGGAAATCAAATGCTCTCCAGCTTTTCTTTGATGTTTGTGTAAATGGAATATTGCTTTTGAAACTTATCATCTTGCCTTCCATAACCATGGATTTCCTTGCTATTCCCTCTACATACCCAAGTGCAGATTGTCTGTGTTATTTTCCAAGTCCTTTTAAGCTATACTTGTCCTGGGAGTTCAGTGGTTGGCCCTCTTCTTCCCTCCTCCTTGTGCACTCTCTCAGAGAGCCCATCCATTGCCAGAGTTTCAACAAATCACCCCCGTGAAGATGAAACATGGGTGCTGACTTATACCTCCCACCAGGATTATTGCTAGAGCCTCCTAATTGGTCTCCCCAGCTCCAGTCATCCTCCAGATTTACCTATACACTTCATTCTAATCCATCTTTTTTATCGTCCTCCAAGTTCTTTCTATATACACATGTGATAATCTGTCATTATCATGCTTAAAACCCTCACAATTCATCCTCATCTTCAGAATTAAACTCCTGTTCTTAACATATCATCCAAGCCTCCTTATAGTTCAGTTCTAGCTTATCTTTCCATTTTCAGTTCTTACCATACCCCAACCATACAGTTGAATGAGTAGTCAACTACTGCAATACTGAACTATTTTCTTTCCCCCACACCATGCATTTCTAGTTTCTCTAAATACAGTCTTTTTTATTGCCATCAACAATTTGTAGTCTGAAAAACCTGAGTGCAAATCCTATGTCTACTATTTACCAGCTGTGCAAGTTCATGTAAATTACTCTAAATTTCTATCCCTCAGTTTCCTAATGTGTGAATGAGGTTATGAGATCTACCTCATGGGATTGATGTAAAGATGAAAAGGAGAATAATGAAATCTACTGTGAAAGTGCTAAAGCCAGTTATTGTGTGCAACAGAGGGACCATGTAGGCAACCACTTCCACTTGGAGAACTTTATGACTCTATTCTTTAGCATTTCTTGCAATTTAAAGTAGGATATCAACTATGCAGAATGCTCGATCAGTTTGCTACTAATTATATATAGATAAATTATTAGATTCTCTCCTTTTCCCAGAAAGCAGGGTAAAGAGAGGAATTAACATGTATTTACTATTAAATATGAGTTACCTATTCGTAAAGAAAGTATCATTTACTCCTTACAAGTATTATCAGTATGTATAGGCTCGATCAAAGGAACAACCAATACACTTCAGAGTTTATGTTCGAATCCAGTTCTATCTGACCTAAAATATCATGTTCTTTTCAATATAGCATATGTCTTTTCTAAAATATAAAGGCAGAAACTATAAAGAAGTTAGGAGAAAAGAAAAGAATTATATGTAACATGGCAAGCCAAGAGGCCTCAAGAAGATCATAAGAGAAAAAGGCTTTGAGATGAATATATACAAATAGAGGATCTATAGTATATACAGTAAACTATTTCTGTGGGATCATTGAAAGGTCTAATGAAGTTATTTTTATTCTCTAAATAAAGCTCCTTGGAACAGAATAAGTCTTCAACAAAAAGTAGACATTATTATTAAATTTTTATATCTTTACTCATTTCCTCTGTCTACAATTCCTGCCTCTTAGCACATACTCCCCATACTAAGTTAACTTCTAGTGTGATTTAAGATTAAACTCTGTTTTCTAAGAATGTCTCCCTGATTTCTTTAGGCAAATTTGAGTTCAAGCTCCTCTGTACACATATTTCATCTTGTGTATATCACTGTTAAGCATTAAAGACTTTGGAATTGTATTTTTTATATGCATAGAGGACAGATTAATGACAGTTTATTGTTCATGTTTGTATTTCTGAGGCCAGGTCCAGTGCCTGGCATAGTAAGTATTCAATAAATGAATAAATAATGTATAATTCTCAAATTGTTTCCCTAGCCCTGACTTCTCACTGAAATGTGAGTTCCATATTTCCAGCTGTCTCCAAGACATTTCTGCTTAGATGTCAAGGCATATGTCCAGCACCATGCTCCCAGACAAACTTATTCCCCCAATCTCCAAATTTTGAAAAAAAATATTTTTTCTTATTCCTCTTTCTGATCCCACCATTTATTGACATATTCTTTCATTAAGCCATGGATATTTACATACTGAATCTTGAGGGTACAACAGTGAACCAGTTGCTGCCTCTAGGGGCTCCTGGTTCCACAAACAGACAGATAAGTAAATGAAAAGCCATAGAACAAAAAGACAGTGTTGTGCAAAGTGCTGCACTGTGTTATAATTCCACTTTGATAAATGCTATGGTGGAAGTTTCAACCAATCTCCTAATCTTGCTCATTCTTCCGTGGCAAGGTGATTCCGACTCAAACCTTGGTTCAATTCCCATTTTCATTGCCACTGCAATTACATGCCATTATATGACAGTAGCCAGGCCCCTATTTCTAAATTATTATTATAAGAACCTCCTCACTGTTCTCATTCCTTCCACGCTCACATCCTAGTACTCCTTTACACTCATTGCTAAGTACTGGATTTACAGGGATGAGCAAAACAGAGTCCTCAGGGACAATACAGTCCAATGGAGAAGAGAGATATTAAACAAAGAACTGCGCAAACTAATAAATATAATTACAAATTGATATTAGTACTATAAAGGAAAAGAACATAGTGCTCTGAGAAAGAATAAAAGGAGGGAAGGAGTCCTAATTTGCATTTGAGATCAGAGAGGACCTCACTGAGGAAGTGACATTTACCAAGTGTAGAAGATTGTGTAGGACTTAACCAGATAAAAAGAAGGGAAAAAAATATACAAAGCAAAATTATTAGTGTAGAAAAGATTCTAAATCAGTACTTGCATAAAAGGTGTTGATGGCAAATAGTCATGGTGATGGTAGTGGTGTTGGTCATCACATAGTCAACCAGAGTGTCCCTTCCCCTCCTTGATAACAACCTTCAAGTCCCAGGTCAAATAGTATCTCAATGGAAGCTTATCATCTATGACATTGGCTAAGGTTGGTGTGGTTTCTACATTTTATCTCATTTCCTTCTCACAACAGATATTAAGCATTTTGTTCATGAAAAATTAAGAAATGGAATAATTTTCTCCAGGTCTTGAGGTTACGAATCAATGGAGGAAACCAAACTGGTAGTATTGTTTTGTTTCAAATATCTTTCTTTTTTATTTAAAGAAAAAAAAAGCTTGTATATGATAAAACTCCACCCAGACTCCTTCCTCCTGGAAGTGGATATTAATTTCCCTCCCTTGTGTGAGGGTTGCACTTAGTAACTTTCTTCTAAGGGACAAAGTATGGAAAGAGAATAGTGATAAGTCATGTTGTGACACGATGTGATGAGAAGTGTATTATTCCCCTACTCTCCAAAAAAGGAAAAAGTCTAATCATGAAAAAACAACAGACAAACTTTAATTGAAGGACATTCTACAAAATATCTGGCCAGTTACTCTTCAAAAGTGCCAAGGTCTTGAAAAATAAGGCAACACTGAGAAAATATCACAGATTAGAAAAAAGCGGGCCTATATGATGACTAAATGCAATATAGTGTCCTGGAATGAATCCTGGTACAGAAAACAGACACTCGTGGGAAAACTGATCAAATTCAAATAAGGTCTGTAGTTTAGACAATAGTATTGTACCAACGTTAATTTTTTAGTTCTGACAAATGAACAATGGTCATGTAAGATGTTAAAATTAGGGGAACCTTGATGGAGTGTAAAAAGGAATTCTTACTGTCTTTGTAACTTTTTTATAAATCTAAAATTATTTCAAATTTAAAAAATGTTTTAAGTCGAAAAATTCAGGCAGTATAAAATTATATAAATCAAAAGTAGGTTTTCCTTTCAATACTGGCCTCTGTTATCCCATTTCCTTGCCCAGAGGCAACTATCATCAATTTCTTGTATATCCTTACAGAAATTTTCTAGTAACAAATTATATATATATATATATATTTGAAATTTTCTTTTTATAAAATATCTTCAGTTTATGTTATGTGATGTCTGTATAATGTTCTTCATCCTGATTTTTTAAATAAACTTTTAAAATTGCTAAGTATCACAAACTAGAGAGATCCAGTGCTAGGATTAAATTTAGGTCACTCTGACTTCAAACTTAGTGCTTTTCTCTACTTCATGCTGCCTCCTCTACCCTAGAGTTTGGCTTTCCTTTCTTGAACGTCATTGTGTTGGCATCTGAAATTCATTGTGGTCTTGAAGGACAATAGATTCAAGAAAGGTCATGTACCCTTGAGGAAGGCAAGGAAGAGGAGCTAAGGTGAGCCCAGGAACACCTGGGGGAAAATACAGGTGCCAACTCTTCAACTGGCCCTGAGTACAAAAGAGGCACAGCTGGGGATAACTCGCCTCAGTTAGGACTGGGAACATGGCCAACCCATGTAGTGTGCTCACTCCCACCTGACACAGAGAAGGCAGCAGTGACCTGGCTTCAGGTCCAGCTGTTAATGATTTATCTAGGACAGAGAATAAGACTTTCCTGGTTCCTCTTCTGGTTCTTCTGACAACAGAGCCATAGGTATTCAAATACTCGACGTGCATGAAGCATGGGTATCAAGGCAGAGCTGATCATGGCAGATCTCCTTTTTGCACACAGGTAAAGCTCCTACCAAGGGCTGAATCAAGCAGGGGCCCCTCTCCAGGTTGAGTTGCTCAACTGGACAAGGTTTGGGCAGAGTTTAGTGGAATATCTAATTCTTTTCCTATGTCCTCACTGGGAAGATCTCATCAATTCCTCTCCTCCATCAACCTTGGTTTTCCCTTTCTATGTCACAAAATACGTGAGATCTGAGACCACCAGAAGATTGAGATTATCCAGGGCTTTTTCCAATTCTGTCCCCTAGTTTTCGGGGTCAGGAAGATTCCAGGCTCTGCAGCCACGACAGGACATATACGTTCTCTAAGTCTTGACTTTCCTCTAATGACTCAGGGAAGACTTGCCTCAGTGGAACACTCATCAGGCAGAGCACAGCAGAATACATGACTTCCTTAGGGCAATTCTATGGGAAGGCCTAGAAGAGTGAGTTCCTATTCCTGGGATAGTCAGTCAAATGATGAGCAAAGGGATGTTCCTGCAGAAGTTCTGAAGGGAATGGCAAGGAGCTTGTAAGCTGTCCATTGGCCACCAGGTTTTGCGATGTCTCCCACCCTCAAGCCAGGGTGCCATCTCTTCTTCCAATAGTTTCCAGAAGTTCTATGGGAAACCCAACAGGCCCTTTCATTCTCCCTCCTTCTTCCTAATCCTTCTCCATGAGCACTAAACACTGCACTTTGTCCTGAAATAGAGCTTCTAATAAAAGTGGAGTTCCGACTAAAGGAAGAGCAGTTATTGAGAAAAGTAAGAACTCTAATGATGAATGGAAATTCCAGGAAGAATGAACTTTGTCAAATTCATGTATTCATTCATCCAATTAGTCATCCCAAAACACATATTAATAGCTTATCTGGATGAACACTGGGCTTCTTCCTGTGAAGATAACTAAGACAGTTTATGCTCTGAAGGAGTTTACAGATTGAGATGTAAATAGGTAATTATAATATCTGTGTAATTAAACTGTGTTTAAAGGCTATAGGAAAATAGAGATGATTAATCCTATCTGGAAGTATGACACAAGAGACCAAGCTGAGTTTTGAAGATCAGAAGGAAGAAGTCAGCCAGTGTGTGGGCAGAAGTGATGTCACATGAAAAGGCATGGAGACAAAAGGAATTGTTTTGTCCAGTAAACGGTAAGAAGCTCTACCCTGAAGCAGAGGAAGGAGAGAAGGATGTGGGAGGCCAAAGATAACATTTAAAAGTTTAGACTATGTTCATTTTACATGGTTTGTTGAAAATACGTGTTGTTTTTATTATAAAATTTTCTGATTATGGTTTTAAGTGCAGGCTCTGTCATTTAATTTCCATGTGATTACAAAGTTTAACTACATAATTATGTATCTGCTTTAAATTTCCATTTATTTATCTCTAATATGGGGAGGATAATGATGGCATTTAAATCATAGAGTTGTGACAAAATGAGAGAATAAATGTAAAACACAGAGTATACATCTATCACATACTCAGTAAATATTGTCAGATTCATCATCGTCATGATCATTTTTATTTTTAATGTTTTCATTGGTATTATAGGATAAATGTAGCTCATTGTAGAAAATTTAGAAATCCAGGAAAATAAAAATAAGACAATAAATCCCCTCCTCTTGCCACCTGAAGTAGATCACTTTTAAATTTTGCACATACCCTTTAGACCTTTTTGTATGAGGATATATTTACAAAATTGGGAATTTATCATATATGTGCAGTGTTGAGTTCTTATTTTTTAACTTATTATATAGTGAATATTATACTACAGCATTAAATGTTCCTCAAAAATTAGTAAAAATATTGCATAACA
The DNA here is from genome assembly GCF_037783145.1 of Equus przewalskii. Lineage (NCBI taxonomy): Eukaryota > Metazoa > Chordata > Mammalia > Perissodactyla > Equidae > Equus > Equus przewalskii. Next base: position 76,537,403 of record NC_091836.1, read on the forward strand.
TTTCCTTAAATGCATGCTTTCATTCATTTATCTATTAATGATCATTTTCAAGTTATCACTATAAAGGTCATCACTCAACAAACTTACACATAAAATCATTGTGTCCACCTCTTCTACCAGGTGTTCTTGAATCAAAATGTATGAGCATTAAATGATCCTCACACAGTTGTGCCAAATTGGTTTTCTGAGAAATTTACTAATGTACACAGCCTTAAACAAAATAAGATATTGCTTATTACACCAGCCCTTACTAGTTCTGAATATTACATTTTTCTGTCTTTCAAATTTAATGAAAAAACTGAATTTCTGTGATGACAATTTTTAATTTTATTCGTAGCAAAATAGAGTAATTTTCATATGTTTACTGGCCATTGGCACCTTTTGATGAAATAAATCTTTGTGTCTTCTAACAATTTTGGAGCAGGATTGTATCTTTTTAAAAGCGATTTATGTGGCTCATTATATATTAGGTAGACCAGCACCTTTTATTATTTGCCACCATTATTGCAAATATTTTCCCCAATTTGTCATTTACCTTTTTATTCTGTTTATGAGTTGTTTGTGTTATAAGTATTTTATTCTTAATAATATCCAAGTATTTAGTCTTCAAATAAAAAGCAATACATTTTCACCATGGCTAATGTAAAAACTATAAAATGCAAAGAAGAAATTTAAAACACTTGGAATTGTACCATGAAGATATTAACAAAGGAATAGCACTGAAGGCTTTCTACATGTAAATATATAATACATATATATAAATTTTCATTTTAAAACAAATATCTTACATTAAATATACTATTTTCTCCTACTTTATCAAATAAGCAAAATTCATTGTTTTCTTATGTCATTTGATATTCTTATAATATCCTTTTAAATTACTTCATAGCATTCCATAGTATAGATATAACAGAATTTATTTTACCAATTTGCTATTTTTATATAATTAGATTTCTTTTATTGTTTATTTGTTTCAATTACACTATTATAAATGAAGCTGAGAGGAGCATTCTGGTAGATAAAATTTGCACATAATCTTAATCTAAAATTATAGATATGAAATTGCTAAAGTGTCTCTAATACATGCTTTGAAATCTACTTATCATATGGTCTTACAGTGTTTGAATTTTTATGTTCTTTTACTTTTACCCAAAATAAATATTATCATATTTAAAATTTTTAAAGAAAAAACAATCTCCTTCTAAAAGATTATATTTGATTTCTGATGAATTTGAAATTTTTCATATTTTTTGGCATTTGATTTCTGATTATGTGACTTGAGTGATTATAGATTTACCTAATTTTCTGTTGGGTAATCTGTAACAATCTCTTGACATTTATCTTGTAAATATCATCTCCATTGGAGTTTACCTTTTAATTTCTATGTTAGGCTTTTAACATTCAAACTTAATTTTTATATGTTCAAATCAGTGAATCTTTTCTTTTTTGGATTCTGCTTTAGAATATACGTTGAGAAAGATCTTCAGAGCTAAATGTCAACCTGTATTTTCTTCAAATTCAACTAGAGCTTCATATTTATGTTTAAATCATTATCCATAATAAATATGTTTTGTTGTATTGTATAAGGTAAGAATGTAACATTTATTTTCCCCTCAAGCTGGCGCAGAGCCATTTGTTGAACTCTTATAAATGCACTGCTCCTGGTATTCATTCTGTTTCAATTATTTGCCTAAAGTGCAGTTCTTCAAAGCATACACAAATAGACCTAGTAAGATATTTTAATTTTATGAGAGAATATAATAAAATGCTATGAGGTAAGATTATAACATGTTTTAATATCTGATGGCATATATACTTCCTGCTGTACATTTTATTTTCGCTGGGAAAGATTCATCCTGAGCTAACATCTGTTGCCAGTCTCCCCACTCCTTTTTGTTTCCTCCCCAAAGCCCCAGTACCCCAGTACATAGTTGCATATTCTAGTTGTAGGTCCTTCTAGTTCTTCTGTGTAAGCAACCACCACAGCATGGCTACTGACAGGTGAGTGGTGTGGTTCTGTGCCCAGGAACCAAACACCAGCTGCCAAAACGGAGCACACCAAACCTTAACCACTAGGCCACCTGGGCTGGCTCATTGTAGTTTTCTTAATGTTTTTGGAATTACATTAAATTTACTTATTAGTTTGTTGGTAATTGACATCTTTGCCATACTACCTTTTTCTTCATACAGATTATAGGGCACTGAGTTTGTCCAAGATAGTTTTCTAAACTTATATAAGTATACTATATTCCATAAGAATGTGCCTATTTTTAACATGCTTATTCTAAAGTATTTTATATTTTACAGAAACAGTGAAACTTTCCTGCTAACTAGCTTTTTTGTAGATAAATATTGGAAAACTACTCTGATATATCTATCCTATAACTAGCCAACTCATTGAACTTCTTAGTAGTAATAGCTTTTTATTTTCTTGAATGAATAATGTTATCTTTTTCTTTCCAATATTTATGCCTTATATTTATTTTCCTAGTCTTATTGAATTGGCCAAAATCTGCATAACTTATTGTGCAGCTAAACTAGGAGGCTCTAGACGGGCTTCAGGAGATCTGAGACTCCCTTCAAAATACATGCAATATTATATTTTTTTTTGAAGGAGAGAGATTCCATAATTTTTGTCAGATTCTCAAAAGATTGCATAAGACTCCAAATTTCAGAACCTCTGCTCTAATGTTTTACTTCTAAGTATAGGGTCGGCTGTTATTCTTACATAGATGTTCAGGTTGCATTTAGAAAGTAGTCTTCTATTCCTGGTTGACTAAAACTTTGATACTTTAAAAAATCAGAAATAAATATTGAATTGCATAAAATATATTTTCAGTGTCTACTGAGATTAACATTTTCTTAATTGAATTTTTGGTAGGATGAGCCATATTAACTTACCTGTGAACCATTTTTGCATTCTTGAAATAAGTTCTGCTTTGGCATAATGTATTATTGAGATATAGTTTTGGATTCCCTGTGTTAGAATTAAATTGTATGTGGACTTTTTACATCTATGCTCACAAGTAAGATTGATCTATGAGGACTGTTATATGTGTTATATTTTCTAATTCTGAAAAACAGACATATGTTATTGTCATAATTATAAATAATTGAATAAGCATTTTTTAAGTTAATATTTGCATGATGTCTTTTTTCATTTTTTTACTTTCAGACTACCTATATAGTTATATTTGATGTGAGTTTCTTAGGAACAGCATACAGTTGAGTCATGTTTTTAGCCCACTTTGCTAATCTCTGTCCTTTAATTTTATATCTATAGTGTTTTTGAATATATCTCTTTGTACGGGTTTTCTAGTAATTACTGTAGATATTACATTATAGATACCTAACTTATCGCGGTCTACTGTGTGGTAATTTTACCACTTTGAGTGAAGTATAGAAACCTTATCTTCTTTTACATTCCCTTGATCTCCCCTCTTTATAATTCTCTTACATATTTCTTCTATATACATCTAGAACCATATCAGATAGTGTTATAAATTTACTTCAAACATCAATCATAATTTAGAAAACTCAAGAGGAGAAGAAAAGTCTATTACATAAACCCATATTTTTGCTTATCATTTTACCAAGACATTTTGCTATTATATTATGAGGCTGAATCTTACTTAAACCTTCTGTTTTAGCGGGCTTCCTTTAACATTGCTCCTGCAGAGAAAGGGGGTGGGAGAGCCACCTCATGACTGCCAGCTGGGAGTGGAAATCCAGGCTGCCCCCATTGTCTCCACTGTCATCAGGATGGGGCTTTGTTATTGCTCAGCAGGGATGACAGTCCTGGCTCCCCACTAGACCTTCTCTAATACCACCCCAGCAGATGGGTAGGGGAACACGTTACAGCTGCTGAGGGGAGAAGTGTTTGTTTCCCACTCAAATGTTGTGCTGTGAATGGAGGTGGAGCCACGGTTTTTCCTTTAGTGTTCAGCTGGAGTAGATGGGTTATTGTCTAAGTCTTGCTAGACTGACTCTTTCTTGATCCTTTGGCTAACGAGAGCAGACTTTTGTTCAAGATTTTTTTGGTCAGTGCCTGTTGGCATTTCAATGTTGCTCACATCTTCAGCTCCAAGTCTGTGATATGTGAGGCAAAAAGAAAACCCAGTAAACTCACCACCATGACCTTCCTTGGGGTCTGAGGTACCTAGCTGGTCTACTTTCTTCTCTCCACCTTTCAGAAACTTCTTATGTTTCTTTCATAGATAACATCTAGGGTTTTTAGTGACACTTAATGGGAAGAGAAAGGAAGAGCATGTCTACTGCATCTTCTAGAAACAGAAGTTCCCTGATTTATTTTTTTCCTTTGTATTTGGGCTACAGTTTTTGTTCAGTTGTGGTATATAAGACTTGTTCTTAATTTGTTTTGTTTTTATCATTTTCTAGATTGGTTACTAAACAGAATTTCCCCCATCCTCAAAATTTAAAAAAAAAATTCATTAATATAAAGACGTGTTTTTGTGAATTTTTTAAAATTTATTTTTTTGTATTTAGGAATTCTTTCAGTTCAAAAACTCATGTGTTCCGTTAGCTCAGAGATGTTTATCCACCTCTGGTACTTCTTTGAATATTGTTTCTCTTCTTTCGCTTTGTTATGTCTGTCTGGAATGCCTATTTAATTGATTTTGTTTCCTGTGCTTTATTTCATTTTTCTTCTCATTATTTTTGTCTTTTCATAATTCTTCTCAGGAATTTGTGTACAATTTCTCAAACTATAACCAATTCACTAATTCAGCTTTCGTAAGTTTCTTAAATTTCTTTTTCAGTTTTCTTAAGTTTCTAGCACTGGGCTCCACACCCTTTTAATTTGATAATCATTGTTCCCCCCAGGTGGTCTTTTCTGACCGAAGACTGTCATTTTCATGACAATTTTTTCAATGTTCAATATCTTAAAGGGATTCGTTGAGAGTATGTGTTAAAAACAATTTAATGTCTCTCCAGTTTCTTCCAATCTCCTTTTTTCAAATTTAATTTAATTTTGAGGAACATTAGCCCTGAGCTAACATCTGCTGCCAATCCTCCTCTTTTTGCTGAGGAAGACTGGCCCTGAGCTAACATCTGTGCCATCTTCCTCTACTTTATGTGTGGGACGCCTACCACAGCATGGCTTGCCAAGCAGTGCCATGTCCACACCCGGGATCTGAACCGGCGAACCCCAGGCCGCTGAGAAGCAGAACGTGCAAACTTAACCGCTGCACCACCAGACCAGCCCCCAATCTCATTTTTCAAAACTGCTCTGATGTCTTGGATTCATCTGAATCTAAACTGTTGTGACTTCCTATCTCCCATGACTTTCTCTATTTACTTATTCTGAAAAACACAAGGCTGGCTTGTCTTGTAATGACAGTGGGAGAGTTTCTAATTGAGATTCCCTGTTTGCTGTATCATTGGTCATTTTATTTATTTTTTTTAAGTTGTACTGGTTTTTCTGAAGTTGAGCTCAAAACTGTAATTTCTTCATTTAATTTTTAGTGCTTCAGAGAAATCTTAGATCAGTCTGATCACTATTCTCTGGTAAGAATGATTTTTAGATGACATCATCTGCATAGATGTTTTAGAGTTTTAAATATAACCTTGAAATTCTAATTCTTCACCATGACCTGACTAATATTTAGCCTCTCTTCATTATTTAGCCTCTTTAGTGCTTGAAAATGGATTGTAAGTGAAAACAGATATTACTGAAGGGTGAGCACACCACCTGGTCTTCTTGAATCCATGTGTACAGCTTTTGATCTCTCCCTAAATCTACCCTATACCATCCATTCTCACAACAGTGTCAGAGTGATCTTTCTACACGGCATAAATGGCGATGTCACTTCCCTGCTTCAAATATTCAGGTGGCTTTTTTTATCTAAAGGATAAGGTCTAAGTTCCTTAACATAGAATCAAATTCTACTGATGTAACATATCCAAAGCATTGACTACATCCTTGTTTCTCTTTTACTTTGCGTCAGTTTGTGTTTTTACTGTTCCTAGTAATATTTTTAGTTCTGTTATTAAACTTGTTTTTTCTTACAACAGTTTCAGTCCAAATCCAATTCCTTTTTCATTTATTTTAGCCTCTTGGCCAATATCATTTTCCAATTTCATCTCATAATTTCTCCATTAGAATTCAATATTCTAGATTACCAAGATAGCTAGGAAAGAAGAGCCTCTTGATAATAAGTTGTGAATTAGAAACAAATAATACAAAATGGGGATCCAGTTGAGTCTGGACATCTTGAAGTTAGTGATGTTGATTTTCTTCATTCTCTTTTCCTCTGTCTTCACTGTGATTTTGCAGAAATTCCAATTCTAATTTTCTTAAGCATTGATGAGTTAATCTTTAGATCAAGGCAGAACAGTTCAAGGAAGCAAGATTCAGTAGAAATCGGAGGACTCTGGAATCTAACAAATGTAGTTTGGATTCCAGATCTGCAACTTTGATTGCTTTTCCTTTACTTCTCTGGGATCAGTTTCCTCATGTACGCAATGCACCTACATGAGGACAAAACCCATGCATATGTTAACTGTCCTCAATATATGCTGGCCCCCCATTCATCTCTCGAATTCTAGCCAGGAAAGAAAGATTCAGGAGGAGTATAAAAATTATTAGATGCATTATTCTTCATTATAACTGTGAATCTATTTCTAAAGTTTTGATAAATTCACATGTATGTGTTCTTTAATGAAATCATGAACATTGAGCCTTTTCTCAAAACTTTAGGTGTTTACAAGAATATCACTTTTTTTCAAAATGGTTCTGATTTGGTGTGACCTTTCTGTATATGTTAATGTGCAAATAGGAAAATATCAGCTCCTCTAGAAGCTGACCCAGGGCCATCTCAGAACTTCATCTCTGGCCATTCTTATTTATGTCTTTATTCTTAGACAACACAATGTCCTTCCTCTTCCAGCTGAGATCCTGCTCTGCCTCTTTTCCTGACACTAAGAAGGAATCTGAATAACAAATCTAGAATCTGACCCTTCAAATAAAAAATCTCTCTGCATGACCACTGCTAGAGATTCATTTCTATATCTATGGCTGAAGGAAACTGGACAAGAGTTAATGAGTTTATCCTCATGAGCTTCTCTTCCCTACCTGCTAAAATACAGTCCTTACTCTTCCTGACATTCTTAATCATTTACCTGGTCACCCTGATGGGAAACAACCTCATGATTCTGGTTACTTTGGCTGACCCCATGCTGCACAGTCCCATGTACTTCTTCCTCAGGAATTTGTCCTTCCTGGAGATTGGCTTCAACCTAGTCATTGTGCCCAAGATGCTGGGAACCCTGCTTGCCTGGGACACAACCATCTCCTTCCTTGGCTGTGCCACTCAGATGTATTTCTTCTTCTTCTTCGGAGTTGCTGAATGCTTCCTCCTGGCCACCATGGCGTACGACCGCTATGTAGCCATCTGCAATCCCTTGCACTACCCTGTCATCATGAACCAAAGGACACGTGCCAAACTGGCTGTTGCCTCCTGGTTTCCAGGCTTTCCTGTAGCTACAGTGCAGACCACGTGGCTCTTCAGCTTTCCATTCTGTGGCACGAACAAGGTGAACCACTTCTTCTGTGACAGCCCACCTGTGCTGAAGTTGGTCTGTGCAGACACAGCACTGTTTGAGATCTATGCGATCGTTGGAACCATTCTGGTTGTGATGATACCCTGCTTGCTGATCCTATGTTCCTACACTTGCATCAGTGCTGCCATCCTCAAGATTCCTTCAGCTAAAGGGAAACTTAAAGCCTTCTCTACCTGCTCCTCCCACCTTCTTGTTGTCTCCCTTTTCTATGTATCTTTAAGTCTCACCTACTTCAGGCCTAAGTCCAATAATTCTCCCGAGAGTAAGAAGCTACTGTCGTTATCTTACACTGTTGTGACTCCCATGTTGAACCCCATCATCTACAGCCTGAGAAATAATGAGGTGAAGAATGCCCTCAGCCGAACCTTCCGCAAGGCTTTAGGCCTCAGAAACTGCATCCCGTAGACACTGAGAAATAAGACTAAAGTTTACTGAATGAGGAACAATCAGTTTCATATTTGGGATTCCTCTGCCTCTCTCCTCATCTCCATTGGGATAAAATCCAGCTGCTGAAATGGCTATAGGAAAGCTCAATGGAGAGAAAACAGCACAGACATAGTTTAGACCTATTGCTACCACCTGGCAAACTCCTCTGCCTGTCCACTGCAGACTTACATTCTTTTTCTTATTTGTATTTCAAGACTTCTATAGACAAGTAATTCCAGATATTCACATTCCTGTGTCCACATTGTGAACAGAATGAAATTGCTTGTAATCCTAACTTGGGGACACACATAATTAAAAGAAGGCAAAACCCATCAAAAATCGTCTTGTAACTTTCTCTTCCTTTGGGCAAATCTTACTCCATTCATCAGATAGAAAACCCTGTGATCCTCCCAACGCATCTCTCTCCTCACTGTCTTATTTCAGTTCTCATGCCCTTGAGGCAGTGTTAGTTCTTTTAAGCTTACTTTTATGTAGTATGGATATAGAAAAGTGAATCAATAATCCCCATACTACATTTTTGTAACTCCAACAGTCACTTTATTCTTCATTCTATTTTTCCCAGGAAGAATGACCTGAGCTTCCATTGGCTCTCTCTCTATCCCATATTCAGGTTCTTATACCTCATTGAAGTAATATCATAAATTTCAATCATGATGCTGCTTTCATCCAAGCTTAAAATGGATACAGCTAACTCCAATGGAACTCTTCTTTAACCACAAAAGACTGCTCATTCTTTTTATAACTTCATAGTACTCTATTTTGTAAACATACCATAGTTTATTTGTCTTTTACAAATTATAAATCATACTGTAAAGAGTAGCTTTATGCATATATCTTTTTAAATATTTTTCCAGTGTATCTTACAGATAGAAATCTAGATATTGGATTTGTTGGACAAAGGGAAAATACAAGTGTAATGTTGCTATATATTGCAAATTTCCCTCCAAATCTATTTTACTTTTTTATACTCCCACCAGCAGTTTGTAAGGGTGCTTGTTTCCCCAAAGCCACATCAATGGCATTTGTCATCAAACATTTGAAATTTTGCTTATATACTAGCTAAAAAAAATAACTCAATTAAATTTTAATTTGAATGAAATAAATTTTCTAGAATATAGAAGAAATAGATGAGTAAATCAGAGAAAAGGCATGCATTTCATTCAGACTTCTGAACTCATAATTCAGATGATTAGCAGTTGGGGATGTCGTGGGATTCTATTTTCTCTACTTGAAAGGTTCTTTTCACCTGAATCCATCCATCCATCTTTCAAGGTCCCACTGAAATCCCTCAAGCAGCATACATTACTCTCTCCTATATGTAGCTATTCCAAGTTTATCAATAGATAAGCGACCTTTTTTTATATACTAAGCTATACTTATTTTTACGTTTGTCTTCCCTCAATGTACCTGTAACTCTTTGAAAATGAGAGCTGCACAAGAGTTTCTGCTTTATTATGACACAGACATTCCTGAAAACCTTATGTTTCACAAAACTCTGCACTAAAATTCCTATGGGGCAATAGGGTTAGGGAAGATCGCTCAAAATGTATGCGACTTTGAAGCTAGAGCGTTAATAGAAACAACGGCTGGGACCCAGAGAGACAACATAGACTGCCCAGGCATGCAGCTCAGTGAGGCTGGAGGCTGCCACAGAAGATGTTTAACATGCACAAAGCAGTAGAATGAAAATGCCAACAAGCCTTTACTTAGAACTAGGGTGTCTGGTGCTGAGACAATTCAGATGGAAGTGATGCCCTGAATCAGTGGGACAGCCCTTAAATGGTCATGAAAGTCAGTACCACTTTCCAGAAGCCAAAAGCTGCACAAATCCAGGGGGCCTTGCCTCTGGGAATGAAGCCTCAGATACAGGCACACTTTTAGAATTTTCTTAAAAAGAGCCAAGAGGCCACCTAATGCCAAGGCCTTAGGACATTTACTTCAGTGTTGAAGCTTATCACAAACCATCTATTCTGGTTTGCTTTGCCCAATAAAAACTTTCACATTACAATGAAATCATGTTCCAGTTTTTCAATAGTATATGAGAGATGAATAAATATATGGGTAATCCAGCGGAGAAATGATGGCGATAGGGAGTAAAGTGGTATCAGTAGAAATTAATTCTAAATAATTTTTAGTGGACGAATTGATGCGACTTGATGGTGGTTCGCATGTGGTGAAATACACTACTCAAGAGAGGGGGGTTGATTCTAGAGTAAGACCAATTCCTGTGGGAGAGCATAGGAGTCGGAAAGTCTAGAGGAGATCCATAGAGGAGGTATAAAAGGTTTTCTTTTTTTTTTTTTTCAGAGAGGTCAAGCCTAAAGCTTTTTCCTTCATATCCCTATTATAAATCTCCTTTCACCTTTTAGGAACATCTACGCCAAACCTGCAGCAACTGATCTTGCCTTGGGGCCAAAGGTTTTCATCATAGGCCAGGTTCTCCCAGAGTCAAATATGAAACCAAGGATTCAAGTGCAAGTGAGTCATTAAGGAAAAACCACTAGATAGGTGAGGAAAGTTGAGTAGAAACGGAGAAGAAGCTAAGAAAAAATATAATTTCTGGTGAAATCCCAGACTCAGCCTGGTCCAGTAGGGAACTCCAAAGCATAAATAAACCTCAGAGTTTGTTCTGCTTCGGGTCATAGGAAGTAGGCTTTTGTACTCCCACTCCAAACATCCACTGGCTACTGGTGGACTGTGGAGTAGAATTAAAACTTCCAGTCACCTCTGTCCCCTGAAGAGGGTCCCCAGTGCCCAGGGCATTCTTCTGAAGGTCTCAGATACAAGCTGTTAGAAGTAAAGCTTGTACAAGCTGAAGAATGATACACAGAGCTGGTCAAAGCGACTCAGGAGGTTTGAGGAGGAACTCCAACAGTATCCACTACAGCCTGCCCTTTATAAGTACTTTTCATCCTCTGAGTGAGTCAAGAAAAGACCCCAAAAGCTTTGACCAGAACATTTAAAAGTGGCCACTGAAAAAAATGACCACTGAAACCCTAAATCTAGAACTCAGTTCAATGTATGGTGACCTCTCCAACTACAACATCTACCCATCAGTGTGAGTTCTAATACATGTATTTTTCTCCAGATGAGTAATTTGAATCAAACACACAAATTCAAACACATCCCCAAGGATATTCATTAATCATCAGAAACAATAGAATCAAACACATAAGTATGAAATAAGTATTTTCTTATTTAATTCACCATTTTCAAGCTATCTTTATTTTTCACAATGGACTCAGAACCACACATCATTATATAGGGTGGTGATAGTCTTTTTCTTCATTTCACTTTTTACAAAAGGGGCCCCTTTGAGATTGCTGGGACTGAGAATGTAGGCTATGATGATTAATTTACCTCTTAAAGGCTTTTCTCTTAGCCATCCAAAGACATAGCTGAAGCTTTGGGGTTGCTGCTCATAATAACCATACTAAATTATAATCAAAGTTTCTCATACTCATAGTTATGTCCAAGAAAGTGGGAAATGGTGGTGCTATTTTTGCAGCTACATCATTTTCTTCTAGTTACATATTCATCACAGTTGTAAATTCAAATTTTTATATGGTTCTTTGATGTTTGTCTTCACCTCTAAACTGTATGTTACATGAGACCAGGGACACTGTCAATTAAATTTACTAGTGTAACCTCAGCGTCTGGTTCATGTTAGGCATATTTGTTGAATGAATGAATAAACATTCAAAGTAGATCTTACGCATTTGTTCATTGGTCATTGGAGTAATACAACAGCTTCTCCTCCAAATGCTAGTAAGCAGGACTTGGGAAGAAGGAGAGAATGAGAAGAATAGCAAAGAGAAGTCACGTAAGTATTTCTTCTGTCACATAATCTTGGGCTGTAATTCTAAGTAAACATAGGAGCTAACAGAGATTTAGATTATATACTAGACAAAGAAATGGGTTATCAAGGGGAACAATAAATAGCTATTCTTTTTTATCCACTGAGTCACCTCTCTATTATCACTTCTGTGGGAAATGTGAAGCATTTCTCTAGAGCAAAGTCCAATATGAACGTGTCATCCTAGTCAATCAAAATGGAAAATCTCAAGTTACATAGGTGGAGGATGTGGTGGAAGCTCAGTATTTTAAAGATGCCTTGTGGAAAAAGTCAGGCATATACGTGCAGGCACTGTGCTAGATGCTAAGCAAACAATAATGAACAAGTCAGATATGGTCACTGCTTTCAGTTAGAACAGGCAATCAAACATCATTTTCAGAAGCACAGTAAGAAATGTTTAGATATGCTTTAGAGTCTTTGGATGAAGCCTTAATCAGCTGGGAGAAACTTTTATCCCAAAGCACGGACTTCATCTTATCCCTTCAATTTCAATTCCTGTTCCAGACGAGTTAGGATTTTGAGATTGTTAGTCAGTCTTCTCTCTTCTCATCTTAACCAGGAGTTAATAGCCACTGCAGCCAACAGCATCCCTAACCATTTGCTTAGTTTTCATTAATATTCTCTACTAGGCTTAGACAATATTAATAGGCTCTCCTCCCCATGCCTGAAAACTTCTCCTGAGTCCAGGTCAGAAACACTTCTAAGAACCAGCCTGATGAGAATCAAAAGTGAGGAGAGATGTAAAAGAATACTGGCAAGAAGGGAAAGAAATCACTGTCTCAAGAAGATCTCTGCACCCCATGTTCATGGCAGAATTTTTCACCGTAGCCAAGACATAGAAACAAGCTAAGTGTCCATCAACAGATGAATGGATAAAGAAAACATGGTGCGAATATATATATAAAATGGGATACTAATCACCCTAAAAAAGAAGGAAATCCTACCATTTGCAACAACATTGATGGACTTTGAGGGTATTATGTAAGTGAAATAAGTCAGACTGAAAAAGACAAATACTGTATGGTCTCACTTACATGTGGAATCTGAAAAAGTCGAACTTACAGAAACAGAGAGTAGAATGGTGGTTGCCAGGGGCTGGGGGTGGGGTGAGCTGGGATGAAGAGAAGTTTGTCAAAGGGTACAAACTCAGTTATAAGATGAGTAAGTTCTGGGAATCTAATGCACAGCATGGTGACTATTGTTAACAACACTGTATTATATACTTGAAAGTTGCTAAGAGAGTAGTTCCTAAACGTTTTCACCACACACACACAAAAAGGTAATTGTGAGGTGATGGGCGTGTTAACTAACACTATTGTGCTAATCATTTCAAAATATATGCATGTACCAAATCATATACATTGTACACCTTAAACTTACACAATGTTGTATGTCAATTATACCTCAATAAAGCTGGAAACATAAAATTACGAAAAAAGAATACCAGCATGCTCCCCTAATCTCTCTCAGTTGGAAACCTTGGAGAATAGACAGACCGTGGACTTCTGTCCTTTTGTTCTTGTGGTCTCACAAGTGCAGGAAAAGTTGAAGCTTCAGTAAAGACCTTCCTCCAGTAATGGGATGGCAGCATCTCCATGAATTTTTGCACTCCTGGGAACTCCTCAAAACTCACACCTGTCAGAAAGTGAACCTACGACTTCACCTAAGGAAAAGGAAGCATTGGGGGAATCACTTCCCTATGGTAAACAGCAGAGACTGAAATAGTCCTGAGACCCAGCCTGGTATCCTCTAGAGTGATTGACACAGCCAGCCCAGAGCTTCTTTGGAGTGACTAATGCTGCACAACTCAGAGCCTCTTTACAGGGACAAACCCAGCTTCTCTGGAATGTGACACAGACACTCACTCATGGGAGGTAAGTAAAGGGTGAGAGCACAGGGCACAGACTCGAAGTCTCTTGTAAAGAGTCAAACACCTACATATGAAATAAATATTTTCTTATTTAATTCATCATTTTCAAGGCATCTTTATTTTTCACAATGGATAGAACCACACATCATTATATAGGGCAGTGACAGTTTTTTCTTCATCTCCACTTTTACATCTTTTTTCATCTCCAGGCACTTCCCCTCTACAACTCTTTCCTTACTTGTAGGGGAAAACAGATGGAAAATTCAAAACAGAAAAGAAAGATAAAAGATATGAAAGAAAGAAAGGAAAGCCTAGACCAAAAGAAGGAAATATAAAGGGAGAGGTTGGAGAAGGATCAAGACAAATGAAGGGATATATGGAATTACAACTACGGGAAGGAGACAGATGCTGAGTCATGAATCATGCTTTCATAGTATGTTTCTTGCAGCCATCGAGTCCTAAGAAGATGCATGAGGGGACCATTTCAGAGGACAAGAGAAAAGTAAAAGCCAAGCAAGTGGGACTCTGAGCCCCTGCTGCTGCCATCGTTCATCTTCTGGATTTAAGTGTTGAGATTCCCTGTAAGATTTGGTTTGAGAAAAAAGGGAGGGGCAACTCTGCTTTTAAAGTAAAAAACCTATTGTTAGGCATATGCAGGTTCCCTTCAGCTTCATTAAGTGAATATTCAGAGATTCTCTTTGATAGCTTCTGAATTTTGAGCCTGAGAACCTTTTCTCTCCTAGCCTTTTGCCATGTGTTGGCTGGTGTCTAAGAAGTGTCATCTAATTGTATGTCATTAGGAAATTCTCAAACTATGTTGTTCCACGGTTTTCCTCTGGTTTCAACTGTCATGGGTCTCGGCTACACTTCACTGGATTGTTTTCTATCTATCCGACGCTGCTTTACCAAAAGGTTTGATTTAGAGTCTTTTGGAAACTATGGAAACTATAATGATAACGATAATAATAGTAATCACAATAAGAAGTCAAGTTTGTGTAGTTTTATAATTCTACGTTTATTCCCATATCTCTTACCAGACTATAATTTAAAACATTGTTAAAAAGATTTTTTTACAAACACTTTAATCCATCGTGGATTCACTAAGAATTTCACAACTAAGAACTTCATTAACTTTTTAAGATAAATATTAGTTGTTAAGCCAATTAATTAATGTTATTAAGATAAATGTTCAATATTCAATAAATATTTATTGTTACTTTGTAGGTACCAGGCAATGCAATGTAGATACAATGATGTATACCATTTGTTTTGTGTCTTCAAGGAGTGCACAATTTGCAGGAGAGGACACATAAAAATAATTATGATATAAAACCATTGTTACAATAAGGGTATTTTTAAATGCTATGAGGAGCACAAGGGAGAGAGCAATTCATTATACCCATTTGGGGGATGAAGATGGTCAGAAAAGGCTTTTCAAGGAAGTTGACATTAGATCTTGGATTAAAGAATGTGTTTGATATGGTTTATCTGCATTTCACTAAGGTATTTGATAAACTCTTTCATGAGATCTTTATAACTACATTAAAAAGATATATTCCAGGTGAAAGCACATATAACTGTATTTATTTATACCCTACCCATGTCTGAAATGATTTAAAGTTGTTGATAGGAAAAAATAGGTAGTTTTGCTATTTGCCCAAAAAGTAGAGATTAAAAAATTGGTGTCAACCCATTTTGGGTATGGCTTAAGTGATATGCCACAGAGTTGTGGCTTGGTCCTGGGAAACATTTTGATTAAATATTAGGAGAGTGGACATCCATGCACACTGAGTGAAGCAAAGCTGTTGTAATAAAGTTTTAAAAATATTTTCTTAGAACATAGCAAAAAAATTTAAATAAAATAAATATTCATTCCAAGATAAAACCTAAAGTAACACCCATAAATCACACATACACACACACACACACACACACACACACGCAGGTCTTACTTGGCTGTAGGCTCCACTAGAGACCCAATAGTGTCATCAAACTGCTATAAAAATAATTAAACCTTTGGCAACATTAATTTCTTTTTTTTTTTTTTTGAGGAAGATTATCCCTGAGCTAACTGCTGCCAATCCTCCTCTTTTTGCTGAGGAAGACTGGCCCTGAGCTAACATCCTTGCCCATCTTCCTCTACTTTATACGTGGGACGCCTACCACAGCATGGCGTGCCAAGCGGTGCCAGTCCGCACCTGGGATCCAAACCAGCGAACCCCGGGCCACCGAGAAGCAGAATGTGCTAACTTAACCGCTGCACCACCAGGCCAGTCCTACATTAATTTCTAAGTACTTGGAGCTAAGCACTCTGCTAGGTGCAAAAGATGCAATGATAAATGAGCAGGTTTTCCTCATGGCATTAGCAACTAGATAATATAAGTAGATGCACACATACACAATTATATAGTGCTTTAATAGAGGTTTTCACAAGGTGTTATCAGAGAGTGAATAATCCCTTGATTAGGCCAAGGGAGTAGAGGGAAACTTCACAAAGCAAATGGTGTTTCAGCTGGACTTGCAAGATGAGCAGAAAGTTATACATAACTGCAGGAAGAGGTTTCCAAAAGTAGAGAGCTACATGCACAAATGCAAGGAGGAGGGAGAGAACAGGATGTGTGCACAGAACAGAGAGCATTCTCATGTGACCAGAACACTGGCTGTGCAGAGGATTTGAAGCTGGAAAAATAAGTATATATCAGAGAAAAAGACCTTTTTAACAGGTTTGTACTTATCCCAGGAACAGTAGGGAGTGATTGAAAGATGTTAAGCAGGTAACTACCTTAGAGTTGCTGTCAGATCACACACAAGTCAAGGATAGGTTGAAGAGAATGAGTTGGAATCAAGTTCCTACAAATATTCCAGGCCAGAGAAAATAAGAGCCAGAATCTAAAGATGTTGTGGTAGGGATGGAGAATGTGGCACTGAATCAGTGTTTAGGAGGAAAAATAATCAAGTTTAGGGGCTGAATTAAAGGATTTTTACCCCAGATCCTGGGTTATACAGCAGGTGGTATCATTTGCTGAAGCAGGGTAGACAAAAGGAGGAGGCTTGGGATGGAAGAGGCAATGAGTGTAATTTATAACTCTCACCACTCTTTAAATCTGTGTAAATTGGATGAGGCTGTGTTGTTGATGTACGTAGACGTTTCTGTCTAAGTTCCTTATGAATGGGTCCCACCGTGCCTACATTCGATCTAAACAGATCTTTCCCTGATTATTTTCCATGTTTTTCTTCATTCTTCATTCATTCGTTCAATAACAATTTACTGGGCTTCTACCTTTCTAGGCACTGGGATAAAAAGTTGAATAAGACAATTTCTACTCTCAAGGAGTATACTATCTAGAATATGAGATGGAGACATAAATTAATGATTATTCTAAGATAAAGACTATGAAAGTGATATTCCAGGGCTCCAGTGTTGCTAATACATTAAAACATAAAATGCCCCTCTCTAGAAATTGTCTTGCTTTTTGCTCTCTTAGTACCAACCTGTGCCAAACACTCCTGCTTGCCCTCACCTGTGACCTCAGATGATTATTATTCTCAGAAAGTGAGTGAAAGTGTCAACTGATGAGTAGAGCCATGACTTGAAGTCAGACTGCCCAGGATGCATAGCCTGAAGCCACACTTGCTGGCTGTCTAACCTTGGAAAAATTATTCAACTTCTCAGTGCCTCCCTGGCAAAAATTCTAAAATAGAGTTTTCTTACTGTTTTAGCTCTTTACCACCCTCATTCTTTCACCACCCTGACTTCACGTCTTGCGCCTGCTCAGTACTTTACTCAAACATCATCTTCTCAGGGAAGCCTTCTTTGACCCTCCCCCCAT
This sequence comes from Equus przewalskii, assembly GCF_037783145.1. Lineage (NCBI taxonomy): Eukaryota > Metazoa > Chordata > Mammalia > Perissodactyla > Equidae > Equus > Equus przewalskii. The sequence continues at coordinate 76,554,987 of NC_091836.1, forward strand.
CCAAAATGTCTATCCCCTCTCCAGTGCTTTATTCTTCTCCATTGTTCTTATCATCTAACATGCTATACATTCTATTTACATAATCTGTTTATAATCTGTCTTCCCTACTAGAAAATGAGTTCTATGAGGGCAGATACTTTTGTTTATTTCATTTACTAATGTACCATCTTCAGTATCTGGAAGAGTGTCCGGCACACAAAAGATAATCAGTATTTATTGAATAAATTATTGTTTTCTCTTAGAGGTTGAAAAGCAGGGACTACAGTGAGTTTGGGCAATGGGTTAGATAAGAAGTAGATTTTGGAAGGTAGGTCTAGCATCAAATCATAATAATCATAGTGGTTAGCGTTTATTGAGCATATATTTATGTGCCAGTCACCACGCAAGTGTGTGAGATTTATTCCTTCATTTAAGTTTATAGTCATCAGAAAGAATTGCAGGATCCCAATTTTGAAGTTTAGTTATTGATGTAATGATGAAACCTTCTATTCTTCTATTTCTTTTTCATAGAATTTAATATTATTTGTCACACTTGCATATTTGAGTTGGTCTTTATTAACATGTAAAATCTAAGCTTCATACTTCTTGGGAGTCAAGACACCGGCTAACCAAGAGAAGCTGATTAAAGGGTTTATACTTAACACGCCTAGATTCTCTCCAGGGTTGGACACTATTGGAGTCTATGTTCCCTTTGTCTGATCACAAATAGCCACATGGAGAACATTTAGCCCTGGGATCAAAATAAACCACAGTTTCCATATTATGTGTCTTGTTTAAATTGCAAGTGTCTGAATTTAGAAATGAAGATCCCTCCAGTATACTGAAATCTTCCTGAATATGGGCTACTCGAGATTAGGACACATTTAGGTCTCTTCTTCAGGGATCACTGATAACTCTTGGTTCACTTTCGTTGATTTTCTCCATCTCAACCTTTTGTTTTGCAGAAAACATCCCCTGGCTCATCTCACCATCTTTCATTGTGCATCAAGACCTCTCTTTTCAGAAAGGCTTGGCCTGACTTGTTTTTTAGCACCACTGACTGTTGAAGAGAGAGGGTAGGAGCACAAAAGTGAAGCTGTGACTTTGGCCATCCTCTATAGAGCAGAGCAAAGTCAGGAGATATAGAGATATATATGGTATACCTCAATTCAGTCTGAAAACAAAGTTAGTATTCCAAAAATTGTGAATCCAACAGTCAGACTTGTTTTTTACATTTTGGAAAGTACAGTTGTTTGATCTTCAACAATTGTAACAAGGAAGGTGGAGAATTAGGCCATAGGAGGTTCCCTTTCTAAGGGTATAATAGAGGTCTAACTACCATATGGAGACTTCTTATACCTTCCTGGAGTGTGAATGCCCAGTGAAATCCGAGGCAGAAGAATGACGTGGGGAAACTGGACAATTGTCAGTGAGTTTGTTCTTGTGAGCTTCTCAGCCTTGTCCTCTGAGCTACAAGCTCTACTCTTTCTCCTTTTTTTGACTATTTACCTGGTTACCTTAATGGGCAATGTCCTCATCATTCTGGTCACTACAGCTGACTCTTCCCTACAAAGTCCTATGTACTTCTTCCTCAGGAACTTGTCCTTCCTGGAAATAGGTTTCAACTTGGTCATTGTGCCCAAGATGCTGGGGACCCTGATCATTCAAGGCACAACCATCTCTTTCCTTGGCTGTGCAACTCAGATGTATTTCTTCTTCTTCTTTGGGGCTGCTGAGTGCTGCCTCCTGGCCACAATGGCATATGACCGCTATGTGGCCATCTGCGACCCTTTGCGCTACCCAGTGATCATGGGCCACAGGGCCTGTGCCCAGCTGGCAACTGCCTCTTGGTTCTCAGGGTTTCCAGTGGCCACTGTGCAAACCACATGGATTTTCAGCTTCCCTTTTTGTGGCCCTAACAGAGTGAACCACTTCTTTTGTGACAGCCCTCCAGTCATTGCACTGGTCTGTGCTGATACCTCACTGTTTGAGCTGGAGGCTCTGACAGCCACTGTCCTATTCATCCTCTTGCCTTTCTTGCTGATCCTGGGGTCCTATGTCCGCATCCTCTCCACTATCTTCAGGATGCCCTCAGCTGAGGGGAAACGCAAGGCCTTCTCCACCTGTTCCTCTCACCTCCTGGTTGTCTCCCTCTTCTATAGCACTGCCATCCTTACATATTTCCGACCCCGGTCCAGCAACTCTCCTGAGAGCAAGAAGCTGTTGTCACTCTCCTACACGGTTGTGACTCCCATGTTAAATCCCATCATCTACAGCTTAAGGAATAGTGAAGTGAAGGCTGCACTGAGGCGGGTCATCCGAAGGACCCTGGACCCTCAGAAACTATGACTGACTTAGATGGAAACTGAAGGGGTAGAATGCAAGGACAAAGGAAAGAAAAACAAATTCCTCAAATGGGTTTTTGGTCTTTACTCTTTCCAGGAGTCACAGCATACCCACTGGGATTTTGGACTTTCCACTAGGATCCATTTCTGAATGAAAGAACATGAGTGATGAAAGGAAGAACTTCAGTAGGCCCAATATTCTATGGGACTGTGGTACCAGCGTCTCTGAGGATGCTGCTAGTTTACATAGATTAGGAGCCTACCTGAAGGTTGACAACTTCACTACAATTTGCCATTTTTTAATTTGTTTTAACTTTTCTTGAACTTCTTCATCCATGTCATTTTATAATCTTCTGCTTTACTTTCTTTTATTTGTCCAAAAATTCTATCTGGAATTTTCAAGTATATTTTTGTTTACAAAGTAACATTATGATAATAATGATAATAGATAGTACAGTGTGTGTTTTTCATTTTTTTATTAATTTTTTCAACAAATTTTGAGTTTGAACTCATAATTTCAACAAATTTTTATTCAGCATTCAGTATGTGTCAGACTCTGTTTAGGCCCTGAAGACATATTGGTGAATAAAACAGACAAGTTTCTTGACTCGTGGAATTTACATTTTAGAGAGAATGAGAGATAATAAAAAGATACTTAGAAAGCTCCATTGGCTTATAAAGTACACATGTTTTGAGGGCTAGCAACTGAGAACTTCTTCATCTGCTACATTATTTGGTCTATGCCTTCTCTGGAGAAAGACGAAGTCTAAGTGGACAAATTATAGGAAACTGCTATGAATAACCCAAAGACTTTTTGTTTATTAGGTTTTTTTTGTAATCTTACTGTGATTGGATGAAATCAACTGTCCTTTTTAAGCTTGCATCTCACTCAACCAATGTAGCTGCCCCTCTTTATGATTTAGTTCAGTGAACATAGTCCAATTCTGGGCTCTTGGCAAATAACAGACTTGGGACATGGGCACCATAGCTTTGTATAAACTATTCATAAGAAATTATTGATAATTAAAAGAGTAAAATAACGTTTACTGCATAGGCATGTCCTCTCCATAAACTCTATAAAAAAACCCTACCTCTGTGTGCCATCACGGTATCAGAACCAGTTCAACCTCCTACACAGGGTGTCCTTCAGCTCTCATTCAACAAGGGCTCCAGAAGAGCAGCACATTCTGAAATATCACCATAATAATTTGCAAATGAAAAAGAAGATCATGGGGTTCTATTTGCATGATGGCAATCCCACAACCAAGCAGACTGGCACCATTATAAATGTGTAGTCTCCAATTTTAGCCATGCTTTAATCACTCCTTCACATTCATTTTACTTATCTTGGTATGGTAGGCAGAATAATGGCCCCTCAACAATGTCCACATCCTAGTCCCCAGAACCTGTAAATATATTACCTTACATGGTAAAAAGGACTTTGTTGATGTGATTAAATTAAGGATCTTCAGATGGGGAGGTTATCTCGGATTTTGGGGGGGATATAGTAATAGAAAAGCAAAAGGTGGGTAGAGAATAAGCTTGAAGTATTTATCCCCAGGGCTTCCTTGCCTCCATGTACCTTATTCCACAGCTCCTGTCCGGTGGCCCTTTACATACAGCTACCCTCTTCCTCTTGATCCTTCGGGCCCAGGGTTGGTAACAGCTCTCACTCTTGCTGGCCCTGGGAAGTCACTATTTCTTGTTGGTTTCCAAAACCCTGTCTTTACCCTTCCTTGCTAGATACAATACTTCTGTCTCTAATAAGGTTGTGAGAAGAAGGACAGCAGAGCTCACATATTGTGCCCCCTCATACACATACCTTTATAACCCACCTCAAATACACATGCAGGTGATGTGCATGCACACATACATGTAGCACCTAGCTCACAGTAAGTGATCAAGTGATGTTTATTAAATTATTGATTATTTGATGATGCAAAAAGATTTAAAAATACCAAAAGATACAGGAGTTGGAGTAGGATCTGGGATAGATAGATAGTAATATATAGAATGATAAAAAAGATAGATTTTACAGGTTCCAGGGTTTATAAAATATGAATGTTTCTCAGGCGTTTTCCTAACTCAAGTGCCAAAAGACCATGGTCCATGAGATATTGTCCTTATTCTAGAAAGGAACTTCTGGATGAAGAATTGGAGGGCGGATCCACAGCCAGGCACAAGGATAAGAATCGTACTATATTCGTCTTGCTCAGGGAACTACTCAGTAAGTCTTATGAGTAGGGAGCCAAGAAGGTGTCATTATCAGTGGAAAATTCCAAGCCTGCATGGAATATTTCTTGTGGCTACTTTCCTCAGAGCTGCCTTCACATCTCTGTTCCTCAGGCTGTAGATCAGGGGGTCAAGCATGGGGGTCACCATTGCATAGAACACAGACACCAGTTTTTCCTGTTCTTCGGAAGACTTTGGTGTCATGTACATGACAATTCCTGACCCATAAAAAAGAATGACAACCATGAGGTGGGCGCCACAGGTAGAGAACGCCTTGAGCCTTCCCTCAGCTGCCTTCATCCTGACCACAGTCTCTATGATGCGGCCATAGGAGATCAGAATTAGAGAAACAGGTATGAGGAGAATCATGACACCCATGAGGAAAATGACCATCTCTGAAGTGCGGGTGTCTGTGGATGCCAAGATCAACAATGCAGGGGCCTCACAAAAGAAATGAGCAATACTATTACAGCCTTGGTAGGGTAGCTTCAGTGTGAAGGTGGTGTCCACTAGAGACACCAGAACACCAATGACCCATGATCCTGCAGCCAGCCGGGCACACACTCTCCACGTCATGATGCTAGGGTAATGCAAAGGGTTGCAGATGGCTACATACCGATCATAAGACATCACTGCCAGAAGGGCACACTGTGTACACCCAAAAATGAGGAAGAGTAGAAGCTGAGCAGCACAACGTGTGAATGAAATGGGCTTCTTCCTGGATAGCAGGTGGGCTAGGGCCTGCGGAACGATGTTGGTAGAAAAGCAGAGGTCAGCCAGTGATAAGTTGAAGAGAAAAAAATACATGGGTGTGTGAAGCTGGGAGTCAACCTGAACAAGGGACATGAGAAGCAGATTTCCAAGCACAGCGACCAGGTAGACACCCAGGAATAAGATGAATAGCAGCTGCTGGGTGTGTGGGTCATCAGAGAGTCCCAGAAGGAGGAATTCTGTCACTTGTGTCTGATTTGTCTGTGTCATAGTTTGCTCTTTTCTCAGTATAGAGTCACTACACACTACATATATGTGTGTATAACCTATAAAATTATATAATTCATCATTGGAGAGCTTAAGAATTGTCCCAATAACTACCAACCATTTCAAGAATCCACTTTATAAGGTTTTTAGAAGATGATCAGGCTGCTTTAGTTAGAATGTTTTCAATGTGGCAAAACTTAATACTTTATAAAATGATGCATTCATTTTAACTATCATCTGGCAAGTGAAGAGTAGATCACAACAACCATCTTCTTTATTCTGAATATCATGCTTCTAATAATAAAAACAATAGATTAACTTTGTCTTTAAAGTCATGCCATTTAACTTCATTTTATTATCAACTAAAACCCTTGATTCTTATTCTGCTCTTGGCACACCTCCTCCATCTCGTGATGGTGTAGATTTTTTAATCCTTTGGACATACAACTGTTCCTGTTGTCTCTTCCCTGAGAAAACAGTCACGAAGGTATAAGAAATCAAAAAGAGCCAAAGTACCTTGCAGAACTGACACTTTTTGTCAGACAAAATAACCTACTTCAAAAGAGCTGAGAAACAAAGAGGGTAACTCTGGAGAGTGGGCCATAATCTCTTTGGCGATCCCATCCCCAACTTCAGCTGGAGCTCCCAAACATCAGTCTTAACTGTCAGTGAACTTCCAAAATAGCCGACATGCCATCACAACATCATTTCCATTTCAAATCATGAGCTTGGCTCCTTTTCTGTGTTCACATTAAACAGCACTAATCCACCCCCTCCAGCCCATCATCTCTCACTGCCTTGCGTCATCTGTCCACTCCTCCCAGAGATTAAAAACTCCTCTGAAAACTGTGCCTGTCTTTTTCATTTTTGTGTTCTTTATTAGACAGCATAGAGCTCTTTTCAATAAAATATCATTAATTAAATAAAGTAAATAAAAATAAGTTGATCACAGAGTTTAGCAGACTTGTTTAAAAAGCCTACCAGTATCCGTAGAGAGAATGCCAAGAATTTGGGAACAATACTCAAATTTCATGGAGCTATTCCTGAAACAGAGGAAAGAAATTTAAAGTCTAAAGTTTAAGGCCACATGCAAGGTTTGGACTATCAACCCTTTATCTGTCTGGTAAAGGTGCTTCCAAATAATGCTTTAAATCCATTAAACAAAAAAATAAACAAACATCAAATAGAACATACAGGATTACCGAGGAAATCAATTATATAAAATACACTTATAAAAATAATTTTAGAAAACAAATGTGACACCATAATACATGTGCTTCTTTCATGTATTAATTTTTTAAATGTTGTAGCAGATCTAATAACCATATTAATTTCAAAATGATGAGCTTAAATGATATTTTGAGATATCTTCAACCACTGTAATGTTATATAAAAATACTTCTGGTTTCTATTGGTAATAAAGTTATGGATCCTGCCAGTGCTGGTTTGGGTTAGTTACCTACATTCAAGCAAAAAGGAAATTTTAAATTTCAGTTAGAGTAAAGGAAAAATAAAGAAGTAGCATTCACATCTAAATTGAAGAACCCCCTGAATTCTAAGTTCAGAAATGCTGGGTTAAAGGAATTCCCAGGAGTTTTCTCAAAAAGTTAGAATTACACTCCATATCATTAATCTAATGATGGACTCTTAGGCATCTGGACAGGTCTGTGAGTCAAAGCAATGAAAAATATCAATTCAACATTGAAATAATAAGAGAATAAATAAAACATTAATATGAACAATCACATCTCTGCTTGATGATCATTTATGGCTCCCTTATCTGACCACAGGCCACATTTATAGCCATTTTCCCTGCCACATAACTAGGATACACTGCATTTTTATATCCCACTGGCTTTTGCTCAGCATAGTCCCTCTGTTCAGAGGTGTGTCCACTACGTAGAGTTAGCATCACTTTCCTTGAACATTCATCACACTTCAAATATTCAATTACCTTATTTGTCGAGCAAATGTTATTGGCAAAGTACATGCTTGGAAATGGGGATACAGACAAAAGACCCAGCTCCTGAGGACAAAGAATCTCAGAGAGGAGGGACGGAACTATAGTTGTGTTTCATCCCCATTGCCAGTGGGGTCCCTGGAACATAATAAATTCACAGCAGATAATGGTTTAGTGAATGACTATACTGGGCCAAACAAGCCTTTATGATCTAATGATTCCTTAAATCAAACTAATATAGAATTGCTTCTAAAGGGGAATGTACTCTATTATAAAAATAACTGACACAAAAATAAATTTTGAGAACAAAAGCTATTTTAAGATGGGTAGTTTTTCAATTACTACTCATCTAGTGGAAGGTGCTACCTGGTTGCTTCTCAAACTCTCCTGTTTCACCTCTTGTCCTTTAGATTTGCTTCTCTCTCTGCCACGGCTCATACCTTTCCTAGAGGAGAAATTAGTGCATGTGTCCAGATCTCAGGGAAAATTAAATAGTAAACAAACATCCTTTCTCAGTTTTGACGAAAAAAGAAAGAGAGCATAAAACTAAACACTTCTCACAAAGTTCTAAGTGATGCCTAAGGTCAGTGGTAAACTTAATGAAAGGGAAGTTATAGGATATTACTGATTTCTATGACTTCTTCATCTCACTAATAACCACAGGTTTTTTAAGATTTCATTTAGGAAAAATATTACCCAGGAACACCTTCCTTTCTGACTCACATATTTTCCCCATTCTCCATCCCTAACATACATAGACATGGACACACACAAATACACACATTCGCAAACATCTAGTCTACCCCAGATACATAAGTGTGCATACAACATCATGTACTTACCTCCGTCATGAGTGTTAACAAATTATATTGAAACTATTTTCTTTCTCTGTGACTGTAAGATGTTCAAGGGCAAGGACATCTGACTCATCTTTATTAACAGCAAATAAGATAAATACTGGCACAGAATAAGTGTCCAACACATTTTTTTTTAGCAGATTTGACCTGAGCCAAAGTAGCAGGAGACAGAGAGATGAATGTGAGTCACATGAGTGTGACCTGTGACCTGTCAGATGGTAGGAGTTCTCATTGATCCCGGGAGGACAGGAGGAGAAGGCGGCAGCCCGACCTCTCTAGATTTGTTTTTAAAAACACATTATTCTTCATGCAAATGTGGAGGAGAAAATGCTTCCCCAGGTGACTATGAATCTGCCCCCAGGGTCAGCAAGCTTCTAAAAGAAAACCATGTTTATTGTCAACCTTTCTCTCCTGTTATTCTCTGTCTTTTCCCCAGATTCACATCAACATGTAAGTTTGTTTCTCTAAAAATGATACATATTACTGGATATGGGAAAGGATGTTAGGGTCACAGAGCCATGGATTCTCTCAGCTGACAGTTTCTTTGAGATACAGGATACTGAGGAAATTCATAGGAATCAAAAGTAAATACTAAGTTCCCCTTCCAATTTCAAGATCTTTCGTGCTCAAAGTCGACTATTCCATACCCACTTACTGTCTTACAAGCACAGCTCAACAAAGGCATAAGAATCCCCACCCGAAGGATCAGTACTGACACCATGGAAGTTTTGTTTATGTCTCCATCAGGTGAGGACCATGATTCTTCTTCACAGGGAATTTGACACTGTAATTGTGGTTTGATAAGGTAGATTTGCTCTGGGAAAACCTTGGCTAGAAGATCTCTTGCAGAAGATTTAGACCTACAAATCCGATTGCTTGGACAAAATTTGTCGAATTTTAAAATCCAAATCCATGAAGAGATTGAAACCAATTCACTCCCAATATATGGCAGATTATTCCATTTGTTCACCTCCTGTCTTCTCTTTCCCTCCCTCTAATAATCTTGCCAACATTTTCTCATCTGGTGGAGAAAAAAGATCAAAGTAGCATCTCAAAGCCAGTAAAGACATCTCTCTGTTGAAAGGGAAACTGCTGCAGGTTCACTGGCTCTGGAATAGGCAGAGCAGAGACTGCAAGACTGCGGACACCCCGTCATACAGTCAAAGGACTCAGTACAATCTCTGAAGTCAAGATCAAGGACAAGGCAGGAAGGAGAATCCCCACATCTCCCATGTCCTCCTGCTCCATCCACTGGTCTTAGCACTGACTTGAGGGCATATTATACAACAATAGTTCCACTTAAATGAGGTGAGCAGAAGGATACTAGGAGCAGTCTCTGGAGCAGCTGAAGTGCTCAGGAGAATTCCAAATCCTCAGGGTCAATACTGAGCTGCATTCCCTCTCAGAAGGTTCCCAAATGGTTATCAGGAAGACAGAAAATAATATGTAGTTAGTGCTCATATCTTCGTTTATGGGCCCCATTATTAGTTCTTCTTACATGTCTTCTTCTGGGAAGTGTTGTATTGTTGCAATTAAGTATTTTGTTTCTGGGTTCTAGGTTGCAAGCCAAGTCTATCACATGCTCTTTATATGATCTTGAGGAATTTTATCATTTGTAGAATGTGAATATGATGTATAATATAATGGTAATTACATTACATAATAATTATGTTATATATTATGTATAATATATATTAATAATTATAATATTATTATGTAATAATTATACTATATAATAATATTTAGATTTCCAATTATTAACATTTTAACCATGTTTTTTATTGTTTGTCTCTATTTATACACATATTGCTATTTTAAACTCTTGATAGTAAGTTACAGACTTTATATCCAGAATCTATAAGGAACTCTATAAATTAATAAGAAAAGTCAGAAAATTCCAGTTTTTAAAACGAGCGAAAGAGTAGAACATGCACTTACAATGTAGGAATTACAAATAGCTAATAAGAACCTGAAAAGGTGCACAACATAATTAGCCACCAGAGTACATAAATTAAAATCACAGTAAAATGCCAGTAATCTTCATAAAAATGGATAAAATGACTGAGGATGTGGAGCAATTCACATTGCTGATGGGAGCATAAATTCGTACAATCAATTCAAACAGTCCATTTGGAAGCTACTTTGAAAACGAACCTAAACATATGTGTTCTCTCCTATAATCCAGTGGTTTCACTCTTGAACATACACCATATAGAGATGGGTATTTATATCTACCACAAGATATGTACAAGGATTTTTATAACAGCTTTATTCATTATATCTAAAAGTGGAAACAATATAAATTCCCATGGACAATATAAAGGACAAATTGTGGGAGAGTCATGCAGTGGAATACTACTGAATTATCTTATTTTACTTATTTATTTTTTCAAGGAAAATTATCCCTAAGCTGACATACCCTGCAAATCCTCCTCTTTTTGCTGAGGAAGATTGGCCCTGAGCTAACATCTGGTCCAATCTTCCTCTATTTTATGTGGGATGCTGCCACAGCATGGATTGATGAGTGATGCTAGGTCCACGTCTGGGATCTGAACCAGCAAACCCCGGGCTGCTGAAGTGGAGCATGTGAACTTCACTGCTACTCCACTGGGCCAGCCCCTAAATATCTTCTTGTCTTCTTTGGTTTTTTTTTTTCTTTTTGGTGAGGAAGATTGGCCCTGAGCTAACATCTGTGCCAATCTTCCCCTTTTTGCTTGAAGAATATTGTCACTGAGCTAACATCTGTGCCAATCTTCCTCTATTTTATGTGGGATGCTGCCACAGCATGGCATGAGAGCAGTAATCAGTCCACGCCTGGGTTCCGAAACTGTGAACCCTGGGGCATCAAAGCAAAGTGCACGAACTTTACCACTACACCAGCGGCTGGCCTGAATAATTTTAAAAGAATGAACTACTACTACACACAACCACATAGACAAATCTCACAGAATGGTGTTTAGTAAAAGAAGTCAGACACACAAACAAGTATATACTCTGTGATTCCATTTATTTCAATCTCATGAACAGGCAAAACTAATTTGTATTTTTAGACTTCCAAATAATGGTTTCCTTTGAGGGAGTGTTGACTTGGAGTTGACTGGGAGCCTTTTGATGTGCTGTCAGTGTTCTACATTCTGATCTGTATAATGGTTACACAGGTGTACACATATGTAACAATTTGTTGAGTTATACTTAAGATTGCTGCACATTATCGTAGGTAAGTAATACCTCACTGAAAGAGAGAGAGAGGGAGAGAGAAGAGAAAAATAATGAAGTTAATCATTTGGTTGAAACTGCTGGGGACAAGGCTGTGAAGTAGCAGAGAAAATCCAAAGGCACAAACAAGAAAATAATAAAGGCAAAAGAAGACATCAATGAAATAGACAACAAAATATAAATAGAATGAGATTAACAAAACCCAAAATTGGTTCTTTGTAAAGGTTACTGAGATAGCTAAAACTCTCTCAAAAATTATTTTTAAGAGTGAAAATAGTGAATCAGATAACTCCAAGAGACTATCCATCCAAAGAAATACAAAAATATGACGCATACTGTCAGAACAAACTTTACCGGGACCCTGGAAAACAGTCCAAAGTTTACAGCAACCAACTGAATGTTTAATCAAGAAAAAGACAACTGAAACCAAGTAGGAGGGTTCTGTGTTGTTTTAATTAACTCCTCCTGGGAAAATGAAATGATATCCCGCAGAACAGGATATTTCCAAATCATATATCTGATGAGAGTCTAGTATCCAGAATATATGAAGAACTCATGAAACTTAAGAAAAAAAAGATAGACAGCCCAATTTAATAATGGACATAGAACTTGAGAAGCCATGTCTGCAAAGAAGATAAACAAATGGCTAACAAGAATGTGAAAAGATGCTCAACATCATTAGGCATTTGGGAAATACAAATTAAAACCACAATGAGATATGACAACACCCATTAGGATAGCTATAATTTTTTTAAAAAAGGAAGAAAGGGAAGGAGGGAGAAAGGGAGGGAGATAGAGAGAAGAAAGAGGGAAAGAAAGAGGGAGAGAGAGAGAGAAGAAAGGAAGGAAGGAAGGAAGGATGGGAGGGAGGAAGGAAGGAAGGAGAGAAAGAGAGAGAGAAAGAAAGAAAGAGAAAGAAAGAAAGGGAAAGAAAGAAAGAAAGAAATGTATAAGTATTGGTAAGGATGTAGAGAAACTGGACCTCCCACACACTGCTGTTGGGAATGTAAAATGGTGCAGCCACTTGTAAGAAACAGCTTAGGAGTTCCTCAATAAATATAAAATTACCATCTGACTCAGCAATTCCACTCCTAGGTATATACCCAAGAGAACTGAAAATAAGTGTTCAAACAAATGCTTGCACATGAATGTTCACAACAGCACTATTCACAGTAGCCTAAAGATGGAGACAGCCCCAATGCCCTTCAACTGAGGAATGAATAAACAAAATGTGGTGTATCCATACAACAAACACTATTCAACCATAAAAAGAAATGAAGTACTGATACATGTTACAACATGGAAGAACTCTGAAAACATGCTGAGTGGAAGAAACGAAACAAAAAGGCCACATATTGTACAATTCCACTTATATGAAATATCTAAAATGAACAAATATACAGACAACATAGAAGTACACAGAGATAGAAAGCAGATTACTGGCAGATAGCAGCTGGAGAGAGGGATGATACGGTGCAGTTAATGGTACGGAGTTTCCTTTCAGGGTGACGAAATGTTCTATAACTAGATACTGGTGACAGTTTCATAAGAGCATGAATGTACTAAATATCACTGAATTGTACATATTAATGGTGCAGTTTCTGACATATGTATTTTAGCACAATTGAATAAATGAATAGTAGAAGAAACACATAAAATAATGAAAACACTAGGGACCCAAGCTTATCTAGTAAAATGCATGACAAAGGTGTTCTGAAGATTTTGTTAGTTCTCAAGTAACACAAACCAAACTCATTGCCTTTTTTGAAATTATGCAGAGCAATGTTTTTCTCTTATGATGCATTATTTAAGGAAAAAAATAAAAGTCACCACTTTTGTTTGAAAAGAGTGTTTTTTTTAAAAGGAGAGACAATGCAAATAAACAAAATACAGAGTAATAGGAAAATAACTACAGATAAAACTTTTGTTAAATGAAAGACTATTATGAACAACTATATGCCAATAAATTTTAAAAGACATTTTAAATGGATGGAAGATTTTTCCATAAATGGTGCTGAGAAACCATTTGCAGAAAACAGTGAGGATCCCTACTTCACTCCTTACATCAAAATAGATTCCAGATGTATCAAGATGTAAATGAAACCACATATGTAAGGAAACCTATGAAAATCTTAGAAGAAAAAGAATTGGTGATTTTTAGAAAGCATAATCTTTTAATAATAGAGGCCATTTAAATATAACACAAAAATCAGAAGTCATAAGGAAAAATACTGATTGATTTGCCTAGATTAAGTTATAAAATACTTGTGTGATACAAAAATCCATAAAGAAAGTCAGTTGGAAAAGTGGAAAAAGATTTATTTCCAAAGCAAAATCAAGGAGCCAATTTTTCATAATATTCAAAGATTTTACAAGGCAGTAAAAGAAAGTTAAACAGCTCAATAAAAGAAAAATAGCAAAGAAAATAAATAATCCCTTCACAGAAAAAAAGTGAAAATGATCAATACTATATAAAATTACACTCATTCTCAAGTATAATTAAAGTATCATATAATAAAATAACAATGAGTTTTTTTACCTAACAGATTAGCAAAATTGAAGTGTTTGACAATACCAAATGTTAGTAAAGGTGTAATTAAACAGGAACTTTCATGCAATTTTGACAGCAGTGTAAATTAATGCAACTGACAATATCTATTGATATTTTATAGGAATTTGCCTTTAAATTCAGCAATTAAGCCTCAGAAAACTTATTCTTCAAATGTATTTGACAAAGACACAAAGTTATATGTTCAAAGGTGTTCACTGTGGCACTGTTTTAATTTCTAAAGATTGGAAATAACCCAATGTCCATTAATAGTCATATGGTTAAATAAATCATGGTATATTTATACCATAGATCATAATCCACTTATTTTTAGTGATTTAGATTTATATGTGTTGTGAAACCAAAACTAAACTACAAATGATGTGTAAGCCAAACCACAACACCATTGAAACAATAGAATTCAAATTAATAGCACTTTCTTGATACGATAGATGATGTTTTGCCGAAACTAAATTGCCACTTGAAATCTTACTAAGAGGCTAACAGCTTCAGGGCATTTCCGCAAATCCTACATGCCTTTACTACCATCTGATCACTGGATTATTCCACCAATTTTCTCTTACATCGTTTGGTCTTCAGATGATACAGATGCATCATTTAGACAAAAAACTCACTTTTTAAAATTTTTTTCATGAGCTAGCATTATATGAGTAGTTCCATTATCATGTACTCAAACCAAAGCCTTAATTTAATAGTTTAAGAAACTAAAGTCTCATTCTACAAAACTGTCCTTTGACTGTGAATTATCCCCACAAATGAAAAGCTTTATGGACAGTAAAGCATATAACTTTAATCTAACAGCACACTCAGAGCCCCTGCTGTCGTGCTGATATCAGGACAATGCTAACGAAATTAAATTTCAGCACTTAAGGTGATCACATGGCACCAAAACCATCATAAACCAAAATGAAAGTGCAAGCCCTGCAATCAAATTGTATCACTCAGTGAGAAAGGTGGCATCCAGACAATCCAATAGAGTAGTCCCCCTTTATCTGAGGTTTTGCTTTCTGCAGTTTCAGTTACCCGCAGTCACTGCAGTCCGAAAACATTAGATGACAAAGTCCAGAAATAAACAACTCATAACTTTTAAATTGCGTGACATTCTGAGTATCACGATGAAATCTCACACCATCCTGCTCCATCCTGCCCGGGACATGCATCCTCCCTTTGTCCGCCAAATCCACTCTGCATCAGCTACCTGCCCCTTAGTCACATAGTAGCCATCTCGGTTATCAGATCGTCTGTCACACTATCGCAGTGCTTGTGTTCAAGTCACCTCTATTTTACTTAGGAATGGCCCCAAAGCGCAAGAGTAGTGATGCTGCAATTCAGATATGCCAAAGAGAAGCCATAAAGTGCTTCTTTTAGGTGAAAAGAGGGTTGCTAAGATCTACAGTAAGAATGAATCTTCTATCTGTGAAATTGTAAAAACGGAAAAAGAAATTTGTGCTAGTTTTGCTTGCAACTCAAATAAGTATGTATAGACAAAATATGGTGTATATATAGGGTTCTGTACTATCCTTGGTTTCAAGCACTCACTGGGCATCTTGGAACACATCCCCCTGGATAAGGAGGGACTGTATCTGCTCATTTTTTTATTTCTGTTTAATTACCATGTAAGTGAAAATGCAAGTTTGACATCTTGCGACCCCTTAAGAATCTATCTGCTGATGCCATTTTGAATGACATTGGCATAAGGTTTGAAAGCAGGTGAGTACGTTTTGGAGATTTTAGTCTGTGATTTCAAAATATAACACAGAGTGCTGTATTTGTCTCAGAGGATGGAGAGGTAATGAACTTAAGGGCTCTCAAAGCTCCAGGGAATGTCCTCTTTACATCACTCACAGGACCTTATCTTCAATCTTTCCTCGAAGGAAAATCCTCTGTACAGAAGGGACCTAGGAGAACTGGAGAATTGGAGTTTGTACCTTGAATTGAGTTAGTCAGAAAGGCTTGGAATGGAGTCACAGTCATAGGATGACTCTAGTGCAGGCCTTGGGAGGTATTGCTCGGGAGCCACTTAAAGGACAACTGGTGCTGCCTTTCAAGCGTGGATCTGCAGGCTGTGGAAATCACTCCGTTCCATGCTTGATACTCCATCCCTTCACCCCTCAGCCCTGTTTCTGCCTGGCCTTTGCCCTCAGGTGAGAGTGGGAAAGCTGCTAAAGGGCCTCAGTCTGTAGGATCCTGCAATACTTGTTGAGGGTTGGGAGGCGGCCATGGTGTCGGGAAAGATGAACTTTGTCATTTACTCTCTGACACATCAATGTTTTCCTTGCTAGACTCCCAGAGACAGCAATTCTGTTCCTACTCTTCTCCTCCAGAAGAGCAGCCTGAAAATCCTCTTCCAGACTCTCCTTCAGGGATGGGGCTGTTTCCAGACAGAGCACAGAGACTGCACTCTCTCACATTACTTCCTCTTGATGTTGAAAAGCATCTCTGCCTGATTCTCTCCTGCCCTCTGCTGTCAGCCCTTCAGTCTTCATTGTTCCCCTCACTTGGCACTTGTTTCACCATCTTGAACAGGTAGGGAGCTGCAAGGAAACTAGGAATCTTGCTTTGAGGAACCCCATCAAAAGCTTCTTGCCCTTGAGCATGCTCGGGGTCCAGGAGATGTGAAGGTTCCAGGAGTGCTAGCACTGCGGCCTCCAATTCCCTGTGAGTTGGTGCAGATGGAGGAGAGTGGGTTCAGTTACAATCAGTGCTGTACTTCTAGTCCAGAGGAGGATACTAGCCCCCACTGCTGGTGCCATCACACGTATACCCCATACTCCAACATCCGTCTCGTACAAGTCAGGCATGGTAGGTTCCCACATGACCTAGCATTGGTCAGTATCCAAGCTGCTCAGTACTTACTATGTGACTCCTTTTGTTGTCATGAAAGATTTGCGGCCACGAGGGTATGTATATAAGAATGGGAAATATTTATGTGAGTTTATCTGTGACGTGGATGTCTGAGTGTTTGTGAGAGAGATTGTTTGTGAAGCTGAGTGAGTAGATCTATGTAGTAGGTGGTGTGTGTGTATGACAAGGAATAATCCCCATGTATGCAGTTGGGTGCATATGAGACAGAGTCATTAAAAGAAGATATCTGGAAAGTCCATATTAGTTGCAATGTTCTTAGGGCCTCAGAGGGATAAAAGATTCATGGCCTGTCCTTTCAGTTTGAGGAAACAGCCAGACTTAACAGAGCTTTCTGTATTCTTTTCTTCCTTCTGCTTTTTCTCCACATCTCTGGATTCCTGTCCTCTGTGTTCAGCTTCATATCTCTGCTTTCTTCTAACTTCTATTCTCTTTATTCTACTTTTTCCAACTCATTTTTTCCTTTCTCATTTTCTTTTCATATTAAAGAGACATCATTGTTGAATTAATTAGTAAAGTTGACAAAGTAATATGAAATCTTCAGAATGTGAAAGAAAAATTATTCCTGGCCTTCCTTGGAGTATAAATGATACCACATTTCATCTTATTTAGCTCCTCTTTTACTCATCTATTACTTTCCTTTCTTGTTTGGAGATTAAACCACATTCTTCCCCAATGTACATATGCAAACAAGTATACATAAGTCTCCAAATTCTACCATTGAGAGATAGAAAGATAACCATTCTTTATATATACCATATAGGCTCTACCTGGTTTCTAAATTTTGTTTTGTGTTCAGAGTTTACCATTTTGGTAAGGGTTATCTATTGGAATCAAGGAAGGACACCCCATATATATGAATCATACCCCTACATATTATTTTGCAACCCACTTTTTTAACTCAAGAGTGTGTCAGACATCTGTCTATGGAAAATATAATCTACTTATCTTTTCATGGCTTAACATTATTGCGTCATCCATCATCATTATAGCAGCCATTTCTTTAACGTAGTTTCCAGACATTGTGCAAACTACTCTTCACTAAGTTCTTAATTTAATCTTTGCATCCATACTATGAAGTTCTGACAATATATCCATTTTACATTAAGAAACTGAGGCATAAAGGATCTAAATAAATTCTCCACGGCACAGAGCTAAGAAATGGGGGAACAAGGATTGAACCCATGCCTGTGTGACTCAGACATGCTCACTCTTACCCATTTCTCTATACTGTATAGATTGTATTGTATAGGAAAACTATAATTTGCTTAACATTTCATCTACTCTTAGACTGTAGGTTGTTTCATTCTGGAAACAATTCCAACTATTCTTTGAAACATAGCTTTATGCATACCTATAATTATTTCCAAAATATAAAGTCCTGAAAATAGCGTTGTTCAGAAAAGATAAATGCCTTTCATAAATTTTTAATTTTTTCAGATTGCCTTCCAGAGATATTTTATAAATGTACATGCCTACATTTTTCATATCTGTTTGCCATCCCTCAAAAATACAGTGGGTGAGGGGCCGGCCCCATGGTACAGTGGTTAAGTTAGTGTGCTTCACTTCAGTGGCCCAGGTGTATGGGTTGACATCCAGGGTGCAGACCTACACACCGCTCATCCAGCCATGCTGTGGTGACATCCCACATACAAAATAGAGGAAGATTGACACAGATGTTAGCTCAGCGACAATCTTCCTCAAGCAAAAAAGAGGAAGATTGGCAACAGATGTTAGCTCAGGGCCAATCTTCCTCAAAAAGATTTTATAAATACAGTGGGTGATTTCAGTGTATTTCATCTTCATAATCAAATGTGAGGGAAATAACAAGTAATATTTTATTTTAAGTTTCTCTGATTCCAGTTGAAGATGAACATTCTTTACATGGTCAGCTTTGGGGCATTTGCATTTCTTCTGTGAATTGCCTATTTAATGTCTTGTTTCTATCATTTCCATTGGAATTCTTTTTATCATTTATTTATTCATTATTTTTATTGTTGAGGAAGATTAACCCTGAGCTAACATCTGTGCCAACCTTCCTCTATTTTGTATGTGGGTCACCACCATAGCATGGCCTCCAATGTGCAGTATAGGTCCCTGCCCAGGAACTTCCTGGGCTGCAGAAGTGGAGTGTGCCAAACTTAACCACTAGACCACTGGGCCTGCCCCTTATTCTTGATTTTTAAAAGCTCTTTGATGTGGTAAATAGTGTCCCTATTGTTGCTCATATTTTTATTTTATTTTTATTTTTACTTTTTTGGTGAGGAAGATTGGCCCTGAGTTAACATCTGTTGTCAACCTTTGTCTTTTTCCTTGAGGAAGACTGTCCCTGAGCTAACGTCTGTGTCAATCTTCCTCTATTTTGTATGTGGAACACCACCACGGAGTGGCTTGAGGAGCAGTGTGTACGTCCACACCCAGGATCTGAACCTGTGAACCCCAGGCCACTGAATCGGAGTGCGTGAACTAAACCACTACACCAGTGGGCTGGCTCCCTCCCATTGTTGCTTTTATTTTAAACATATGTGTTATTTATTTAACCATTCATTATTAAATTGTTTTATATTAAAATATATCAATTTTAAGTTAATGGTTATGGCTTTCATGGTATCATTAGAAAGTCCTTTCCCACGGAAAGTTTACAGAAAATATTCGCCTGTATTTTCTGCCAGTAATATTATGGTGTCTTTTTGTTTTGTTTTGTTTTACAGTGAGATATTTAATCCCTCTGGATTTGCGGGGAGAATAAGAATGGATGGGAGAGAGTTTTGTTTCAAAACAGATAGCCAGATACTCTAACACCACTTTTAAAGAATTCACCTTTCCCCTATCGATTTAGATAACACCTTCATAATTTATTCCCTTATGTATTCCAGTTCGATTTTAAATCTTCTGTTTTATTCCATTGAGGTGTTGATTTCTGAACTAACACAATATACATAAGTTAATCTAATTTAATAGTATCTCTTAATATCAGATAGGTTAAATCTCTCACCTCTTCACCACCACAATTCTTTTTCTTTTTCATTTTTTTCAGATTTTTTCCCTGAATATTTTCATGCGTATTCTTCTGGATAAACTTCAAAATTACCTTGTTAAAGTTCCCGTCAGAAATTGCTTATGGATTTTGATTATAATTGCCTTTGAGTTTTATATTTTTAATGGGTAATGTTTCTCAAAATATGGTCCATGAAAAAATCATATCAAAATCACCAGGTAAACTTGTTAAAAAGGCAGATTTCTTTGTTCCACCACAAACCTACTAAAAATCTCCAGAGTCTAAAATATTTGTTAGCAACAAACACGAAGAGAATTATTAGGAATATTAATATATGGGAATAAATGTTTTGGAAAGAACTGATGTCTTTATAATATTTAAATTTCCAATCCCATTTCCCATCCCACTTAAAATGAAAAAATTAAATCTGCATTTACTCATGTTGACTTCTATGTTCCTCATTAGAGTATAAAGGATTTTTCTCTGGTATTGTTTCTGACATATTCTGTTAAATTCACACCTAAATATTTGGGAGATGTTGCTGTTATGAATTGTATCTACTTTTAATTAATTTTCTAATTAGTTCTAATTAATATGTAACAAAACCAGACATATAGAAAACTAGTTTGTTTACAGATTTCTTATTGTTTCTAATCAGTTTTCAGTAGATTTTAAGATTTCCAGACAGAAAATAAAATCATCTACGAATAATGATAAATTTACCTTTTTCTTTCCAATGTATACCTTTCTTTTCTACATTCTATTTCTAATTTTTATTGCATTAACTAACTCTTTGCAAATGAACACAGATCTTTTTCTAATCTGGAATTTAATGTGATTGTTTCTTATATGTCACGGTTAAACGTGATCCTACTTTTGATTTCAAATAATAGATACTATCATAAAACAGAATTATATTCAAATTCTTTCCAAAAGGAAGTATATCTAAGTTCCTATTTTACTGAAAGTGTTTATCAGGAGTGAAAGATGAACTTTATCAAAATGCCTTTTGCAGTATCTACTGAGATTTTTTTTCCCATTAGATCTGATAATATGAATAACTATTTTAATAAATTTACTAATATTGACTTATCTGAGCATTCACGGAAGGAATTCACTTGATCATGACACTTTATTCTTTGGAATACTGCTGTAGTCCATGTGCTTTTATTTTATTTAGACTTCATATCTACCTCACGAGTACTGGTTCTACGCTGACTTCATAAAAATTAACAGACTTTTCCTTTTTTCTCTATGTACCAGGTAAATGAAATAGTAATTACCATTCTTTGAAAGTTCAAAAGAATTTCAATTTGTTAATATGTTGACATTTTCATTATCAGTCAGTTTAAAATATTTACAATTTCACTTGATTTCCTCTTTGATCCATGAGTTATTTTGAAGTGTGTTAATTGACAAATACTTGAGGATTTTCTGGACATTCTTTTATCGATTTATAATTTAATTCTGTTATGGTCAGAGAACATGGTCTATATGATTTCAATCCCTTGTTATTGAGATTTGATTTATTGCCTGGCATACATAGTCTATCTTTGGTGAATACTCCTTTCACATTGGAAAAGAATGTACATTCTGTACTTGGTGGGTGGAGTGTTCTATAAATATCCATTAGGTCAAGTTGGTTGTTAGTGTCCTTCAAGTTGTCTATATCCTCACTGATCTACTCTCTGTTCTATAAGGAGAAGAGGGTTGAAATCTCCAACTATATCTGTGAGTATTTCTAATTATTCTTATAGCTATATTCTAAAGTATAGTTTTATCTTTGTGATGAATGACACTTTTATCATTATGAAATGTCTCTCCTTATTTCTGGCACACTCTTTACATTGAAGTTTACTTTGTCTAATATTGGTACAGCCATTCCAGTTTCCTTATGGTGTTTGCATGGTATATTTTTTCCATCCTTTACTTTCACTCAACTGTGGTTTTATATTTAAAATGCATATCTTGTAGACAAAATGTTTCAGGTCTTCCTTTTTTTGACCAATTGACAATCTCTTCCCTTTCATTAGAATGTTTCATCCATTTACTTTTCATCTAATTATGGATACAATTGGGTTGAAGTCTAACATCTTGTTATTTGCTATTTTACCCATCTACTCTTTACATCTTTCTTGCCTTCTTTTTGATTATTTTTTTATTATTCCAGTTCATATTTTCAGTTTGATTTTTAGCTATTACTCTTGTTTTCTATATTAGCGGTTATTCCGTGGGTTACAATATGCATCCTTAATTCATCACAGCCTTGCTCCTAAGACCTGTCCTCTCTAAGGTAGCAACTCAGAGTTTTCAATGAAGCATCTCCATTCTGGCTGACTGGAATTCCAAAATCTTGCAGCTATACCTAACTCCCTAATAGTTGCTTTTTGAGGGTCTTGCACACTCTTATCCTGTGCATACACAGCTTAGTATTCAGCCAAAACGTGGACAGATTCTGGAACCCCCTTACTATGTAGCTACTTCCTTTCTGATACTCTCTTTCACAAATTCCAGATCCTTTGGTGCTATCCATTATGCATCTCTGTCTCCTCAGCTCAACAAGGCCATCATGCTCTCCTTAGGCTCCAACTCCACGGACCACAGTCCTGAGAGAGCCCCAGGTGTAAAGCTAGTGTGATCATGGAGTTCACCTTTTTTGTTTCCTTGGTATACAGGATGACTTTCTGAGCTGACTATTGTCCAATGTCTGAAAATGGTTGTTCTATATTTTGTTTTATATTTGTTTCTAGCAAGAGGGCTAGTCCTATACCAGTTACTTTATCAAGACCAAAAGTAGAAGCAATAAAGCACCTTTAGTTTAAACCATCCTCAATTAAATGCTGTTTAGATTTTCCCAGTTTTATGTTTTTCCTATATTGGCAATATATGGCCTTTCCAAGACCAACTTTAAAACACAAAAACGTTAGAAAAGCAAAATAACCCATCCATAATTCCAGTACCCAGAGCCAACTACTCTCAACATTTTAGAAATTTTGTTCTTTCAGACTTTTCTGTGCATTTTGAAAATACACATTAGCATTGGTCCCTAAGGCATTAGCAAAAATACTTTTGGTCAGTACCAATGGAAGATGATTGTCATTATGATTATTAGTGATATTAATAATCACTATCTGTAGGTGCAGAGGAAACAGTCGTGTTCAGATAACACCTAGACAACAAGAGAAGGCAACAGAGAAAATGACAGATATTACTTTGGGGCTGAAAGTGCTGAGAACAGGTAAGTTATTCCCTGTGGAATTTCAGAAATAATTGTGAGAGAGAAGTGGTTCTTTGAATAGGATGAATATTTCATGAAATTTGGTAACTACTTACACTCAGAAAAATAGATATTGTGCCCATTTGTTATCTATATTGTGCTTATATCATGCCCCCTTTCACTATTCCAGTTGCATTTATTTGAAAGCACACTATGTATGAAATTTTAAGTCCTGTATTTTTCAATTAAGGCTACACAAAAAGTATTTTCAAAGTCAATCAAATCTCTTCAAAAACATCATTTAAATGATGGCATAGTATAGTATTCCAGAATATACAAGTGTAATTTACCTAATCCTCTAGTGTTGGCTAGTTAAATTATTTCCACTTTTTAAACCACTTTATTGAGGAATGATTGACATACAAAAAGTTATTCATACTTATTGTACACAACTTGATGAGTTTGGGCATAAGTATCCACCATGAAACCATCACTACAATCTATGCCATACACATAGCCATCACCTCCGAAAGTTTCTTCTCTCCCTCTTATTTTTATTATTTTTTTGTCTGTGTGTATATGATAAGACTGTTTAAGATCTACCCTATTAGCAAAATTTTAAGTATACAATGCAGTATTGTTAACTACAGGCACAATGTCATACAGTACATCTCTAGGACTTATTCATCTTGCATAAATAAAACTTAGTACCCTCTAATACCTCCCCAGTTCCTCTTTGCCCCAGCCCCTGGGAACTATCACATCATTCTCTGCTTCCACGGGTTTGACTATTTTAGATTCCTCATATAAGTGATATCATGTAGTATTTGCCCTTCTGTGTTTGGCTTATTTCACTCAGTATAATGTCATCCACCTTCATCCATGTTCCCACAAATGGCAAGATTTCCTTCTTTTTTAAGGCTGAATAAATTTCATTGTATGTGTATTCAACATTTGCTTTATCCATTCATCTGTTGATGGATTTTTAGGTTGCTTCCATGTCCTGGCTATTGTGAATAATGCTACAGTAAATACGGGAGTACAGATCTCAATTTCAATTCCTTTGGAAATATACCCAGAAATGGAATTTCTAGATCATATGGTAGTTCTATTTTTAATTTCTTGAGGAAACTCCCTACTGTTTTCCATAGGGACTGTACCAATTTACATTCCCACCAACAGTGCACAAAGGTTCCTTTTTCTCCACATCCTCCCCAACACTGCTATCTTTTGTTTTTTATATGTAATATCTATCCTAATACATGTGAGGTGATATCTCATGGTGGTTTTGGTTTGATTTCCACAATGATTAGTGATATTGAGCACCTTTGCATATACCCACTGGCCATTTCTGTCTTCTTCATTAAAATGTTTATTCAGTTCCTTGGCCCATGTTTTAATTGGGTTATTTGCTTTTTTGTCATTGAGTCATGTGTGTTCCTTACATATTTCAAATATTAACCCTTATCAGTAATATGGCTTGCAAATATTTTCTCCCATTCCATAGATTGTCTTTTCATTTTGTTGATTGTTTCTTTTTCTATGCAGAAGCTTTTCAGATTGCTGTAGTCCCACCTGTCTATTTTTGCTTTGTTGCTTGTGCTTTTTGTGTCATATCCAAAAAATCGTTGCCAAGACTAATGTCCAGAATCTTTCTCCCTATGTTTTCTTCTAGCGAGTTTACAGTTTCTTATGTTTAAGTCTTTAATCCACTTTGAGTTGATGTTTGTATGTGATGTGAGATAAGGGTCCAATGTCATTCTCTGGCAGGTGGATATCCAGTTCTCCCAACACCATTTATTGAAGAGAATACCATTTCCCTGTTGTGTATTCTTGGCACCCTTGTAGAAGATCATTTGACCCTATATGTGTGGGTTTATTTTGGGGCTCTCTATTATGTTCTGTTGGTCTATATGTCTGTTGATAACCATCATTTTATCATATGATGTGACAAATATATTTTCTTGTGAACATTCTCTGAAATTTAGAGTATTTATTTAGAATGGATTCCTAGAATTGGATTTAGAAATTGGGGTAACGTTTGGGGGTGTTAGATACTATTAGGCCTAGGAGATTCAAGAACTGCCAATACTACTCTCCTCAAAACTACTCTAATCCCGGACATTCCCCCCTTAGAGTTCTACAAAAGAAACAAAGAACAATGAAAAAGAAGGCACCACTTTTATTAATTGGGCTAGTTCCTAGTATCACTCAAGTTCAGAGCTCAGATAAGCTTGGGTTAGGGTACTTGGTCTATTTTAAATCCTTTCAAGGACCTCAAATTCCCTTACAGCCTAAATCCATGTTGTTATCATCACATTACCTTCTGGCTGGCAGTACACCTAGGCACCATTCAAAAACAAGAGAATAGGGCATGGTCTTAAGGGAGACCTTGTTCAACTTATCAGTCCAGTCTCAGGAAAAAGAGAGGAAATAGAAATGTGCATGACCTTTTCAAGCACAGTAACCCTACTCAGTAGTAAACACGGGGCAATCAATATCCCAGAATGTTACAAGTCAGATTTTAGCTCCTCCTGGGGAAGAAAGGACTATTAAAAAGGGTTTTCTCCCTCCCCCATGCTACTGAGAACTTGGTCAAAGCATATGAATATTTAAGTCTTATGATGTATTCAGTAAAATACAGTTGGCAAAATATTTTCCAGAAAGATTGTACTAATTTTCCTACCCAATTGCATTGTACAAAAATATATTTTTCTCTGCACTCTCATTATACAGTTAATGAATTCTGTCACTTACCAATTGTGTGATTTGGGGCAAACAACTTAACTTTGCCTCAGTTTCCTGATCTGAAATAAGATTAATCATGTCTACCTCATAATGTTATTGGGACAATATAATCATATAGAACCCTTAAAGTAATGCCTGTCACGTGTTAAATGCTCGCTAAAATACTAGTTATTGTTTTTTGCTGTGGTTGTTGCTGTTAAAATCTTAGCTAATTTCTCAGGTGAGAAATGTATCTCTCATTGTAACTGTACTTATTGAGCTATATTAATACTGAATATTTTTCTTATATTTAGTAATTATTGCATTTCTTTTTTGGAAAGAGTCTGGTCATGTCTTTGTGCCATTATTTATGTAATAAAGTTGTTTAACTTTTGTCTAGCATCTCTCTTGAATATTTTTCTCAGTTCGTAGATTAGCTTTTAGTTTTGTTTATGGTATTATCTCATGGAAGTCTTTCAATTTATGTTGTAAACTCTAGATGTGCTTTCTTTTGTGGTTTCTTACCAGGCTTTTGTGTTTTTCAAATCTGGTCCTATCCAGATATCAGAACAATTTTAACTTCTTTTCTCTTTGGTTTGTTGTCTTAGTTTTAATATTTTACTCCTTAATCCAAACAGAGTGTTTCCTTAGTGTATGAAGCACAAGGCTTTATTTTTAAACCCAGGTAAAGTTTGTTGTTTTTTAAGAGATCAAATTAAGTTTTTGCCTAAAACTTTTTACATTTTTCAAGGATCTGTTATAACTAGATATGTAGGAGGTTTGAACAGTTAGTGGTGTAGTTTTATGTATGGCGATAGTCTTAACAGTATGTGTATAGCCATCTAGTAAAATCACATGAACTCTAATATTCTTACATGAGAACTAGTCAAGAAGGGTTTAACATAAAAAGTGGCCCTGGGGAGAGGGGATTTTGGAAAATATGAAGTGGATTTAAATAATAACAAATTAATATGAATAAAAATATTCTATTTAGTATCAATAAAAAGAAGTTAGGTAGCAAAAACTTGAAATATCCAATTAGGCATCAGTTTTAAATGAGCTTCTTCTACAGGAACTTATATCATAAACCCAAAGTTTGCTCTTTTTGTTTGTGCCAAACAGGTAAACAGGCATAAATCTCAATGGGAGAAGAAAACCAAAGCTTCGTGGCTGAGTTTATCTTCCTTGGCCTTTCACAGGACTGGCAGACCCAGATCCTGCTATTTGTTCTTTTCCTCAGCATTTATCTGTTGACTGTGATTGGAAACCTACTCATCATTATTCTTATCTTTATGGATACTCAACTTCACACGCCCATGTACTTTTTTCTTAGAAATCTCTCTTTCGCAGATCTCTGTTTCTCTACTAGCATTGTCCCTCAACTGTTGGTCCACTTCATGGTAAAGAAGAAAACTATTTCTTTTTTGGGGTGTATGACACAGATAATTGTCTTCCTTCTGGTTGGGTGTACAGAATGTGCACTGCTGGCAGTGATGTCTTATGACCGGTATGTGGCGGTCTGCAAGCCCCTGCACTACTCCACCATCATGACCCAACAGATGTGTCTCCAGTTGACCATAGGATCCTGGGTCAGTGGGGCACTAGTGTCTCTGGTGGACACCACCTTTACTTTCCAACTTCCCTATGGAGGGCAGAACATTATCAATCACTACTTTTGTGAACCTCCTGCCCTCCTGAAGCTGGCTTCAGCAGATACCTACAGCACAGAAATGGCCATCTTTGCAATGGGTGTGCTCATCCTGCTTGCTCCTGTCTCCCTGATCCTTGTCTCCTACTGGAATATTATCTCCACTGTGATCCAGATCCAGTCTGGGGAGGGCAGGCTTAAGGCCTTCTCCACCTGTGGCTCCCATCTCATTGTTGTTGTCCTTTTCTATGGCTCAGCTATTTTCACCTACATGCGGCCAAATTCGAAGACTACAAAAGAGCAGGATAAGACGATATCTGTGTTCTATACAGTGGTGACTCCAATGTTGAACCCCATAATTTACAGCCTGAGAAACAAGGATGTCAAAGGGTCTCTCAGGAAGTTAGCTAGAAGAAAGTCCTTTTATTAGAGATGGTGGTCTCTGGGTCTGACATTTAGAGCTATGGTAACATTCTTAAATGAGGAGCAGAATTTCAATAGGCCATTATGAGTTAGGTCATTTCAGGAAGAAGCAGGAGAGTTAAGGATGTATTCTAGAAACTGAATATTCCACTCTAAGCTAGAAAATAGAGAATAAACAAGAGGATGAAAACTTAGGTTATATCCTGATTATTAAAAGTGTCAAGTGCTATTTTGAAGGAGTTTGTGGTTAATTTAGCTAACATGGACATGGTTTAAGCATAATCATAATTAAATCTAGGAGGTTTAAACTGGATTGTCCTGAAATAATGTTTAATATGAGTTGCATATATGATCCTAACATCAAAAACATTTCAAGGTTAGATGTCCCAGTCATAAAAACCTAGGAACAGGTTCTGATTAAAGCAATAAACATATCTGGAAGAGTCTTCAATACTAGAATCACTTCTAGCCCAGAGCATTTCAACTTGTAAAAAAGTACCAGAGGCAATAATACTTCCTAGTTCATGATGTTTTCCCCTGAAAGTTCCAGAAAAAGTTTTTTATATCATCACTCCTGATTTCATATAAGCATAGACGATCTGAGTAAAAAAGGAATTCAACAGTCTCCTAATCCAATCATATGTCCAAGGCTTAAACCATCACATAGTAGTTCTATTGAGTAATTTTCCAGTAACTGTCCTAAACAAGAATGATATAGCTCCCTGGTCTCTTGGATTGTTCTCTTTCATATGTATACAGTTTTTACTATTAGGAAGATATTCCTTGTTGTAAGTCAAAACGAGTTTTCCTGTATCTTGAACCCACTTTCCCTAGTTTACTCCTAGAACAATTTTCATTACCTTTCTATGCCATAACTCACTGAACTCAGTTTCCGTATTTGCCCAAATACAATTCTCACAGTGAACCACCCACTTGTTCCCTTAAAATTCCTTTATCTAACATGCTTTGGTACCCTATATTCATTCTGGTCACTCTCTTTTGAATGAGCCTGATTTACCCAATGAATA
Source organism: Equus przewalskii (assembly GCF_037783145.1). Classification (NCBI taxonomy): domain Eukaryota; kingdom Metazoa; phylum Chordata; class Mammalia; order Perissodactyla; family Equidae; genus Equus; species Equus przewalskii. The sequence goes on from NC_091836.1 coordinate 76,584,026, forward strand.
TCTCTTCAGAAAGCAAAACAAAAATTAGAATTTTAGAAATTGGAGTTTACCAATCCAAGGCTGACCCCTCCACAGACTTAGGTGCCTGTATGCCACACCTCACTGTGACTCAACTTCTCTAGAATGGTCAATGCCACACTCTACTCAGGTTCTCATAAACCCTTAGGCCAAATAAAGTGGCTGACAGCCACTTCCTTCTTTTATCTAAACTTTTAATTAATCACGTGTTTAGGGGCTGGCCCCATGGCCAAGTGGTTGAGTTCTTGTGCTCCGCTTCAGCAGCCCAGGGTTTCACTTGTTTGGATCCTGGGCATGGACCTAGCACTGCTCATTGAGCCATGGTGAGGCGGCATCCCACATAGAACAACTAGACGGACCTACTAGAATATACAACTACGTACTGGGGAGCTTTGGGGAAAAAAAGAAAAAATATATATATTGGCAACAGATGTTAGCTCAGGGCCAATCTTTTAAAAAAAAAAACCTTCAAAAAAATCACATGTTTAAAGGGGATTCCATGATAACCATTCTACAGTTACCTTGAACATGGATCCAGGAACAACAGACCTCATACTGACTCTGCAGTAGAAGACATTCCCAGTGAAGAGATATCTAGTAGCTAAATTTCTTATTTCTTTCATTTACGCATCCACGTATTCATTTTAAAACCACTTACCGAACTCTTATTTTATCTTATCCAATTCTAGGTGTATCCAATACACCCATAGCAATAACTGATACATACTATGTTTAAAACACATTTTTGCACCGTTACTATCCTTTTAAAATTACTGGAGCTGGTATTATAATAGACAAACTCTAACCTGGGGTGTGATGATCAGAGAAAAACCCTCATTCAAAAAACATGCGCTAGCTGAGGTGATATAGACAAGGACAGAAAATTAACAGTTGAAATTGGTGACTTGGCTGACAGTGATGATCAGGACAAGATCTATTTCAATAATGGGTGGTAAAATTAGAAAATGGAAACAGAAAGTGCAGGCACTAATTTCCAGATGTTTCACCATGAGGAAGAAATAAGGTGTGGCTGGGAAAGTGGGATTTTAAAGTTTTATTTTATTTTATTTTAAATTTCTACGTCACTCTTCCCTTTTTCTTGAAGACTTTAACCCCTAACTCCCTGTCACCCTCCTCAACATACTGCTCCTGTTATGGATCTTGGTTATTTTAATTTTTACACAGAATCAAATATTCTGCATTCTCAGAATTCCTTGCTCCTGACTCCTTCAGTGGTCTCTGCCCCTCACTCCCATAGTCATATCTTAAATATTGTCAATATAGGTCATTGCATCCTCACTGTCCAAATTCTGAACCCACAGAATCTAGAGCAAAATCAAATGGTTGCTGTTTTAAGGCATTAAGTTTTGAACAGTTTGTTATACAGCAATGGATAACTGAAACACTGAGAGAATTGTGCAACCATTCATCCCATCAAAACAGATGCCTTGGTGCTTTTTCACATTACTGTACAAAGCTGCCTGCTTGAAACTACTACCTCTCATGCTACAGAGTGAGAGGGGAAATAAAGGACCAGAAAGCTTCTAAAGAAAAATTATTTAGTACACACATCCAAAAAATCATAATAAAGATGATGTATCAACTAGGGTTCTTAGGCACAAGTAACAGAAGCTGACTATGCATGATTTAATTTAAACGAGAAAATATAGAAATAATGGCAATTCTGATCCTACAGCCAGAATCACACGCCAAAATCATATCAGAATCTGATGAGGACATCACTGCCATTCAGCACTAGATGGTGCAATGTACATTGCGATCACCATCAGCACAGGTCCTGCTGCTGGAGCTGCTGAGTCTGGAAACTAGGGTGTTGCTGCTCCCTCTGCCACTGACAGAAAAAGAAAAAGAAATTGTCTGCAAACACCACATCAGTTAGGTTATCAAGGTTAACATCATCAGTGATAAGTCATGTTGATAGTATGTACCTTTGATATGATGCGATGAAAATGGCACTCTATCTCTGTGAACGTCCTCCCCAAAACTTAGAACCCAAGTCTAATCTTGAGAAAAACGTCAGACAAATTCCAGTAAAGAGGCATCCCACAAAATACTTCACCAATGCTCCTTAAAACTGTTGCAGTCATCAAAAACAAAGAAAGTCTAAGAAACTGTCAGAGCCGAAAAGAGCCCATGGAGACATGAGAACTAAGTGTAACGTGGTATACTGGATGAGATCCTGGATCAGAAAAGGACAGAAGGTAAAAAACAAAGAAACAAAACTAAGAAATCCGAATAAAGTATGGACTTTAGTTAATAATAAGGCATCAATGTTATTTTCTTAGTTGTAAGAAATATACTAAAATAATCTAAGATGTCAATAATAAGGAAAACGTGGAGGATATATGGGAACCAGCTGTATTATCTTCTCAATTTTTCTGTAAATATAAAGTTGCTTTAAAAAATAGTCTATTTTTTTTAAAAGAAAAGGAACTGTTTGCCATCCTTGCTTTTTGTACCACCAGCTCTTAATTCAAAGTTTAGACTGGGTGTATCTAATTGATTGAGTCCAAGTTATATGCTGTGCCCTAGCTGCAGTGGAGACAAAGAAAGTGAATTTCAGGTATATTTAGCCTCTATGGAGGGAGACAGACTCAAACTTCCCCAAGATTCACAGAAGACTGTGAACATAGAAAAGGTATTCAGGTGATCAGAAGCCAAAAATTGACAAATGCTCATCACACATGACCCATGCAACCAAATCATCCAACTAATGTCTTGATTACCTAAAATTCCAGACTGAGCACAACTCACAACCTACACAACACCTTATTCTGAGGATATGTAGATCACAGAACATTGAGTGAAGGGACACAGTAGCTTAGCATAGGGAATGCTTCTGTTGGGTGTTAAAACAGTCCTCTTCTGACTGTGTTTACTAATATATTCCAATTCCTAGTACAGTATCTGCCACATATTAGATTCTCAATAGAAATTTGTTGAATGAATATATAAATGATCTAGGAAAAGTACTGGCATATGTCAGGTCAAGTCTTCTCTGTATTTGTTCTTAAATAAGTACAGACAGGCTCTAATTCAGAAGAACTGCATTTCATGATGATAGAAAGGAATGGCATTTGTAGCCAACAATTCTGCACATCTTAAGGATCTAGTCCCAGGTGGCTTCAGAGTCCTTTACCTTTACATTGAAAGTCATATATTGAGAGAAACTTGTGAAATTGTGCCATAAAAATAGCTGGAGCTTCAGTGAGATGACTGCGACCTGAAAATGACCCTGTTCAACTAGGCAGAAGTGCCCAGGCTTCAGCGGACCTTTGAAGACACATAGTCAGAAACCTCACGCCCACTAGAGGTATGTTAGGAAGGCTGGTCATTCTCCCTCCTAGTCTGTGCCTTTTCCATTTCCCTGCACTCTTATTCGGTTGGAGATCATGTCTGAGCCTGTTTACTGGCAATATTTTCAAGTTAAATTTTTATTTTTCAGAGCTAGTTAAATACAACTTTTACAAAGGTCGGCTCCATCACAAACAATTCATGACACACACCATACCCCCAATCTTGGAAAATATCATTCCACACTTCTGTCCTGCCTTACTAATGGGCCTCCAAATCTTGAAGCATTGAGTGAGAAGCAGTGGGACAAGTATGAAGTGATCTGAGCTTGAAGCTTAGCTTTGTCATCTTTTAGTTTCAACGAACTTGCGGATGAAAATCTCTACCTTACAGTATTGTGGTCATGATTAAGTAAGATGATGTTTATAATTTGCTTATGCTAGTATTGAGTACAGAGGATGTTAGCAAAAAATCCTAGTTCCCAGGTACAAAAAAAAAAATTCTTGTTTAATCTGGTCAACTCATGGTCTCGATTTGAAGCTCCCTACCAGTTTAGGTTCTTCCTCTGGGACTCGATCTTAGACCTTCTCCTTTGATTCTCTGCTCTCTCTCTCTGCAATCTCATCTCCACTCATAACATCAATTACCATCTACCCAGAACTGACACCAATTTTACGTCTCGCCCCAGACACCTCTAAGCTCCACATGCCTATTTCTAATTGCCTATTTGACAATGCTTCTTGAATGTCATAAAGTATCTCTTACTCAGCAAGTGAAAACTGAACTCAAGATCTTCGGCAAGATCTTCACCTCAATGCAAAACTGAATGAATCAGTGACTCACTAAATTAGTGGAAAACATGTTAAACGATGCCACACACGATGATATCTTGTCAAAATTATCTCACTATTTTCTAGTTCCAAGCAAATGGCGGGGAAAGGGGGATGGAGTTGGGGGTGGGGGACGAGAAGCAGTTAAGAAATGTTTTGGCCAGTTTTACCTGATGGGCTGTGGGAAATGACGAAGTTAGACATGCCCTTCTCCCCTTACCCTGAGCACTCCAGTATCCATCCATTCGTGGCCCTAGGGTTGGATGAAAGACTACGGAGAGGGCGGGGCTTGGGGAAAGGGGTGGGTCTTGGAAAGGCCCCTGGTCTACTTTCAGACTCCCGTCTGTGGTCTCCTAAGGGCTCCTTCCAATGGCTGGTGCGCCTGCGCGGGAGTAGGGGGGTCGAGGCGTGCCTTGGCGTTTATAAGTCAGAGTCCAGAGTAGCGTTTAAGGACGTTCAAGGTCCGAGTGTGGACAGAGTTTCTTAGTTCCGGCCCTGAGATGTCACTATCTCTTGTTGGTTTCCAAAATGCTGTCTATTCTTTATGCTAGGTACAATATTCCTGTCTCTAATAAGAGTGTGAAAAGGACAGCAGAGCTCATATATTCAGGTTCTTCATACCCATGCTCTTCCCTGCCCACCAAAATACACATACAGGTGTATGCACACATGCATGTTGCACCTAGCTCACAGTAAGTGCTTAAGTGATGTTTGTTAATTTATAGATTATTTGATGATACAAAGAGATTCAGAAATACCAAAAGATAAAGGAGTTGCTGTAGGATCTGGGATAGATAGATAGCATTATACAGCATGATAAAAAAGATTTCACAGGTTTCTGGGTTTATAAAATGTGAATGTTTCTCAGAAGATATCCTAACTCTTAGGTGCCAAAAGACCATGGTCCATGAATTATTGTCCTTTTTCTTCTACAAAGAAAGTGCTGGATGAAGGATGGAGGGTAGATCCACAACCAGGCCCAAGGATGAGAATTGTACCATATTCCAGTCTTTTGAAGGAAGTACTGAGTAAGTCTTACAAGTAGGGAGCCAAGAGGGTGTCACTGTCAGTGGAAAATCCCAAGCCTGCTGGGAAATTCCTTGTGGCTGCTTTCCGGAGAGATCCCTTCACATCCTTGTTCCTCAGGCTGTAGATTAGGGGGTCAAGCATGGGGGTCACCATTGCATAGAACACAGACACCAGTTTTTCCTGTTCTTTGGAAGACTTTGGTGTCATGTAGGTGACAATTCCTGACCCATAAAAAAGAATAACGACCATGAGGTGGGCGCCACAGGTAGAGAACGCCTTGAGCCTTCCCTCAGCTGCCTTCATCCTGACCACAGTCTCTATGATGCGGCCATAGGAGATCAGAATTAGAGAAACAGGTATGAGGAGAATCATGACACCCATGAGGAAAATGACCATCTCTGAAGTGCGAGTATTTGTGGATGCCAGGATCAACAGTGCAGGGGCCTCACAAAAGAAATGAGCAATACTATTGCTGCCTTGGTAGGGTAGCCTTAGTGTGAACGTGGTGTTCACAACAGACAAAGCAATGTCACTCGTCCATGATCCTACAGCCAGCTGGGCACACACCCTCCACGTCATGAGGCTCAGGTAATGCAAAGGGTTGCAGATGGCCACATACCGATCATAAGACATCACTGCCAGAAGGGCACACTGTGTACACCCAAAAATGAGGAAGAGTAGAAGCTGAGCTACAAAACGTGTGAATGAAATGGGCTTCTTCCTGGATAGCAGGTGGGCTTGGGTCTGAGGAACGACGTTGGTAGAGAAATAGTGGTCAGCCAGAGATAAGTTGAAGAGAAAAAAATACATGGGTGTGTGAAGCTGGGAGTCGACCTGAACAAGGGACATGAGAAGCAGATTCCCAAGCACAGTGACCAGGTAGACACCCAGGAATAAGATGAATAACAGCTGCTGGGTGTGTGGGTCATCAGAGAGTCCCAGAGGGAGGAATTTGGTCACCTGTGTCTGATTTGTCTGTGTCATAGTTTGCCATTTTTTCAGTATGCTAAACATAGGTGTATATAACATATAAAATTATATAATTCAGCATTGGAGGGCTTAGGAATTGCCCCCAGTCACTACCAACTATTTCAAGAATCCCCTTTATAAAGTTTTTAGGTGATCGGGCTGCTTTGGTTGGACTGCGAAACTTAATACTTAAAAATGATGCATTCATTTCTGCCATCATCTGGCAAGTGTAGAGTAGATCAAAAGAATCATCTTCTTTATTTAGAATATCACACTTATAATAATAAAAACATATATTGAATTCATCTTTAAAGTCACGGCATTTAATTTCACTTTATTATCAACTAAAACCCTTGAGTCTTATGCTGCTCTTCCCATACCTCCCCCATCTCATGAGAGTGTTGATTTTTTTTCATTCGTTGGACATTCAGCTGTTCCTGTTGTCTCTTCCCTGAGAAGACAGGAATTAAAGTATAAGAAATAAAAAAGAGAGAAAGTGCTTTGCAGAACTGACATTTTTTCTTGGACAAAATAACCTATTTTAAAAGAGCTAGGAAACAAAGGGGTAACTCTAGAGACTTTGCCATAATCTCTTTGGCAATCCCATCCCCAGCTTCAGCTGGAGCTCCCAAATATCACTCTTAACTGTCAGTGATCATCTAAAATAGCAGACACAACATCACAGCGTTATTTCCATAATAAGCCACAAGCTTGGCTCATTTCCTCTATTCACACTAAAAAGCACTAACGTACCACCTCCAACCCATTGTCTCTCATTGCCTTGCATTATCTGTCTATTCCTCTCAGAGATTAAAATGTCCTCTGAAACTGTGCCTGTATTTTCATTTGTGTTCTTTATTAGACAGAACAGAACTTTATTCAACATCCCAATTTAATAATGGAGAAAGAACTTGAAAAGGCGTGTCTCCAAAGAAGACATACAAATGGCTAACAAGAACATGAAAAGATGCTCAACATTATTAGGCATTTGGGAAATGCAAATTAAAAAACCACAATGAGCTACCATTTAACAACCATGTGGATAGCTATAATTTTTTAAAAAGGAAGAGAGGGAGGGAGGAAGCGGGTAAGGAAGGAAGGAAGGAATGAAGCAAGGACAGAAGGAAGGAAGGAAAGGAGTATTGGTAAGGATGTGGGTAAACTGGAACCCCATACATTGCTGTTGGGAATGGAAAATGGTGCAGCCTCTGTGAGAAAGAGCTTGGTGATTCCTCAATAAGGTAAGTATAAAATTACCATCTGACTCAGCAATTCCACTCCCACGTAGATACCCAAGAGAACTGAAAACAAATGTTCAAACAAATGCTGGTACATGAATGTTCACAGCAGCACTATTCACAATAGCCTAAAAATGGAGACAACCCAAATGCCCATCAGCTGAGGAATGAATAAACCAAATGTGGTATATCCATACAACGAATATTATTCACCCTAAAAAGAAATGAAGTGCTGATACATGCTACAACATGGAAGAACTCTGAAAACATGCTGAGTGGAAGAAGCCAGGCACAAAAGTCACACATTGTATGACTCTATTTAAATATCTAAAATGAGCAAGTACATAGAGATAGGAAGCAGATTAGTGGCAAATAGCAGCTGAAGAGAGGGATGATATGGTACAGTTAACAGTAGAGGGGTTCCTTTCAGGGTGCTAAAGTGTTCTATAACTAGATACTGGTGACAGTTTCATAAGATCATGAATGTACTAAATGTCACTGGATTGTTCCTTTTAATGGTAAATTTTATGATGTGTATTTTACCACAACTAGATAAATAAATAAATAGTAGAAGAAACACACAAAATAATGACAACACTAGGGACCCAAGTGTATTTATTAAAATGCACGACAAAGGTGCTCTGAAGATTTTGTTATTTCTCAAGCAACATAAATCAAACCCATGGTCATTTTTGCAAATTATGTGGAGCAATGTTTTTCTCTTCTGATGCAATATTTAAGTAAAAAAATAAAAATCGTGACTTTCATTTGAAAAATGAGTGATTTTTTAAAAGGAGAGAAAATCAAATAAAATATTGGGTAATAGGAAAATAATTACAGATAAAACTTTAATTAAATGAAAGACTATTATGAACAACTATATGCCAATAAATTTTAAAATAGATGAAATGAATAAATTCATAGAAAACATAAAATGTGAAATTAATGCACAAAATAATTGAAGGAGAACTTGAAATGACAAATACCACTGAAAATAAAACCACAAAGACTTCCCTTCCCAATATACTCCTGGTCTGGGTAGTCTCACAGTTGAGTTCTACCAGGCTTTCATGAAACAGTCCATTACTTTCTTTGTACATTTTTCCCTAAAAAACAAGAAAAAAACTTAAAGCTTCCTGTCTTATTTTATAAGGCCTGCATAAATTTGAGTAGTACAAAACTACATAATAGTGTATATAAGAAAAGAAAAATGTAGATTCATTTCACTTAGGAATGTGGATGCAAAAATCCTAACTAAAATTAGAGCTAATTGATTTCAAAAGTGTATTTAAAAATAATACAGCATGATCAAATATAAATTGTCTCTGGGATGCAAATATGTTTTAACATCAGAAACCATACAAAGAAATTTATGAATTATTATACTGAAGGATAAAAATTAGATAATAATCTCAGCAATGTAAGAAAAGTATTTGTTAAAGAAAAACACCTATTTGTTATTTTTTAATCTTTGTAAACCAGGAATACAATAAAGGTTCTTTTACCTCATCAATTATACAACAAAAACCCAACAATATCTCATATTTAATAAATTTTAGGTGCAGTCTCTAAGACCAGGAACAAGACAAGAATGTTGCTATCACCATTCTGTTTAGCATAGTACTGAAAGTCATTTAAAACACCATGAAAAAAGATACAATATATGAGAATTGGAAGAGAAGAAATAAAACTGTACTATTTGCTGATCATGTGATTACCCACCTAGAAAAAACAAAAACAAAAAAATTCAATGAGCAAGTCGTTAGAGGTAGCAAAGAAAGACTTCCTGGATCAGAGCCCAACCAAAAAGAAAAAACAAAAAGCAAATTTCTCAACCAGCAATAATCAACTGGAAAATATAATTTTTAAAATAGGGTACAATTTCACAATAGCAATAAAAATTATAAAGTATGTAGAAACAAAAAATACACAAGACCTCCATAGGGAAAAACATGACACAGAGAACAAAGGCAAAAAGTCTTCCCCAGAGCAAAAAAACTGTGAGATAAGCTTTGCTAACTGCTGCTGTGCATATTCAGCATAATCAATTGTTTAAAAGTAACCAGGTCTTCCTGTTCCTCCTTAGTATATGAGGGAGCTGTCTTTCCCAGGAAGCCAAGGTCCAGATGTCAAGATTCAGCCTCACAAGGTCAAAGGCAGGCTGAAGATGAAAACTATCCAGAAAAGTCCAGACAGTCAAGGGAAAAGAAATTCAGTCTTCAAGGCCAAACAAAGGCTGATGGAAATGTGCCAACCAGCAAGGCCACATGCTCCTGCTCCCCTACCTAAAACCCTAGCACATGCTCTCCCTCCCCTACCTAAAACCCCAGATAAAACCCTTACCTTTTTCCCTTTGAGAAAGTGGATCTGAGTTCTAACTCCCATCTCCTTGTCTGGCTGCCTTTCGATAGTAGATCTCTTTCCTTGCCACAAGCCTGGCATTTCAGTGTTTTTCTTTATTGGCCCTCCAGTGCGGCAGGTAAATGAACCTGTGTTTGAATTTGGTAACAAACACAGCTCTAGTAAAGTAGAAGATGATCTGAATAAATGCAGAAGTATTTCATCTCTTGGATTAGATGACTTTAATACTATAAAGATATCATTTCTCCCCAAATTGATGTATAAATTTAGGGTAATACCAATAATAATTAAAACGAGATTTTTAGTAACAATAGATTTATTCTCAAATTTATGTGGACACATAAAAATCCACAATTAGAATATGAAAAGGGGTAGGATAGGAATGCCCTACCAGATATTAAGACATATTGCCAAGGCACAAAAATAAAAGCCAGGAGGTAAGTGGGGCAAAAGAAGACTAATAAACGAATGGAACAGAATTGAGAGCTCACAGATAAACCCAAGTGGAAATTTAATGTACTACAAAGTTAATTGCAAAAAATCATTAGGAAAAGGACAAATAGTTTAGTAAATAATGTTCGTAAAATTAGCTTACTACATAGAGAAAAATAAACCTGGATCCCTACCTAGCATGATATAAGAAGGTACCCTCTAAATGGATTAAATGTCTAAAAGTTAGAAAAATGGCATTAAAGAGAAAAAACAGAACATCTTTCTGACTTACAAAAGTAGACACCATAATGAAAAATGTGATGAATTTGATTTCATTAAAATATGAGATTTGTCTTCAATAAAGAATAGAGGAATACTCAAATTCATTAGTAATCAAAGGTATACAAATTTAAAAAACAAAGAGGTATCTATTCACTTGTATTAAATATGCAGAAATTAGAAAGTCTGCAATAAAGTGTTGCAAAAAAAAGTAGAAAATAGAGAAACTCTCATTCACATTTGGGAAGAATGTAGAGATGCACAGCCATTCTGGGAAGGAATTTAGTGTTATTTGGTCATCTTATGCTTATGCATATTCTATAAGGTAGAATTAATGCTAAATATAGAGCCAAAAAAGTTCTCACACAGACTCATGTGGTACATTGCTGGGATATTTATGGTTCAGTTATTTGTGTTGGCCAGGTGTTGTGTAATTTGGATATCCTTCAGTGGGACAGGAGATAAATGAAAATGCAATGGATGAACACTAAGGATGTCCACAGCGGTTTGAAGGAAGACATTAGATGTACATGTGGAAACGTGAATGATCTTAGAGAGTAGACTTAGAGCTGAGTAAAAAAATAAGAAACAAAGGAGCATATAACACATCATTTATATAAATTAAAAATACATGCACAGGGGCTGGCCCCGTGGCCGAGTGGTTAAGTTCGTGCTCTCCGCTGCAGGCGGCCCAGTGTTTCGTTGGTTCAAATCCTGGGCGCGGCCATGGCACTGCTCATCAAGCCACACTGAGGCAGCGTCCCACATGCCACAACTAGAAGAACCCACAACGAAGAATATACAACTATGTACTGGGGGGTTTTGGGGAGAAAAAGGAAAAAAAAATCTTTAAAAAAAAAATACATGCACAAAAAAATCATTTTATGAGAACAAAATAAAAGCATGGCATACATAAGAATGGTTATGAGATCAACAGGAATGAGGTATGGGTATATATTAAGCAAACAATAAATAAAATTAATGTATAAATAAATGAACAAGAGAGGGGCTTTGAAATCACTAATCATAGTGATATGTCATACACTGAGGAATATAATTAATTCAATTCTCTGTGCCTCAGAATCAAACAAATAAACAAACAAGCAAAAAACAGGAGAAATTAAGATTTCATGACACTTGTACAGAAATAGAAAGTGAGAAAAGGAACAGACAAAGTGAGTATAAAAATAGACTGGATCTATCAGGAGTTTAGTATCTTGTACAAAAGCCTTTTTAATTTGATGAAAAATTTTTCCATAAATGGTGCTGAGTGACCATTGGGGAAAAACACTAAGGATCTGTACCTTACTCCTTACACTAAAATATATTCTAGATGTATTAAGATATAAATGAAGCCATATATGTAAACAAAACTATGAAAATATTAGATGAAAAAATGGGTGATTTTTAAAAAGCATAATCTTTCAATAACAGAGGACAAATATTAACACAAAAATCAGAAGTCATAAGGAAAAAGACTGATTTGCCTAGATTAAATTATAAAACATTTGCGTAATGCAAAAATCCATAAAGAGGAGCTGGCCCTCTGAGCTAGTGGTTAAGTTTGCGCCCTCTACTTCAGAGGCTCAGGGTTTCTCCAGTTCGGATCCTGGGCACAGACCTAGCACTGCTGATCAGGCCATGCTGAAGCAGTGTGCCACATAGCACACCTAGAAGGACTTACAACTAGAATATACAACTATGCCCTGGGGGACTTTGGAGAGAAGAAGAAAAACGTAAATGATTGGCAAGAGATGTTGGCTCCAGGGCAATCTTAAAAGAAAAAAGGAAAAAAGATCCATAAAGAAAGTCAACTGGCAAAGGGGAAAAAGACTTATTTCCGAGTCAAAATCAAGGCGCCAATTTTTCATAATATTCGACGGTTTTATAAAGCAGTAAAAGAAAGTTAAACAGCTCAATAAAAGAAAAAGAGCAACGAAAATAAATAGTCCCTCCAAGAAGAAAGAAATAAAAATGATAAGTAACATAAAACTTTTCTCATCTTCAAGTATAATTAAAGTATCATCTAATAAAATAACAATGAGATTTTTTTTACATAACAGACTAGCAAAATTGAAGAGTTTGATAATACCAAATGTTAGTAAAGGTGTAACTAAATAAGAAACTTCATGCAATTTTGATGGAAGGTGTAAATTAATGTAACTAACAATATCTGTTGATATTTTAAAGGAATATGCCTTTAGACTCAGCAATTAAGCCTCAGAAAACTTATTCTTCAAATATATTTGACAAGGACATAAAGATGTACGTTCAAAGGTGTTCACTGTGGCACTTTGTTAATGTCTAAAGATTGGAAATAACCAAATGCCCATTAATATGGATATAGTTAAATAAATCATGGCATATTTATATCATAGAATGTAATCCATTTATTTTTAATGATTTCGATTTATACGTGCTATGAAACCAAAACTAAACACAAATAATATGTAAGACAAACCAGAAAACCAGTAAAACAATAGAATTCAAATTAATAGCATTTCCTTAATGTGATAGATGATGTTTTGCTGACACTAAATTGCCACTTGAAATGTGACTGGGGGACTAACACCCTCAGGGCATTTCCTTGAATCTTACACGCCTACACTTTCATCTGATCACTTGATTCTGCCACCATTTTTCTCTTACATCGTTTGGCCTTCAGATGATATGGATGCACCATTTAGATATAAAACTCACCTTTAAAAACTTTACTATAACAGCACACTCAGAACCCCTGTTGTCATGTTGATATTAGGACAATTCTAATGAAATTAAATTTCAGCACTTAAGGTGATCACATGGCACCAAAACCACCATAAACTGAAAAGAAAGTGGAAGCCCTGTGATCAAATTGCATCACTCAGTGAGAAAGGTGGCATCCAGACAATCCAATAGAGTAGTCCCCCTTATCTGAGGTTTTGCTTTCTGCAATTTCAGTTACCCACAGTCACTGCAGTCCGAAAACATTAGATGGAAAAGTCCAGAAATAAACAACTCATAACTTTTAAATTGCGTGACATTCTGAGTATCACGATGAAATCTCACACCATCCTGCTCCATCCTGCCCGGGACATGCATCCTCCCCTTGTCTGCCATATCCACTCTGTATCAGCTACCCGCCCCTTAGTCACATAGTAGCTATCTCAGTTATCAGATAGTCTGTCACAGTATCGCAGTGCTTGTGTTCAAGTCACCTCTATTTTACTTAGGAATGGCCCCAAAGCGCAAGAGTAGTGATGCTGCAATTCAGATATGCCAAAGAGAAGCCATAAAGTGCTTCTTTTAGGTGAAAAGAGGGTTGCTAAGATCTACAGTAAGAATGAATCTTCTATCTGTGAAATTGTAAAAAAGGAAAAAGAAATTGTGCTAGTTTTGCTCGCATCTCAAATAAGAATGTATAGACAAAATATGGTGTATATATAGGGTTCTGTACTATCCTTGGTTTCAAGCACTCACTGGGCATCTTGGAACACATCCCCCTGGATAAGGAGGGGCTGTATCTGCTCATTTTTTATTTCTGTTTAATTACCATGTAAGTGAAAATGCAAGCTTGACATCTTGTGAACTCTTAAGAATATATCTGCTGATGCCATTTTGAATGACATTGGTGTAAGGTTTGAAAGAGGGTGGGTATGTTTTGGAGACTTTGGTCTGTGATTTCAAATGTAACACAGAGTGCTATATTTGTCTCAGAGGATGGAGAGGTAATGAAGTTAAGGGCTCTCAAAGCTCCAGGGAACTCCCTCTTTACCTCACTCACAGGACCTCATCTTTAATCTTTCCTCGAAGGAAAATCCTCTGTACAGAAGGGACCTAGGAGGAGTGGAGAATTGGAGTTTGTACCTTGAACTGAGTTAGGCAGAAAGGCTTGGAATGGAGTCACACTCATAGGATGACTCTAGTGCAGGCCTTGGGAGGTATTGCTCAGGAGCCAGTTGAAGGACAACTGGTGCTGCCTTTCAAGCGTGGATCTGCAGGCTGGGGAAATCACTCCGTTCCATGCTTGATACTCCATCCCTTCACCAATGACCCTCAGCCCTGTTTCTGCCTGGCCTCTGCCCTCAGGTGAGACAGGGATAGCTGCTGAAGGGTCTCAGTCTGTAGGATCTTGCAATACTGGTTAGGGGTTGGGAGGTGGGCGTGGTGTCAGGAAAGATAAATTTTGTCATTTACTCTCTGACACATCAATGTGTTCCTTGCTAGACCCCCAAAGACAACAATTCTATTCCTACTCTTCTCCTGAACACCAGCCTGAAAATCCTCTTCCAGACTCTCCTTCAGGGATGAGGCTGTTTCCAGACAGAGCACAGAGACTGCACTCTCTCACATTACTTCCTCTTGATGTTGAAAAGCATCTCTGCCTGATTCTCTCCTGCCCTCTGCTGTCAGCCCTTCAGTCTTCATTGTTCCCCTCACTTTGCATTTGTTTCACCATCTTGAACAGGTCAGGAGCTGGAAGGAAACTAGGAATCTTTCCTTGAGGAACCCCATCAAAAGCTTCTTGCCCTTGAGCATGCTCTGGGTCTGGGAGATGTGAAGGTTCCAGGAACATAGGTACACTGCATTCCTAGGTTCTGGGAATGCTAGCACTGCCGCCTCCAATTCCCTGTGAGTTAGTGCAGATGGAGGAGAGTGGGTTCAGTTACAATAAGTGCCGTCCTTCTAGTCCAGAGGAGGATACTAGCCCCCACTGCTGGTGCCATCACATGTATACCCCATACTCCAACTTCTGTCCCGTACAAGTCAGGCATGGTGGGTTCCCACATGACCCAGCATTGGTCAGTATCCAAGCTGCTCAGTACTTACTATGTGACTCCTTTTGTTGTCGTGAAAGATGTGGTGGCCATGAGGATATGCATAACAATGTGAAATATTTATGTGAGTTTATCTGTGACATGTGAATGTCTGCGTGTTTGTGTGAGATCTTGTTTGTGAAGCTGAGCGAGCAGATCTATGTAGTAGGTGGTGTGTGTGTATGACAAGGAATAATCCCCATGTATGCAGTTGTGTGCATGAGAGACAGAGTCATTAAGAGAAGATATCTGCAAAGGCCATATTAGTCACAATGTTGTTAGGGCCTCAGAGGGATAAAAGATTCATTTCCCATCCTTTCAGTTTGAGGAAACAGCCAGACTTAACAGAGTTCTTGCTGTCTTCCTTTCTTCCTCCTGCTTTTTCTCCACATCTCTGGATTCCTGTCCTCTGTGTTCAGCTTCATATCTCTGCTTTCTTCTAACTTCTCTTTATTCTACTTTTCCAACTCATTTTTTCCTCTCATTTTCTCTCTATATTAAAGAGACATCATTGCTGAATTAATTAGTAAAGCTGACAAAGTGATGTGAAATCTTCAGAATGTGAAAGAGTAATTATTCCTGGCCTTCCTTGGAGTATAAATGATATTTCATCTTTTTTAGTTCCGTTTTTACGCATTTATTACGCTCCTTTCCTGTTTCGAGATAAAACCACATTCTTCCCCAATCCACATATTCACACACATGTACATAAATCTACAAATCCTATCTTTGAGAGATAGAGAGATAACTCTTCTTTACATATACTGTACATCCTCTACCTGGATTCTAAGTTTTATTGTGTGCTACGAGTTTATCAATGTGATAAGGGTATTATCTATTGGAATCAATGAAAGACACAAACACCCACACCCATATGTGAATTATACCCCAACGTGTTAATTTGCAACCCACTTTTTTTAACTCAACAGTGTGTCAGACATCTTTCTATGGAGAATATAGATCTACTTACCTTTTAATGGCTTAAGGTTATTGCATCATCATCATCATCTTGGCAGCCATTTCTGTAACGTACTTGCCAGACATTGAGCAAATTACTTTCCATTAAGTTCTTAATTTAATCTTTACCTCCGTACTATGAAGTTGTGATGTTATATCCATTTTACATTAAGAAACTGAAGCATTAAAAAGAAGAGCTAAGTAAGTTGTCCACAGCCACAGAGCTAAGAAATGGAGGAACAAGGATTCAACACACGTCTGTGTGACTCAGACATCTTCAACAGTTTCTCTATACTGTATAAATTATACCACATAGGAAAACTATACTTTAACTTATCACCTACTGTTTGGCTGTAGGTTATTTTATTCTGGAAACAATTCGATATGTGAATATTCTTTGAAACAAAGCTTTATGCATAGCTATAATTATTTTCAAAATATAAAGGCCTAAAAATAGCATTGTTCAGAAAAAAAAAGATAAACCCCTTTTGTAAATTTTTAATATTTTCAGATTGCCTTCCAGAGAGATTTTATAAATGTGCATGCCTACATTTTTCATATGTTTGCCCCATTCTCAAAAATACAATGGGTGATTTCAGTCTATTTCATCTTTGCTAATCTAATTCGAAGGAAATAATAACTATTATTTTATTTCACATTTCTGTAATTCCAAGTGAGAATGAACATTCTTTACATGGTCAGTTTTTGGGCAACTGTACTTTTTCTGTGAATTGCCTGTTTAATGTCCTGTTTCCATCATTTCCATTGGAATTCTTTATATTCTTGATTTTTAAAACTTTAGAGTTATCTTGTTAAATTTCCCATCAGAAACTGCTTATGGATTTTGATTATAATTGCAGTTGATTTTTAGATTGTTACTGGGCAATGTTTCTCAAAATATGGTCCATGGAATAATCATATCAAAATCACCAGGTAAACTCATTAAAAAGGTAAATTTCTTTGTTCAACAACAAACATACTGAAAATCTTTAGAACCCAGAAATATTTATTTTCAACAAACTCTTACAAAAAGAATTATAAGTAACATTAATATGTCAGAATCAATGATTTGGAAAGAACTGATATCTTTATAATATTTAAATTTCCCATTTAGGAATTTTAAATTTAAAAAGTTGAATCTCCATTTATTCATGTTGACTTCTATGTTCCTCATTAGGGTATAAATGATTTTTCTCCTGTGCTAGTTCTGAACATATTCTGTTAAATTCACACCTAAATATTTGGGATAGGTTGCTTTTATGAATTGTATCTACTTTTAGTTAATTATGCAATTAGTTCTCATTAAAATATAAGAAAAAATATGTATAGAAAACTACCTTGCTTAAAGATTTCTTATCATTTCTAATCAGTTTTCAGTATATTTTATTAAGATTTCCAGATGGAAAATAAAATCATCTACAATTAATAATAAATTTTCCTTTTCCTTTCCAATAATTATACCTCTCATTTCTAGATTCTATTGCTAACTTTTATTGCATTAACTCTTTGCAAACACACATTTTTCTAACCCAGAATTAAATGCGAATGTTTCTAATATATCACTTTTAAGCATGATGCTAGCTTTTGATTTCAAATAATATATACTATCATAAGACAGAAGTATATTCAAATTCCTTCTAAAAGGAAATACACCTAAGTTCCTATTTTACTAAAAGTGCTTATCAGGAATGAAAGATGAACTTTATCAAATGTCTTTTGCAGCATCTACTGAGATTATTTTTTCCCATTTTGATCTGCTAATATGAAGAATTGTTTTAATAAACTTATTAATATTGACCTATCTGAGCATTCTTGGCAAGAATTCACTTGGTCAGGATGCTTTATTCTTTTGGAATACTGTTGTAATCTATGTTTTTATTTTATTTAGACTTTATATCTATCTCATTGGAATTGGTTTTATGCCAACTTCTTAAAAATTAACTGACTTTCTCTTTTTTCTCTATGAACTAGGTAAATGAAATAGTAACTACCATTCTTCGAAAGTTCAAAAGAATTTCAATTTGTTAATATGTTATTTGCATTATCATTCAGTTTAAAATATTTTACAATTTCATTTGATTTCCTCTTTGATCCATGAGTTATTTTGAAGTGTGATAATTTCCAAATACTTGAGGATTTTCCAGATATCCTTTTGTTAGTATCGATTTGTAATTTAATTCTGTTCAGGTCAGAGAATGTGTTCTATATGATTTCAATCCTGTGTTATTGATGTTTGGCTTATTGCCTGCATACATAGTCTGTCATTAGTATATGTTCCCTTTACATTGGAAAAGAACATACATTCTGTGCTTGGCAGGTGGAGTGTTCTACAAATGTCCATTAGGTCCAGTTGGTTGTTAGTGTCCTTCAAGTCATCTATATCCCACTGATTTTCTCTGTTCTATCAGGAGAAGTATTGAAATCTCTAACTATATCTGTGAATTTTTCTAATTATTCTTTTATTTCTATCAGCTTTTCTTTATGTACTTTGAAGGTCTGTTACTACGTGTATTCATATTAAGTATAGTTTTGTCTTTGTGATGAATGACACTTGTATCATTATGAAATGTCTCTCATTATTTCTGGCAATACTCTTTATATTGAAGTTTACTTTGATATTGGTACAGTCATTCCAGTTTTCTTATGACTAGTGTTTGCATGGTATATTTTTCCATACTTTTACTTTCACTCCACTGTGGTTTTATATTTAAAATGTGTCCCTTGTAGACAAAATGTTTTCAGGTCTTCATTTTTTTGACCAATTGACAATCTCTTCCTTTTCATTAGAACGTTTCATCCATTTACTTTTCATGTAATTATGGATACCATTGTGTTTAAGTCTAAGATCTTATCTGCTCTATATTTTATCCATCTATTCTTTGTTCTTTTCATCTTTCTTGATTTCATTTTAAGTGAGTGTTCTTTATTATTCCAGTTTATATTTTCTATTTGATTTTTAGCTATAACTTGTTTTATATGTTAGTGGTTATTCTGTGGGTTACAATATGCATCCTTAATTCATCACAGCCCTGCTCCTAAGACCTGTCCTCTCTGAGGTAGCAACTCAGAGTTTTCAATGAAGCTCCTCCACTCTGGGTGGCTGGGATTCCCAAATCTTGCAGCTTCACCTGAACTCCCTAATAGTTGCTTTTGGGGGGGCTTCCTGTGCATACACAGCTTAGTATTCAGCCAAAACGTGGACAGATTCCTGCAGCCCCCTTACTGTGTAGCTACTTTCTTTCTGATACTCTCTTTCACAAATTACAGGTGTTTTGGCGCTATCCATTATGGATTTCTGTCTCCTCAACTCGACAAGGCCATCAAGCTCTGCTTAGGCTCCAGTTCCACAAACCATAGTGCTGAGGGTGCTTCCAGCCATAAAGCTACTGTGATCATGGGGATCACCTCTTTCGTTTCCACGATATACAGGATTTCTTTCTGAGCTGACTACTGTCCAATGTCTGAAAATGGTTGTTCCATATTTTGTTTTATATTTGCTTCTAGCAAGAGGGCTAGTCCCATACTAGTTACTTTATCAAGACTGAAAGTAAAAGCAACAAAGTGACTTTAGTTTAAACTATCCTCAATTAAATGCTGTTTGGATTTTCCCAGTTTTATATTTTTCCTATATTGGCAATATGTGGCCTTTCAAAGAACAACTTTAAAGCACAAAACATTAGAAAAGAAAAATAACGCATCCATAATTTCAGTAACCAGAGTATTACTCTCAACATTTTAGAAATTTTGTTCTTTCAGACTTTTCTGTGCATTTTGAAAACACACATTAGCATTGGTCCCTAAGGCATTAGCAAAAACACTTTTGGTCAGTACCAATGGAAGATGATTGTCATTATGATTATTAGTGATATTAATAATCACTATCTGCAGGTGTAGAGGAAACAGTCGTGTTCAGATAACACCTAGACAACAAGAGAAGGCGAAAGAGAAAATGACAGATATTACTTTGGGGCTGAAAGTGTTGAGAACAGGTAGGTTATTCCCTGTGGAATTTCAGAAATAATTGTGGGAGAGAAGTGGTTTTTTGAATAGGGAGAACATTTCATTAATTTTGGTACCTCTACTTACAGCCAGAGAAATAGATATTGTGCCTATTTGTTCTCAATATTGTGCTCATATCATGCCCCCTTTTACCATTCCAGTTAACATTTATTTGAAAGCACACTATGTATGAAATTTTAAGTCCTGTATTTTTCAATTAAGCCTACATAAAAAGTATTTTCAATGTTAGTTAAATCTCTTCAAAAATATTATTTAAATGATTTCACAGCATAGTATTCCATATTACAGAAGTATAATTTACCTAATCCTCTAATGTTGGCTACTTAAATTATTTACACCTTTTCAACCACTTTATTGAGGAATGACTGACATACAAAAAGTTGTTCATACTTACTGTACACAACTTGATGAGTTTGGGCATAAGTATACACCATGAAACCATCACTACAATCTATGCCATACACATAACCATCACCTCCAAAAGTTTCTTCTCTCCCTCTTATTTGTTATTATTTGTGTGTGTGTATGAGAGGCCGCTTAACTTAAGATCTACCGTATCTGCAAAATGTTAAGTATACAAAGCAGTGTTCTTAACTATAGTTGATTTTTGTATGTGGTGTGAGGTAAGTGTCCAGTTTCATTCTTTGGCAGGTGGATATCCAGTTCTCCCATCACCATTTATTAACGAGACTACCCATTCCCTGTTGTGTATTCTTGGCACCCTTGTAGAAGATCAGTTGACTGTATATTGTGGGTTTATTTCTGGGCTCTCCATTATGTTCTGTTGGTCTATATGTCTGTTGATAACCATTATTTTATTACACCATGTGACAAATATATTTTCTTGTGAACATTCTCTGAAATTTAGAGTATTTACTTAGAATGGATTCCTAGACTTGGATTTAGAAATTGGAGTAACTTTTGGGGATATTAGATGCTATTAGGCCTAGGAGATTCAGGAACTCCTGATACAACTCTACCCAATACTACTCTAATCCTGGACATTCCTCCCTTAGAGTTCTACAAAAGAAACAAAGAACAATGAAAAAAAAGCACCACTTTTATTTATCAGGCTAGTTCCTAATATCACTCAAGTTCAGAGCTCAGACAAGCTTGGGTTAGGATACTTGGTCTAATTTAAATCCCTTCAAGGACCTCAAATTCCCTTACAGTCTAAATCCATATTGTATCATCACATTACCTTCCGGCTGGCAAAACAAAGTGGTGGTGAACACACCCAGGCACCATTCAAAAACAAGAGAATAGGGCATGGTCTTAAGGGAGACCTTGTTCAACTTATCAGTCCAGTCTCCAGAAGAAGAGAGGAAATAGAAATGTGCATGACCTTTTCAAGCACAGTAACCCTACTCAGTAGTAACCATGGGGCAATCAATATCCCGGAATGTTACAAGTCAGATTTTAGCTCCTCCTGGGGAAGAAAGGACTCTTAAAAAGGATTTTCTCCCTCCCCCATACTACTGAGAACTGGGTCAAAGCATATGATCATTTAAGTGTTTTAATGTATTCGGCAAAATACAGTTAGCAAAATATTTTCCAGAAAGATTGTACTAATTTTCCTACCCAATTGCATTGTACAAAAATATATTTTTCTCTGCACTCTCATTATACAGTTAATGAATTCTGCCACTTACTAATTGTGTGATTTGGGGCAAATAACTGTGCCTCAGTTTCCTCATCTGCAAAATAAGATTAATAACGTCTGCTTCATCTGTTTCCATCTTCCTCTATTTTATACGTGGGACTCCTGCCACATGGCTCAATAAGCGGTGCATACGTCTGCGCCCGGAATCGGAACCAGTGAACCCTGGGCCACCAAAGCAGAGCACGCGAACTTAACCACTACACCACCAGGTCAGCCCCTACAGCATTTTTACTTTTGTCTGGCATCTTCCTCGAACCATTTTCCTCAGTTTGTAGATTATCTTTTAATTTTCTTCATGATATTATCTCACAGAAGTCTTTCAATTTATGTTGTAAACTCTATACATGTTTTGCTTGATGGTTTTTTACAAGGCTTTCATGCTTTTCAGCTCTGGTCCTCTCCAGATATAACGAAAATTGTAACCTTTTTCTTTTTTTATTGTTTTAGTTTTAATATTTTACTCTTTAATCCAAGTAGAATGGTCCTTAGTGTATGAAATGCTAAGGTTTTATTTTTAAACCCAAGTAAAGTTTGTTGTTTTTTAAGAGGTCAAATTAAGTTTGAGGCCTGAAAGCTATTTTATATTCTTCCAAGATATATTAAAATTAAGTATATAGTATTTTTGAATAGTTAGTGGTATAGTTTGATGTATGGCGATAGTCCTAATAGTACACACAAAAATTTCTTAACAGTATGTGTATAGCCATTTAGTAAAATCCACATGAACTCTACTATCCTAATTTCAGAATTAGTAAAGAAGGCTTTAACAATGTCATACTCTTCATAAAAAAAAAAAAGCAACCCTTAGGAAGAGGGAATTTGGGGAAAAAATGAGTAGATTTAAATTATAACCAATTAAAAATTAAAATACTCTATTTAGTATCAATAAGAAGTTGGGTAGCAAAAACTTGAATTATCCAATTAGGCATCAGTTTTAAATGAGCTTCTTCTACAGGAACTAACATCATAAACCCAAAGTTTGCTCTTTTTGTTTGTGCTAAACAGGTAAACAGGCATAAATCTCAATGGGAGAAGAAAACCAAAGCTTCGTGGCTGAGTTTATCTTCCTTGGCCTTTCACAGGACTGGCAGACCCAGATCCTGCTATTTGTTCTTTTCCTCAGCATTTATCTGTTGACCGTGCTTGGGAACCTACTCATCATCATTCTCATCTTTGTGGATTCTCAACTTCACACGCCCATGTACTTTTTTCTTAGAAATCTCTCTTTCGCAGATCTCTGTTTCTCTACTAGCATTGTCCCTCAACTGTTGGTCCACTTCATGGTAAAGAAGAAAACTATTTCTTTTTTGGGGTGTATGACACAGATAATTGTCTTCCTTCTGGTTGGGTGTACAGAATGTGCACTGCTGGCAGTGATGTCTTATGACCGGTATGTGGCGGTCTGCAAGCCCCTGCACTACTCCACCATCATGACCCAACAGATGTGTCTCCAGTTGACCATAGGATCCTGGGTCAGTGGGGCACTAGTGTCTCTGGTGGACACCACCTTTACTTTCCAACTTCCCTATGGAGGGCAGAACATTATCAATCACTACTTTTGTGAACCTCCTGCCCTCCTGAAGCTGGCTTCAGCAGATACCTACAGCACAGAAATGGCCATCTTTGCAATGGGTGTGCTCATCCTGCTCGCTCCTGTCTCCCTGATCCTTGTCTCCTACTGGAATATTATCTCCACTGTGATCCAGATGCAGTCTGGGGAGGGTAGGCTTAAGGCCTTCTCCACCTGTGGCTCCCATCTCATTGTTGTTGTCCTCTTCTATGGGTCAGGAATATTCACCTACATGCGGCCAAACTCCAAGACTACAAAAGAGCAAGATAAGATGATATCTGTGTTCTATACAGTGGTGACTCCAATGTTGAACCCTATAATTTACAGCCTGAAAAACAAGGATGTCAAAAGAGCTCTTAGGAAACTAGCTGGAAGAAAGTCCTTTTCACAGAGACAGTGATCTCTGGGTCTGATTTTTAGAGCTATGGTTACACACTTAAAAGAGGAGCAGAATTTCAATAGGCCGTTGTGAATTAAGCCATATCAGGAAGAAGGAGGAAAGTTAAGGATATGTTCTAGAAACTGAATATTCTACTCTATGCTAGAACATAGGGGAGAAATAAAAAGATAAAAAGTTCGTTTACATCCTGATTATGAAAAGTGTCAAGTGCTATTTTGAAGGAGTTTGGTTAATTTAGCTAACATGGACATGTTTTAAGCATGATCACAATTAAATCTAGGATGTTAAAACTGGATTGTCCTGAAATAATGTCTAATATGAGTTGCATGCATGATTCTAAGATCAAAGACATTTCAAGTTTAGATGTTCCAGTCATACAAACCTGGGAATACATTCTGATTAAAACAAGCAGCATATCTGCAAGAGTCTTTAATACTGGGATCATTTGTGGCCCAGAGCATTTCAACTTGTACAAAAGGTACCAGAGGCAATAATACTTCCTAGTTCATGTTTTCCCCTGAAAGCTCCAGAAAAAAAGTTCTGTATATCGTCACTTCTGATTTCATATAAGCATAGACTGTCAGAGTGAAAAAGGACTTCAACAGTCATCTAATGCAACCATATGTCTGAGTCTTAAACTATCCCATAATATTTCTATTGAATAACTGTCAAGTGATTGCCTAAACAAGAATGACATAGCTCCCTACTCTCTTGGATTGTTCTCTTTCTTATGCAGATAGTTTTAACTATTAGAAAGATGTTCTTCATTGTAAGTCAAAATCAATTTTCCTTTATCTTGAACCCACTTCCCCTAGTTTTACTCCTAGAAAAATTTCCATTACCTTCTATACCACAACTCACTGAAGGCAGTTTCTATATACAATTCTCACAGTGAATCACCCACTTGTTCCCTTAAAATTCCTTCATCTAACATGCCTTGGTACCCTGTATTTATCCTGATCATCCTCCTTTGATCGAACCTGATTTACCTAATGAATGTCTCTTCAGAAAGCAAAACAGAAATTAGAATTTTAGAAATTGGAGTTTACCAATCCAAGGCTGACCCCTCCAAAGGCTTAGGTGCCTGTACGCCACATCTCACTGTGACTCAGCTTCTCTAGAATGGTCAATTCCAGAGTCTACTTCAGGTTCTCATAAACCCTTAGGCCAAATAAAGTGGCTGACAGCCACTTCTTTCTTTTACCCAAACTTTGAATTAATCATATGTTTAATGATTCCATGGTAACCACTCTACAGTTACCATGAACATGGGTCCAGGAACAACAGATCTCAAATTGACTCTGCAGTAGAAGATATTTCCAGTAAAGAGATATCTAGTAGCTAAATTTCTTATTTCTTTCTTTCATGCATCCATGTGTTCATTTTAAAACCACTTACTGAACCCTTATTTCATTTCATCTTGTCCAACTCTAGGTGTATCCAATACATCCAGAGCAATGACTGACACATACTGTGTTTTAATACACACTTTTGCACTTGTTACTATCCTTTTAAAATTACTAGAGCTGCATTACAATAGACAAACTCTAGTCTGGGGTGTGATGATCAGGGAAAAGCCCTCATTCAAACAACATGTGCTAGTCCAGGTGACATATATAAGACAGAAAATTAATAGTTGAAGTCGGTGACTTGGCTGACAATGATGATCAGCACAAGATCTATTTCAGTAACGAGTGGGAAAATAAGACAATGGAAACACAAAGTGTAGACACTAATTTCCAGAAGTTTCACCATGAGTAAGAAGGAAGAAATAAGGTGTGTCTGGGAAAGTGGGATTGTGACCTTTTTATTTTATTTTAGATTCCTAGGTCACTCCCTGCTTTTCCTTGAAGACTTTAATCCCTGGCTCACTGCCACCCTCCTCAACACACTGCTGCTGTTATAGATCTTGGTGATTTTAATTTTGATACAGACTGAAATATTCAAATATTCTGCATTCTCAGAATTCCTTGATCCTCATTGCCCCATTACCTCTGTCACTCACTCCCATGGTCATTACAGGTCATTGCATCCCCACTCTCCAAATTCTGAACCCACAGAATCCAGAGCAAAATCAAACGGTTGCTGTTTTAAGGGACTAAGTTTTGAGATGGTTTGCTATGCAGAAATGGGTAACTGAAGCACTGAGACAATCATGCTCCCGTTTATTTCATCAAAACAGATGCCAGCGGGGCTTTTTCACATTACCAATAAAAAACTGGCTGCTTGAAACTATTACCTCTCATGCTACAGAGAGAGAGGGGAAATCAGGGGCCAGAAAGCTTCCAAAGAAAAAATATATTTAGTACATACACCCCAAAACCATAAAGATGATGTATTTACCAGGGCTCTTAGATGCAAATAACAGAAACTGACTATGCATGATTTAAATTAAAAGAGAAAATATAGAAATAATGGTAATTTTGGTCCTGCAGCTAGAATCACAGGCCAAAATCATATTACAGTCCAATAAGGACATCACTGCCATTCAGCACTAGATGGTGCAATCTACACTGTGATCACCATCAGCACAGGCCCTGCTGCTGAGCCTGGAAACTAGGGTGTTGCTGCTTCCTCTGCCACTGACAGAAAAAGAGAAAAAGAAATTGTCTGCAAACACCACATCAGTCAGGTGATGCAGGTTAATATCACCAGTGATAAGTCATGTTGATAGTATGTAGCTTTGATACAATGTGACAAAAATGGCACTCTATCTCTGTGAACCTCCTCCCCAAAACTTAGAATCCCAGTCTAATCATGAGAAAAATGTCAGATAAATTCCAGTAAAGAGGCATCCCACAAAATACTTGACAAGTCCTGCTTCAAACTGTCACGGTCATCAAAAACAAGGAAAGTCTGAGAAACTGTCACAGCCAAGAAGAGCCCATGGAGACACAACAAGTAAATGTAATGTGGTGTCCTAGATAGGATCCTGGGTCAGAAAAGGACAGAAGGGGAAAGACAAACAAAACAAAACAAGGAAATCTGAATAAACTATGCACTTTAGTTAATAATAAGGTATCAATCTGATTTTCTTAGTTGTAACAAATGTACTATAATAATGTAAGATATCAATAATGCGGAAAACTGTGTGTGGGTAGGTGGCAATTTGCTGTACTATCTTCTCAATTTTTCTGTAAATATAAAGCTGCTTTAAAAAATAGTCTATTTTTTGAAAAGAAAAGAAACTGTTTGCCGTCCTTGCTTTTTTATATCACCAGCTCTTAATTCATAAGTCTGGACTGGGTGTATCTAATTGATTGAATCCAAATTACATGCTGTGCCCTAGCTGCAGTGGAGACAAAGAAAGTGAATTTTGGGTGTATTTAGCTTCCATGGAGGGAGGCAGACTCTAACTTCCCCCAAGAGTCACAAAAGACTATGAACATAGAAAGGGTATTCAGATGATCAGAAGCCAAAAATTGACAAATGTTATTACACACGGCCCGTGCAACCAAATCACCCCACCAAGGTCTTCATTACCCACAAATTCCAGACTGTCAAGTGTTTCTCACAATCTATACAATGCAGTATTCTGATAAAGTGTAGAACACAGAAGGTTGAGTGAAGAGATACAATAGCTTAGCATAGGGAATGCTTCTACAGGGTGTTAAGACAGTCCTCATCTGATCATGTTTACTAATAAATTCTAATTATTTAATTCTCTTACTAATATATTCCCAAAGCCTAGATTCTCAATAAAAATTTGCTGAATGAATATATAAGTGATCTAGGAAATGTGTTGGCTTAAGTCAGATCAAGTTTTCTCTGTATTTTTCCTTAAATAAGTACAGACAGGCTCTAATTTAGAAAAGCTGCATTTCATGATGATAGAAAGGAATGGCATTTGTAGCCAACAATTCTGCACATCTTAAGGATTTAGTCCCAGGTGGCTTCAGAGTCCTTTACATTGAAAGTCATATATTGAGAGAAACTTGTGAAATTGTGCCATAAAAATAGCTGGAGCTTCCGTGAGATGACTGCGACCTGAAAATGACCCTGTTCAACTAGGCAGAAGTGTCCAGGCTTCAGCAGACCTTTGAAGACACACAGTCAGAAACCTCATGCCCACTAGAGGTATGTTAGGAAGGCTGGTCATTCTCCCTCCTAGTCTGTGCCTTTTCCATTTCCCTGCACTCTTATTTGGCTGGAGATCATGTCTGAGCCTGTTTACTGGCAATATTTTCAAGTTAAATTTTTATTTTTCAGAGCTAGTTAAATACAACTTTTACAAAGGTCAGCTCCATCACAAACAATTCATGACACACACCATACCCCCAATCTTGGAAAATATCATTCCACACTTCTGTCCTGCCTTACTAATGGGCCTCCAAATCTTGAAGCATTGAGTGAGAAGCAGTGGGACAAGCATGAAGTGATCTGAGCTTGAAGCTTAGCTTTGTCATCTTTTAGTTTCAACGAACTTGCGGATGAAAATCTCTACCTTACAGTATTGTGGTCATGATTAAGTGAGATGATGTTTATAATTTGCTTATGATAGCACTGAGTACAGAGAAAGTTAGCCAAAACATCCTAGTTCCCAGGTATAAAAAAATCCTCGTTTTACCTGGTCAACTCAGGGTCTCGATTTGAAGCTCCCTACCAATTTAGGTTCTTCCTCTGGGACTCAGTCTTAGACTCTCTCCTTTGATTCTCCTCTCTCTCTGCAATCTCATCTTCACTCATAACATTAATTATCAGCTACCCAGAAGTGACACAAATTGTACGTGTCTCGCTCCAGACACCTCTAAGCCCCAGATGCCTATATCTAACTGCCTATTTGACAGTGCTTCTCGGATGCCTCAAAGTATCTCATACTCGACAAGTGAACTCATGATCTGCAAGATCTTTACCTCGATGCAAAACTGAATGAATCAGTGAGCCATTAAATGAGAGAAAAACATGTTAAACCATGGTACACACAAAATGACATCTTGTCGAATGTTTGTCACTGTTTTTTGCTTCCGAGGAAACGTCGGGGAGAGGGAGAAGGAAGGGACGAGAAGTACGTATGAAAGGTTTTGGCCAGTTTTACCTGACAGCTTCCAGAAAGCAACGAAGTTTGACTTGCACTCCCTCGCCAACGCCAAGAGGGCACAACATCCAGACACCGGTGAGCCTAGGATCCGACGCAAGTCTACGGCGTGGGCGGGGCCTGGGGAAAGGGGCGGGACTGGGCAAAGCAGCATGGGTCTACTTGACAGACTCCGGCCGCGGGGGCTTTTGGGGGCTTCTTCCATTGCTGGCGCGCCTGCGTGGGAGTGCTTCGAAGGTGCCTTGGCTTGTGAGGGACAGAGACCGCGGCAGCAGTTCAGGGCCGGGTGTGGCGAGGGTTTCTTAGTTCTGGCCTGATTACCAGCGCCAGCTCCCTTCACCCGCCAGGATGGCGATTTCCGCGCCTAGTCTCTGAACTGGCGCCTGGGCGTGGCTGAACGGAGCCCTGCTGGCAGGTATCACCCGCGTCAGGCGGGCGGTGAGGACGCGGGCGCGTGGAATAGGGAATCCCGCTTGAGGGCGTCCGCGCGGAACACGCCCTTCTCCTCGGCTTGTTTGCAGTTACCCGGATTCCAGCGCTGCGCTCGGCAGTGTCTGCTGGGAAAGCTGGAGGAGGGCCCGAGCTGACGGAGGGATGGAGGCGAGGGCTGCGGCAGGAAGTTAGTGCGTAAGAGAGCAGGGAGAAGGGGGTTAGGAGTGGGATACAGGGCGGCTGGGTCCTAGATCCAGTCCTAGTAAACCAGGAATTTAACTTCGCTGCTGTCCCTTCTTCCTTTCTGTAACGGGAGCAATCTCCACGCGCTGAACCTGGTAAGTAGATCATGATGAGCTGGTTTTGGAATGACTGGTGTTGATTGCTCATGGAAATACCAGGTGCGACTGAATCAATCAACTGGAAAACAAAATCTAAAAAAGTTAATTCTAACTTGCCTTGCTTTCCCAATCATTCCTGGCCACTCTCCAAAACATTAAAACCTCCAGGCGTGGTTCTTATTTCAGATAGTTATTTGCAAACTGCTTTCTGCTCCTCTTTCTGAGCTAGTCTCCAAAGGCTCTCCTTACCTCAAGCTGCTGCCCTACCTATGACCTATTCGGTTGAAAGCAACCGTATTCACAGGTGGGTACTACCCTTTCCCCATAATTAGCACCTGTTCACGTTCCTTGACGCTGTAAAATCCTTCGAATTTGTGTCATCTGGTTAATCTAATGCTCCAGATTCCTGTTACCTGCACGTTCCTAATCCCGCCCCTTCCTGTGACGCTGGCTCAGCATTTTAACTCTTCATCCTGAGTCCCACCATCGTCCTCGAAGGCGTCTTTTCAGTTGTTAGAGTTTAAATTAAACTTTTCTTGACTTTATTTATTGCAATATTCATCACTTGCAGATCAATTTAGCTACTCGCGTCACGGACCTCTCGGACTTTATATGGTGCAAACAGTTCCTCCTTTGAAATCTTAAATGCAAGCGTGTCGTTCTGAACATGTTTACCTGTCCTCCCAGCTGTATGATTATTTATACTCAGTAATTTATTAACTTACGTTTTGACCTATAAATCCCTAGTATATTTTGTTGCTTTTTTCTCACTTTCTGTGTTGAATGTTTAATTCATATCATTCTTGTTTAATGTAGCTGTGCTCTGTAAATTTTGATGTGCAATGTTTTTATTGTATTTAATTTTTAGATATTTTACAATTGTACTTTTATCTTTTTTAAGAGTTGTTTTTTAGAAAAAAATTTTAAATTTCAGAGTGTTTGAGACTTTTTTCTCTGTTCTTAATTTCTGGTTTTCATTCTGGTTATAAATGTGGTCTATACCACCGTATTTACTTTTTACTTACTGAGGTTTTTGGTAGCCTAATAAATAGCTTTTGTAAGCCTTCTTCTATATTATTCTATCTGGTTTTACCTAGTGGCTTAAGGATATTATTCATATCCACTATTTTATTACTTAATTTTCGTTTATCTTTTCTGTGAAAGACTGAGAAAGTTGCCTTAGTCTCACATTTCTGTTATATCATTGTTAATTTCGTATCTTGTTTTCTGAGAGTTTTGCTATAAATATATTTCAACCATGTTATTTGGTATATTTAATAAGTCATATTTCATAATGAGTTGTACCTTCAATAATTTAAAGTTTCCTCTTTGTCTAACTTAATGCATTTGTGCTTTTAATTCAGTATATCCCTGCATATTTTATTGTTGTTTATATTTGCTGCTTATCTTTTTTTAGTTATCCCTTTACTTTCAGCTCTGGAGTTCTTTTGTTTTGAATGTCTCTTGAGTTTTTATATAGTTGAGTTTAAATTTTTACCCAGTACATTTATTGTTACAGTGGCTATCCTTGTTATTATTTCTACATTTTCTTTTTTAATTTTTATGCTTCCTTGGTTTTGTTTTGTTTTGTTTTTAACGTAGGGTCTGTGAGCTTTTTTCCTTCTCTCCCCTTTTATGTTACTTTTTAAAGTATCTGAGCCCATAGTTCAGTCTTTTGCTGACACTCAGTGATGTGTCTTCAGCACTTTTTTTTTTTTTGAAATGAACCTGTACTTTCCTGAAGTTTTGGAGAAGGTTTGTGTTGGATCTCAGAATCTTCCCTTTGTCCATCTACTTTGCTCTGTGTCAGGCAGACATGTAATGGGGGTACTACTGAGTGTATAAATGATGTCAGTACATTTCTACAAGATGGAAAGGGGAGAGACACGTGATTTTAAAGAAATAGTGTAGAAAAAGCTGCAACTTAGAACATGCTAGGAGGTGACCACAGTGGAAGTGGAAACCCATCTGCCCATGTGAATCTTAAGCAGTTCGACAGAGTGTGGGAGTGAGAATCAAATAGAACATAGGAATCAAGCAAAGGATTACATGTGAAACATCTATTCCAGTCATCTCTCCAACCCCCCACCCACTCCCTACCTATGTAGAGGAGCAGTTTAGCTCCAGTGCCTTCCTCCCACAAAAACTACTACCCTAAATAGATTGAGTAAACCATTTGAGGAGAACTAAGGCTTTTAGTATGGGTGTTGACATTTCAAAGTAAAACCTTTTCACCCTGTTATGTGAGGGGTCCCCAGCCTGACAGCCAGCTCTCCTACTCACCCTGTATCAAAGCCTGCCCATCTTCATGTCTTAACCATATACACATGGCTTTTAGTAAGATCTCCCATGCAGGGTAGACACCCCTTAGAAGACTAGTCTAGTGATACAGCAGAAGTAGAAGTTCATATGACTGTCTGGAATAATCAGCCTAACACTTGATTCTTAAATATGAGCAGAAAACTAAGGAACACCAGATAAACCAAGATAAATAGAAACCCCGACCACAGAGTAAAAGGAAATCTAGGAAACAGAAAACTCAGCATCATCAGAGAAATCTGAAATGATATTGCTACAACCAAACAAGCACAATGCTATGGCAAAAGAACCATGAGTGA
Organism: Equus przewalskii; assembly: GCF_037783145.1. NCBI lineage: Eukaryota > Metazoa > Chordata > Mammalia > Perissodactyla > Equidae > Equus > Equus przewalskii. The sequence continues at coordinate 76,616,329 of NC_091836.1, forward strand.
ACAAAAAGGAGTTCTTAAGTTTAAAATATGCCTGGTAGAAATGTTTTGTTTTTAATCAAGTCAAGTGAAGGAAATCTCCTATAACTCCAAAAAAAATTCCAGAAATTTTCAACAGTTTTCAAAAATCATCTCTGTGGAGTAAATCTGGGTATAGAAAAGAGAGTAGGGTGGAAGACTTGATTTCCATCCTGAAAGTTACCGTACTATTTCATTCTTTTTCCTTTTGCCATGTGTGTGGATCACTTTGCTTTGAAAGAACATTTCCATGATTTTAATTTTTCACTATAAAATTTTGTTCTCCTTTTACCTCCACATTTTGGAAGAGTCTTTTAGGTTTGTCTATCATATCACTGGTTCAATGAAGTGCCCCTTCTGCTCTTTACTGCTTTGAATCAAGATTTTAAGTCTGCTAATCTATTTGGTATTTACCTTCATCTCATCCTGTTTTACCAAATGACTCCCTAGGTCCGTTTTGTAAAGTTACCATGCATCCCTTTGAATTTGCAGACATCAGGCAAGTGTCTTCTAATTTTTTTAAATAAAATTATTTTAGGACAATTTTAGATTTACAGAAAAATAGATGCCAGATTACATTTAGTTGTCTTATATCCTTAGGCTCCTCATGGCTGTTACAGTTTCTCAGACTTGTTTTTAGTGAAAATTATGGTTTTAGGGAGTACTCATCAGGTATTTATAGGAAGCCCATTTATTAGAATTTGACCTATGTTTTTCTCATGATTAGACAGGGGTTATGGGTTTAGGGGAGGAAGATCACAGAGATAAAGTGCTATTTCCACCACATCTTCTCAAGGGTAAATACTATCAACATGACTTACCACTCTTGATGGTAACCTTTATCACCTGCTTGAGGCAGTCTTTGTCAGGTTTCTGCACTGTAAGTTTACTCTTTTTCCCCCTTCCCATACTGTGCTCTTTGGAAGGAAATTATGCAGAGCCCACACTCAAGGGGTAGAGAGTTATGCTCCACCTACTGAACGCTTAGTATCTACGTAAATTATTTGGAATTCTTCTACATTGGAAATTTGTCCATTTTCCCCAATTTATTTATTGATTGATTGATTCAGTCGTATATCAGTATGGCTTATGAGTATTTATTTTATAATTTGGGTTATAAGCTAGTACAGGCATACCTCCTTTTATTGCACTTCATAGATACTGCGTTTTTTACAAGACCCTCTATCAGCAAAAAGATTACTACTCACTGAAGGCTCAGATGATGGTTAGCACTTTTTAGCAATAAAGTATTTTTTAATTAAGATATATACATTGTTTTTTTAGACATAATGCTATTGTATATTTAACAGACTACAGTATAGTGTAAACGAAACTTTTATGTGCACTGGGAAACCAAAAAGTTCTTGTGACTTGCTTTATTCAATATTTGCTTTATTGCCGTGGTCTGGACCCAACCCTGCAATAGCTCTGAGGTATACCTGTATTACTTTATTCTGTTGCTCACATTGTTCCAGCCTTAGCCATTGAGAGCTCTTTCACTTGGCTCCTGTCTGCCTTTGACATACCCCAGTAAAGGTGTTTTTGAGCACTTCTTTATTTTATGGCACTTCAAGATGCTCTGGGCTCATACGTATATCCTGCCCCAGTTCTAGAATCAGCCATTTCTCCATGAAGCCCTGGTTCCTTTTATTGGAGAATGGTTTTAGAAACCAAGATCTGGGAGCTAGGTGTTCTCATTGCTGTTGGGGTGGCCCTGCTGCCAAGCCCACGCAGCTGACGGTAAGGAAATATGTGTGTGTATGCTAACCTCTGTATATACACATATCTATAAATATTTCTATATGTAACCAGCTTTACCTATATTAAGCTAAACGCAAGTTCATATTGATATCTCTAACTCTAATTCAGTACTGCATGGGTCATTCTGGCCTCCTTCCTCTGGTTACATTTAAACCCCTACTCAAACATTGAGAAACGAGGCTCTCAGTAGCTGCAAACCATTTACGTATTCAATCCCAGCAGACATAGTAGCAGTATCAGAATTGTTAATCTATACCTCCATGGAAAATAACTTTATCAACTAGAGTACGTTTTCTTTTGCCTTTAGTCTTACAGGTTTTGCTCATTACCAACTTTTTTTTTTTAAACAGAAAGTCGTATTCTAAAATGTTCTCTTGCCCAAACTCTTTTGAGCATTGTGCATTTTCCTTCTGCTACACTATCTTTTCATAGGCTTCCATATATCCTTCCCCTACTCTGTTTAATAATCCTTATTTGAATGTTTAAAGATCTATTCAAGTGGACATTGCCAATAGATAAGTCTGGAAATACTTTTGTGCACAAACTTTTGGCTAGTCTGTAAGATCCGCTAACAGACATACACGTATGTATATGATAATCTGCCAAGAAGTAAGATGAGTGTTCTTTTAGTCTCTATAATTCAATCAGATAGATATTGTTATATCCACTTCACAGTTGAGAAAACTGAAGCTTGGTGAAATAATTTTCTCAGGTTGATACAGGTAGTAACTAGTACAGCTGAGATTTAACCTTATGTCAGTATGACTCCAAAGTATGTACTCTTAGTCACTATATATTGCCTATAGCAGGACTTCTTAAGCTCAGAATTATGGACATTTGGGGCTGCGTAATTCTTTGTTACGAGAGGCTACCCTGTGCATTGTAGGATGTTTAGCAGCATCCCTGGCCTCCACTGTCTAGATGCCAGTAACTACTTCCGCTTGTGACAACCAAAACTATCTCCAAGCATTGCCAGATTTCCCCTGGTGGCAAAATTGCCCTGAGAACCACTTGCCTAGAGACTTATAATAGAAATTACCCCTGAATGGTAACTTGCATCTGGACTGGGAGAACTGTGAATCAGATAGAAAGTTGTATCTGAATTCCCTGAATGTAATGGCTCATAATTGGGCAAAGCTCTGTGGGAACCCTGAGAGCTGTGCTCATAAAGTGTTAGGTATTGGCTCCTGTGGGAAGGCTTTTCAGTCAAATGGGTTCTGCTCAGCCTATGTGGTTCTCATCTCCTTGCACTTGTGCTATCCTCTGTGAGGATTCCTACTGAAAAAAAAGGCCAGTTGCTCACTCTTCTGCTAGCAAGCTGTGTTTTCTGTCCAATAACCCTCTGAGTAATCTGGCGCCAAATATGACCTATGGTAGCCCTGTGAATCTAGATGTTTAGTTGAGCCCAAGGCCTCCCTGTGAGCATTGCAGACTGACCCACAGTGGCTTCTAACAAAAGAGAACTTTCAATTATTATAGTCTTGGAAGGCACTTTTTCACTTATCCGTAACAGTGGAATGGCTCATGGATATTTATTCTCATATTTTTAAAATCTCTTACATTAATTTCTAGTACTATTGACAGTTTTACTCATTTTATATAACTTTATTGGTATTTTAATGAGAATTTTTAGGCACATCTAGATTGAAGCCTTAATAACCTGAATATACTGTCTGCAGGATATTCACTTAGTTTTAAAGCAAAGATGAGTTGTTACCTGATATAGGAGTAATCTAATTGCAATTAAATTGTGAGGTTTGTTTTAATGAAAAGACTATTTCATTTACCCCTTTTTTTGAGATATCTGTGTTTGTTTTTCTGTGTTTTTGAGAGTTGCTTGGGGGATAGAGACAGCATGCTTTCCTCTTCTATAGAAGGAAAACAAGAATGGAAGGAGAATTCATATTTAGTTTTCTTCAGTAATTTTAAGAATATTATTTGTACTATTTTATCAACACCATGCTAATACATGTTCATTATCTGTAGGTCATATTTGTGTCTTTTTTCAGTCTCTCAGGTACCTGAACATTGGCCTTGTGTCTGAAGCTCCTAGAACTTTTCTCTTACTGAGATCACACTGTTTATATATAGTGCACAAGTGCTTAGCCCAAGCCTGAGAATTATTGGAGCCCTTTGATAAGACAAATTCAAACTACAGTGGGAGTTCTATCTAGGAAGATGCAGCCTCTGGACAAGTTGATGGCTATCTCAAAACCTCAAAACCTGGCTCCTCATGAACAAAGTGAGATCCTGAGATCAGATTTGTCTTGGCAGCAGGAAACCACCCCAGTCATGGAGACATATGACTCTGAAGCCTCTCGTCGAAAGTTCAGGCATTTCCAGTATTTTGAGGTGTCTGGGCCACATGAAGCCTTGAGCCAACTATGGGAGCTAGGTCTTCAGTGGCTAAGACCAGAGATTCATACAAAGAAGCAGATCTTAGAGCTGTTGGTGCTGGAGCAGTTCCTGACAATTCTCCCTGAAGAGGTCAGGACTTGGGTGAACTTACAACATCCAAAGAACAGCAAAGACGTGGTGACTCTTATAGAGGATGTGATTGAAATGCTTAAAGACAAAGGTGAGAGTATAGAAAATTGGAAGTAGAATAGTTGACCCTTCTCGTATAAAGAGAAATTATCTTTTTCTGAAATTCGATGGTGTCAAGGGCCAGATCATGAAGAACTACAATATTAAGAAGCCTGGACTTATTCTGTAGGCAATAGAAATACAGAATGAGATCTCACAGATTGAGGAGGGGAGAAAAACAATTTGATTTGCCATTTAAAAGTATCATGTTTTTATCAGTGTAGAGCAGGAGTCAGCAAACCAAGACCCACAGATATTTTTCGAAATAAAGTTTTATTGGAAAACAGCCACGCTCATTCATTTACATTTTATCTGCAGTTTCTTTCATGCTATGACCAGAATTGATTAGTTATAGCAGAGACTGTATTGCCTGCAAAGCCTAAAATATTTAGTAAATTTATATATATTATATAAATCTATTTATATAAAATAAGATAGTTACAGCTGGAATTTTACAGAAAAAGTTTATCAACTTGTTGTGTAAAGGATAGACCTGAGGGCTCTGTAAATAGAAAAACCAGTTAGGAGACTATTGTAATAGATTAGGTGTTAGTGAATGGGGGAGCATTGGGAAAACAGTAAAAAGGATTTATTGTCTACATATTAGGTGTGAATGGGATAAAATTTGATGTAAATGCATACGTTCTGGCTGGCATGAAAGGAGCATAAGTAGCAGATTTTGTTGGAGGGTGGATTAATATATTAATGATGTGGCATGTTGAATTTGAGATCTCTGTGGGTCTCTTAACAATGAATAAACTAATATATGGTGAACAATATGGCTTTAGTATTCAGAAGTATAGCAGTCTCTATTACTGCTTTAACAGATTACCGTAAACTTGGTGGCTTAAAAATATGAATATATCATTCTACAAGTCTGTGGGTCAGTGGTCCATTGTGGGTTTCCCTGGGCTAAAATCAAGTAAAAGAAGATTTGGAAACTTACGGGTATGAACAGAAGTAGGAGAAATACAAATCCTTAGGGAGCATCAATATTTAAGAGCTAGTATAGATCTACCTATCAGTTACAGAAAACACAGAGGATAGAGAAACATGTTAAACTATACCATGGGAATGCCATTAGTAAAATCTGAACTATGAGATAATCCAGTTTTTAAAACAGAATAATTCTAAGGGAGTAGAGAAGGGGGTATGGAAGAGGGATTTAGAGGTTAAAAGAAACATAAAAGATGTATAGCCAATCATGTGACTCTCTGGACCTTATAAGACATGAGGCAATTGACTGGATATTTGACTAGGCATTATTGCTTGGGGACAGTGATGATAATGGTATTGTGGTTATACTTATTTAAAAAATAAATAAAATGAGGTACTGAGCAAAAGAAGAAAACCCAGGTAAGCAGGCTAGAAAGGAGTAATCCAGAAAGTCAGAGAACCAGGAAAGATTGATGTTGTGAGCTAAAAAGAAATCTTCAAGAAGGGAGTTCAGCAATGGTGCAACAAAAAAGTCCTGTTATGATGAGTATTAAATAATTTATTGAAATTGTTGATTATAAAGTAATTGTCAAGTTTTAGAGAAATTTCAGAGATGTTGTGGGGGTGCTTATTTATAGTAAGTTGTGTTAGTTTTCTATTACTGCCATAACAAATTACCATAAACTTGGTGGCTTATAACAATATGAATGTATTATCCTACAGGTCTGTAGATCAGTGGTGCAATGTGGGTCTCCCTGGGCCAAAATCAAGGCATCAGTAGGACTGCATTCCTTTCTGGCCCTCGTGGTTTCCTTCTCCCATCTTCAAAGCTGGCAGTGGTGAGCCAAGTCCTGTTCACACTGTCGTCTCTGACCTTCCATTCTGTTGTCACACTGCGTGCTCTCTCTCTCTCTTACTGACCACAGCTGGGAGAGTTTCTCTGCTTTTCAGGATTTTTGTGATTAGATTGGGACCACCGAGAAAATCCAGGATGATTTCTTCATCTCAAAGTCCTTTAACTTTAATATTGTCTCTTTTGTATCTAAAGATTAGGGAATGGACATCTCTGGGTGCTGTTATTCTGGCTATCACATGGGTCAAAAAAAATCCGAAGTATGAAGAGGGAATGTGATCATGATTATAGACTGTTCTTGGCAAGTTTAGTTGGAAAGAAAATGAGAGGTTGCTGCATAATACAAGACTGAGAAAGACACAATTTCTTTTAACTTGTCATGGTTCCCTGAAGAACCCAGTCAAAGGGTTTGTCCTTATTTTACATAACTCAGAACTCTCCCAGGGCTGAGGTGGCTACTTGGGAGGGCATTTGTCACAAATATTTAATGGAAAATGTATTAGCTGCTGCCACCTGGGACAGTGAATAAACAGTTGGGGCAAACATAGACTAATCAAAAAGATTGGGAGGAAAGGCTGGGCTGTGAGATGCTTTGGAGAATAAGGATTTGGAAATCTCCTATGTATTCCTAGAGATCTAGACGGCTGGACACATGTGCAGAAAGAACTGAGAATTCCCTGACTCTCACCTCTGACTGATCTTCAGGCTCTGCACAAGCAGGAATTGAAGACTAAGGTAGAGTTGAAAACTGTTAGACTGAGTGTTGAAGGCATGGCCTGACACATGCATCCCATCTTCAAAGACTGGGAAGTGTTTTTGTTACTGTTTTTCTGGTTCCAGGCATTTTAGGAGATCTTTGTGGAATCACCAGCTGAACACTAAGCTAAGGGAACAGACTTAAGTGGGCACACACAACAAAGAATATAGACTGTATGAATTAGTTCAAAAAAGTCACTACATGAGCAAGAACTACAACAATCAGGCTCCAAAGTATATGAAGCAAAAACTGACAGAAATGAAGGGAGAGATAGATCAAGAATAATAGCTGGAGACTTCAGCATCCCACTTTCATTAATGGATAGAATGACTAGACAAAAGATAAAAAAAGAAATAGAAGACTTGAACAACACTTTAACTAGACTTAATGAATTCATTCTTCTCAAGTGCACATGGAATATCCTCCAGGATAAGTCAAATGTTAGGCCAAAAACAAGCCACAATAAATTTAAACATTGAAATCATACAAAGTATCTTTCCAACCACCAAGAAGAAATTAGAAGTCAATAAATGAAGGAAATCTGGAAAATTCACAAATACATAGAAATTAAACAACTCTTCAACAACCAAAGAGTCAAAGAAGAAATAAAATGGGAAATTAGAAAATATTTTGAGAGGGAAGAAAACAATAACACAACATACCAAAACTTATGGGATGCAGTGAAAGCAGTGCTGAGAAGTGTATAGTTGTAAATGCCACCATTGAAAAAGAAAAACCTCAAATAACTTAACTATGCACCTTAAAGAACTAAAAGAACAGCAAACTAAACACAAAGTGAGTAAAAGGAAAAAAATAATAAAGATTAGGCAGACATAAATGAAATAATAGAAGAGTAGAGAAAACCTGTGAAACTAGAAGTGTGGGACATTTGAAAAGATCAACAAAATTGATAAAAGTTTAGCTACACTGACCAAGAGAAAAAGAAGACTCAATTTACTAAAATCAGGAATAAAAGTAGGGGACATTACTACTGACCTTGCATAAATCAAAAAGATTATAAGAGAATACTGTGAACAATTATATACTAACAAATTAAATAACTTAGATGAAATAGAAAAATTCTGAAAACACAAACTATCAAAACTGACTCAAGAAGAAATAGAAAATCTGAACTCATCTGTAACAACTAAAGAGATTGAATCAGTAACTTAAGAAATTTCAACAGAGAAGACCCAAGGTTAGATGGCTTCACTGGTGAATTCTACCAAACATTTTAAAGACGAATTAACATCAATCTTTTTCAAACTCTTCCCAAAAAATAGAAGGAGGGAACACTTTAACTTATTCAATGATGTGAGTTGTACCCTGATGCCAAAGCCAGACAGAGACATCATAAAAAAAGAAAACTAGCAAACCAAATCTAGCAGCATATTAAGAGGATTATACACCATGACCATGTGGGATTTATCCCAGGAATACAAGGATGATTCAACATAGGAAAATCAATGTTATACACCATACTAATAGAGTGAAGGGAAAAATCACATTATCATCTCAATTGATGCAGAAAAAACATTTGACAAAATCTAATGCCTTTTCATGATAAAAACACTCAAACTAGGAATACAAGGGAATATCCTGAACCTGAAAAAGCGCGTCTATGAAAAACCTACAGCAAACGTTATACTTAATGGTGAAAGACTGAAAGCTTTGCCCTTGGGATCAGGAAAAAATCAAGGACGCCCACTCTCACTATTTCTTTTTAGCATCATGCTGGAGGTTCTAGCCATTGTGACTAGACAAGGGAAAGAAAGAAAGGCATCCTAACTGGAAAGGAAGAAGTAAAACTGTCTCGACTGGCAGATGATCTAGTCATATAGAGAAAATGTCTAAAGAATCCAGTAAAACACTGTTAGACGTGATCAACAAATTTAACAAAATTTCAGGATGCAAGATCAACATACAAAAGTCAATTGCATTTCTATATACTAGCGATGGTCAGTCCTAAAAAGAAATTAAAACAATTTCATTTATAATAGCATTAAAAAGAATAAAATACTTAACTATAAATTTAGGGAGGTGTAAGACTTGACCACTGAAAACTACAAAACGTTGAAAGACATTAAAGAAGACTTAAATGGAAACATACCTCATTCATAGATTGAAAGACAATATTGTTAAGATGATAATACTCCCCAAAGCAATCTACAGATTCAAATGCAATTCATATAAAAATTCCAGCTACCTTTTTTGCAGAAATGGACAGGCTGATCCTGAAATTCATTTGGAATTACAAAGGACCCTAAATAGCCAAAACAGCCTTGATAAAGAAGAACAAAGTTTGACGATGCATACTTCCCAATTTTAAAACTTCCTACAAAACTACAATAATCAAAGCCATGTGGTACCAGAATAGGATAGGCATATAGACTAATGGAATAGAACTGAGAGTTCAGAAATAAACTCATAGGCCAGTGGTCAATTGATTTTCAACAACTGTGCGAAGACCATTAAATGGAAAAATAATTTTTCAATAAATGGTGCTGGAACAACTTGATATCCACAGGCAAAATATTGAATTAGGACTTCATACTGTATACAAAAATTAACTCAAAATGGATCAACAAATGTAAGAACTAAAACTATAAAATTCATAGAAGAAACAGAGGAGTAAGTCTTAATCACTTTGAATTTGGTGATTGATGCTTAGATATGCCACCAAAAATACAAGCAACAAAAGAAAAACCATGAAAATTAAAACTTTTGTGCATCAAAGGATACTATAAGAAAGTGAGAAGGAAACCTGCAGAATGAGAGAAAATATTTGAAAATCACATCTGATAAAGGCCTAGTATGGGAAAAATATAAAGAACTCTTACAATTCAACAACAAAAAGACATCACAATTTTTAAAATGGGCAAATGACTTGAACAAGTATTTCTCCAAAGAAGATATACAAATGGCCAACAAGCATGGAAATAATTATTCAGCATCATTAGTCATTAGGGAATTTAATGTCAAACCCACAATGAGATAACGCTTGACATCCATTAGGGTGGCTATACTAATAAAAAATAAGTGTTGGTGAGGATGTGGAGAAACTGGAACCCTTATACATTGCTTTTGGGAATGTAATATGGTCCAACTGCTATGGAAAATAGTTGGGTGGTTTCTCAAAAAGTTAAACATGGAATTACTGTATACCTAAGAGAAATGAAAACACGTGTTTACATGAAAACTTGTACATGAATGTTCATAGCAGCATTATTCATAGTAGCCAAAAAGTAGAAACAATCCATATGTTCATCAACTAATGAATGGATAAACAAATAATGGTATATCCATACAGTGGAATATTACTCAGCCATTAAAAGGAATGAAATACTGATACATGCTACAACGTGAATGAACCTCTGAAACATTATGCTAATTTAAAGAAGTCAGACACAAAAGGTCACATATCACATGACTGAATTTATATGAAATTCCCAGAGTATTCAAATCTATAGAGACAGTATGGGAGGGTGGGGAATGGGGAGTGACTCGTTTATGAATATGGGTTACTTTTTGGGCTAATGAAAATGTTCTGAAAGTAGGTACTGGTGATGGTTGCACAACATTGTGAATTTGCTGAAAACCACTGAATTGTATACTTTAAAATGATTAATATGGTGAATTTTATGTGAATTTTACCTCAGTTTTTAAAAAGAATTGATAGATTATTGGATCAAACTAAGATTGGGTGTTAGATTAAAGGACAAGGAATTTGAAGACTCTGAAAAGAGTGCTGGAAGTGATTTGTCTTGAAATCTAAGCTGCAGAGAGAAGAAAGAGACTTCACAAGAGGGATGATAGACTTGAGAAAATTAAAAATTCAATGTACTAGGGTGGAACTTTGATAAAAACTTTGATAAACTAAGAGTAAGAAAGTGAAAATGGAAAGGATAGGAAAATGTAGTTAGGGATTGATTTATTCAATAATTTATTAGAACAATTCTAAGTAACAAGAACCCAAGTACAAAAAAGGAAGTAGCTTGATTCCTGATGGTTATTAAAAATAAGGATGTCAAGGGTTTTCTGGCTGGGTTGTTGGAAAGGTTATCTCTGCCATTGTTACAAGTAACTTATCGTAGGGGCTGGCCCGGTGGGGTAGTGGTTAAGTTCACACACTCTGCTTTGGCTGCCTGGGGTTCACAGGTTCAGATCCAGGCACCACCGTAGTACCACTCATCAAACCATGCTGTGGCAGCATCCCAGATGAAATACACGAAGACAGGCACAGATGTTAGCTCAGCAACAATTTTCCTCAAGCAAAAAAGAGGAAGATTGGCAACAGTTGTTAGCTCAGGACCAATCTTCCTCATGAAAAAAAAAAATTGTAACATTATTGGCAGGATTTGGGGTGGAAAACAACAATGTGAGCCATGTAACCAAAATCTTATTGACCTAGTTCAATTACTTATTTAATGTCTGTCATTCACAATAGACTATAGGCTCTCTGAGGGCAGGCATTTGTGTGCCTCCCACATAAGAGATACTCAGTAAATATGTGTTCAATAAATGAGTGAGTGACAGTTTAGTATATTACAACATCAAGAAGGCCACAGCTGAATGGCATGAACCTCTGAGAAAAATTTTTTGTGTGAGAATAGAAAAATCTTTATGAGGAAGTAGGAATGGGGAGGTATGAGTGTATCAAAACAACTTCTAAGACCATAGGAGTGGAGGATGAAAAGAGGGGGCTTTGATGATCATGGTCAAGGTCCACTTTAGAAGGGAGAAGGAATATTCTATGAACAGCTTGAGACTCTATGAATTTTTCTTGGAATGGAATGAGAGTTTCAGAGAACACAATTGTAAAGGTTCAAGAAGGAGGTCAGCAGGGAAGAAGGGTTACGGAAAGGAAACAGTATTCAGTGAGAGCAATAAATAAGAGAATAGTTGATTGGATGATTTTGCACCTTTTCAGGATATCTCGTATAATTCCAAGAATGACAAGAAGAAGAAACAATGTTGTATTGACTGACCTAGGGATTGTGGACTGAGCAGACTGAGGGCTCAGAAAGTGTTATAAGCCTGAATAAAGTTAACTGACTGTACTCTTTTGGCAGCATTCAAATGGTATGTTGCTGAGAAATTTTGGGGGGTTTTTTTTCAAATTTTGCTTTTAATTACAAAATGGTCTTATAAAATATCCTCTACATTCTTTCTGTTTTTTCTTACTTCACCTCAAATCAATGAAAACTTCTCCATAGACCAGTATTGGTCCATAGTCTGGCATTTAAGGATCACTGGTGTAACTCATGAATCTTGGAGAAACTTTAGGAAAGTGGACCTTGGGGATACTTCTCACCAAAGAGCTGAAGAAGAGAATTGGTTGCCACTGAGATTTTTATGTCCTGAAAGAGTCAGTAGTTCAAGGTGACCAGACTGCCTAAGGCTGTGTATAGTATACACAGAGCAACGAGAGGAGAAGAACCTTGAGTAGAATTCTCCACAATGTGTTTGAGGAGGGGACTGGTTGGATTAAATGTTTTTAGCTCCCAGTAGAATTACAGCCTATGATGGCCAAGCATTACTTTGGCGTTCTCCTCTCTGATCCAGTAGACCTCAGCCCCCTAGTAGAATATCAAATCACTTCTAGAGCTTTTTAAAAATAGAAGATCTGTGCGCTACTCTTGGAGATTCCGATTGCTGGTAGAACCTCACATTACTTTTTCAGAGTTCTAATGATGATTCTAAATCATGATAAAACTACTACTATAATCATTAAAAGTTTCTCCAGGGCCAAAACTTGTCTCCCTCACGTTTCCTTCATCTTTCTCAGATATGCCTTGCAAGGATTCTGTCCTGTTCCAGAAGGGGAGCATCAAGAAGGAGAAGCTGGAAGCTGACTCACTAACAGGCAAATCTCAGGTGAATTAGGATTCCACTCTTTACTGAGATGACTTGTCTTTTCCTTTTTGGTCTTTGAACTTTTGCCAAACATAGTTCCATGTAAGGACATGGGACTGTTATTCTCCCACAGGACATTGGCCCTATTTTAGTTGGTGATACACTCTTTGGAAATATTTAATCTTTGTATATTCTCTGAGCATCTGTTCCCTCAAGATTGTAGACGATAATTGAAGCTATAGAAATAGAGCCTACCCAGAGACTGCTTAGAATTAGAAGTGAAAGGAGCTGAGGGCAGAATCCTGAGCACTGTCATTTAATAGGCAGGAGCAGAAGAAACTTCAAAGGATGCTGGAATGAAAGACCCAAAGTGGAAAAGGAAGTCCAGGAAAATATGATGTCACTGAAAGCAAAGGATGAGAATATTTCAAGGAGAAATCTTGTAAAAGTTCAAGAAAATTCAGCTTGAGTAGCTTCTATTCACCTATTTGTGGAGATGCTAACATTCATGGGACTAGAAGCCAGGTTGCAGAGGGTTGAGGAAGGAGAAGAATGTGAGGAAGTAGGCAAAACGAATGTAGACAATTTATTCACACAGATTTGTCTCTGAAGGATAGGAAAGGAAGACACTTGGATATTTCACTGTGACTGAGGGTGCCAATAATGACAAGGTTGAGAAAGCTGGAGAGAGAAGTGCAACAACTGATGGTGTGAGGGCCCTTATAACAAATATTTATGCAGTGCCTAATTTGCCAGACACCTTTCTCAGTGCTGGGAATATGATGGTAAACAGAAAAATCCCTGCCTTTGTGGAAATTACCTCCTACTGGAGGTAGGCAGGCAAACACAAACAAATGAGATCATTGCAGATAGTAATAATTAGAACAAAGAATTGAAAGAAACAGTGCAGTAGAAACTGATTAGGAGGATGGCTACTTGGGATAATTAGGTAAGGCCTATCTGACAGGGTGGCACTGGGCAGTGACACCTGAATGATAAAGAGTTAGCAGGTCACATCTCTCAATTAGAGAAAATGCCTTACCTCTTCTATTAGCACAGCCTAAATCTTGATTACAGATTTCCCTCAAATCTACTTTAAACTCTTCCTGTTCTGAACTCCTTTTATGTAAATTGTTTGTACCACTCTAATTTTTTTGTTCCACAATTATTCCATTTTTCTCTTCAACCAACATGTAAGCTAATCTGGAGTTAGGACTGCACTTCCTTTTCCTTTTGCAGCCCTCACAGAGTACCAAGTTGATAGGCCCCTAATACAACTTGATTTTCATCACTTAGATCTCCAAACATTGTCCTATCAATTTCTTGTATGTTCTGGCCACCTACCCTATTCCTTCCAAATTCATTTCTCCTCTGGGAATATTTTTGGGAGTGACTTTTGAATAAAAAGGAACTTAATGTTTTAGGAACCGGTGACATTCAAAGATGTGGTTGTGGAATTCAGCGAGGAAGAGTGGGGGCAGCTGGACCCTGCTGTAAAGAACCTGTACAGGGATGTGATGCTGGAGAACTATAGAAACCTGAATTCACTGCGTAAAGGTGGCTTCTACGTATTTACCTATCTGCCCATTAGTAGTCTCTTCATCTACTGTTAAAAACTGTAGGACTGCTTAAGTGGTTAAGGGCACTTGGGTTTGGGTTCAGGTTTCCTAATATCCTTTGGGCACGATAGCAGATTTTCCTGCTGTATCTGCTTGAAAGTCCTTTCTGATGTAGTTAGAAATACACAGGTCCGTGGTAGTCTCTGGCTTTATCTTTCCACAGCTCTTTAGACTACTACGTTGGGATGGAATGCTCTTCCCTATAAAAATGTCTGAAGTGTCATGTTTGTTTGTTCTTGTTGTTTTCATTTTCCCCCTGAACAGACCATCTACTTTCCAAACCTGTTGAGATGTCCAAGTTGGAGAGTAAGAAAAAAAGATGGATAATGGAGAGAGAAATCCCAAGAGCAACCATTTTTGGTAAGAGCCAGACAGATGTGAGGCATTTGTAAGAAGTTTCTGTTTGTTAAACACACAATGTATAACTCAGGCTTTGAGTTGATAATTGGGGAGGTGACAACAGAACCACCTAAACTTTGAAGAAAAAAAGTCATCATTGCTTTTTATTCCCACATTCTTTTTCTTCTCTGGATAGACAAAATAGTGCTGTCAGTAGGAGTACAGACACTTAAAGCTGCTTGGCCCCTCTGCTAGTTTCCTCCTCTGTGACAGTTAATAATAGTGTCTCCCTCCACCTTACTGTTAGGGTTGAACGAGTTGAAATTTGTAACACACTTAGGACAGTGCCTGGCACGAGGTAAGTGCTGTATAAACAAACATTAGCAACATAATATTAAATGATAGTCTTTCTTTTAAAGAAAAGAGAAACCCTGCTTTATCCTGGAGAGGCTTCAGTAAGCCTCCATTTTTCCTTCTTTTACTATAGAACTCCTTAACTTGCACTTCAACTTCCTACCTCCTCATAATCTCTATTAACGTTTTGTTTGTGAGGGATTATAATTTATTGTGGGCTTAATATAAATGTTAGTAAGTATAGAAAAGTATGGAGAGGAATATAACTCCCCCCATTACCTCACTACCAAGAGCTGTGCAGCATTAACATGTGGTTTGTTTTCTTAGCCATTTTCTTTCTTTGTGACGATGTGTCTTTGTGAAGATCTTTTTCCAAAGTCGGGGTCATCAGGAATATGTCATTATATATTTTACTCTTCTCACCTAATATGATATCATGCGTATTTACCTATTTTACTAAATAGTCTGTGAAAATGTGGTTTCTGATTCACATATAACATTCCATCTCATACATGTATCCATATATTTAACCATCCCCCCCACCAAGTGTTGGACATTTAGGTTGCAGCCAATTTTTCAGGTATATCTGATGACTGCCATAGGACACCTTGTTAGAAGAGGAACTTCACCATCGGAGGGTATAAATATATTTAACCGTCTAGTTACATTATGCTACATTGTCTACAGAAAGGTTATACCAATTCATACTCTCAGTAGTAATGACAGTATTATTATCTCTTTATTTATTATTATCACCCTAGCAAACACTGGGTATTGTTTACCTGAAATCTTTGTTAATTTGATAGGCAGATTATTCTGTTTCTTCCTTTCTGAGGTAAATCCTGCGCATCAATTATCCTTTGGATCTCCTTTCTCCCTGCTCTTTCACTTATGTTTTCACCATTTCTGCCCCATCTTCCCATTAGCTTTTTAACATTTTCAAGTCATTACTGATTTTTAAAAGTTTTCTCTCAATCCCACATCCTCTTCTATGACTCTTTCTTACCTCTTCTTTATAGCCAAACTTAAGATATTTTACACTCACTTTTCTCATTTCCTCATGTTTTAGTCCTCAACCCCTTTGAATTTAGCCCTTAACCCAAATATTCATCTGAAACAGTCCTCGCTAAGGTCATTAATGACTTTATTGTAGCAAACTCCAGTGGACATTTTTTCATTCCTTGTCTCACTTGCCTTCTCACCACCAAGTGGCACTGTTACCTGTTCCTCATTCTTAAAATGCTCTTAGGTTCTTGTAATACTTTCAGTTTTCCTCTTCTTTCTGGCTATTCTATTTCTGTTGCAGGTTTATCTTTCTCTAGCTATCCAAATTTCATAAATTTCCGAGTTTCTTCAGCATTTGATCTCATTTTGTCTTCTCTGACTCTGTATTTTCTTCCCTAGGTTGTCACATCCACAGTTAGAACTTCACTTATCACGCATCAACAGATGAATTACAAATTTATATCCCAGCTCAGGCTTCTTCTCCGAACTGAAAATTTATATGCACATAACATTTCTCTTGGATGTCTTAAAGATTCCTTAAATTCCATTAAACCAAAGTCATGATCTTTTCCTTTCCCATCTTCTTTCATTGTTCCCTAGCTGAGTGAACTGCCGTCCAGCCAGTTATGCAAGTGTAGTTTAAGTATTATCCTTGACACAACTTCTTCTCCTTCACCTGTCTAAATTTGTTTTTATTTTAACTTCCTAAATCTCTCTTGCATGTCCCCATTTCTCTCCATCTGCAGTGTTACTACCCTAGTCCCTATATTATCATCTCTCACCTGAACTATCACCATAGTGGTTTTTTTTTTTAAATCTTCTCTTTGCTATTTTTTTTTTTTTTTGAGGAAGATTAGCCCTGAGCTAACTACTGCAATCCTCCTCTTTTTGCTGAGGAAGACTGGCCCTGAGCTAACATCCATGCCCATCTTCCTCTACTTTATATGTGGGACGCCTACCACAGCATGGCGTTCCAAGCGGTGCCATGTCCGCACCTGGGATTGAACCAGCAAACCCCGGGCAGCCGAGAAGCAGAATGTGCAAACTTAACCACTGCGCCGCCAGGCCAGCCCCTCACCATAGTCTCTTAATTTATCATCATAAAAGGTCTTGGCATGCCACTTGGCTCTATCTTTTTTTCCCCAACTTCAGTGTTTGAGCCATGCTGCAATCAAAGAGATCAAATTTTGTCATGTACTTGCTTAAATCACTGTCCTGATCTCAGTTTTGTTTACTTGACAACCTGCTTCTCCATCGTCTCACACTACGTCTTCCCCTTAGTCTTTGCACTTGAACCACACTGATCTACTTTCAGTCAGTCAGTATCAAATACGTTTAGCATCTACTGTGTCCTGAGCACTCTGATAGGTGCTGGGGTAATGCAGAGAAGAGACAGTTCCATAGGAAGCACAGTCTAGTTGTCCCTGAGTGTGGCTTGCCCTCTCCCCTCACAGGACCTCTGTACATGCTGTTTCTTTACATAAAATGCTCTTTCTCCTGCTCTTTGCCTAGTTGACTCCTAGTCTTCCTTCAGATCTCAAATAGGTCCACATTTCCCCAGGCAAGACTTTCTTGACTCAGTTAGTTTTTTCTGTTACGTACACCCATAGCACCATATTCTTCTCCTTTTAGCATTTAACACAATGGTATTTCCCATGTATGTGTGTGAATCTTTGTCTCCCACACTGGGCTTTATGTTCCTTGAGGGTAGGGACCATGTCTCTTTTTGCCTTATCTTTATATCTCCAGCCCTTTGCACATATATAGGAACCCAATAAAAAAAGGATAGATAGTTGATTATGAGAAAGGTAAAAATTATTTCATCTGTTTTGGTCACTTGTGATTCAGTAAATGGTTATTTTATGTCCTTTATCTATTAAAACTTTGGAGGTTTTTAAGTAATATATTAAGATCTTACGTAAATTGTCACTATTGACCACAGTTGAGGCAAATGAGGTACTCTGAGGTTTTTAAATTATTTATGGTGTCTGCCATACATATTTTTAAAATTTATGTTACAGATATCTTCCCCCATTGCTTGATACCTGTTAATTTTACATAAGAATTTTTCCATCCCCCAACCAAGAAACATATTTCCTGATTTTATTCTAATTTCATTATTTAAATAAAATACTTTAATCAATCTGGAATTTACTTCAGTAAATGTAATTTATTTTCCCAGTTAATGGATTGTAGTGGATTAAAGAATACTTATTACCATAATTATTTAATATTGACCTGAAAGACTTAACCATGAAAAATAAATGAAACAAATGAGAGATTTAATAGAAGAGAAAAAAACGTTATTTTCAAATAACTGTCTACTTAGAAAATGCAAGAGACTCATTATCAAAACTATTATATCTGTTAAGAGTTTTGTAAGATGACCAAATATAAAACAAAAATATTAGTAGCTTTCTTACATATTAGAACTAAGTGACTTGAAAATAACAAAATCATGGAAGTGATTTTAAAAAAACAAGGAAGTTACATGAAAAATGAGTTGTACAAAATGAGAACAACAACAAAGATTATTTAGGGAAATACAAATTAGGAATTTTGTCATTCAGTAAATACTCCTGGCACAATTACTGTTTTGGTTATCTGTTGCTTCTAACGAATCACTCCAAAGCTTAGTGACTTAAAACTGCAATCATTTTATTAATTTTCACAATTTTGTGAGTTGACTTAGGAATTCTTACTCTCCATATGGTGTTGGCTGAGGATGCAGCGTTTGACTGGGATAGAATGGTCAAGATGGCTCATTTGAGGGATAGAAGTTGATGCTGGCTGTAACTGGGAACTAAGCTTGTCCTATGAACCCGAGCCCCTATATATGGCCTTTCCTCATCTCCTCAGTCTCCTAAAGGCTAGGCCCAGAAGTGGCATAGTATCACTTTTGCCACATTCTGTTGGCTGAGTTGTCACAGGATCAGCCCAGATTCAAGGGGAAGAAAAATAGACTATTCTCTATGGGGAGAGTGTCAAAGAATGTGCAGCCATTTTGATCTATAGTCTGTCCTCTGGCCAGAAATTATCTGTTTCCCCCTTGTTAAATACATTTACTCTCTCCTAATACCTCATCTTAGATGGCATCAAGCTTGAAGCCCAAGATCCCATCATCTAAATTAGGTCCAGGTTGGGAAGAGGTTCCTCTCTCTCTGAAGGCGTATGAATTAGAAGGACAAGTCATCTGCCCCCACACATTCAGGATACAGTGGTGAGCAGAGGCAGGAAAACTATAATCAATACTCCCATTATATTCCCAGGTTCCACCCCAGGAGATTCTGATTTAACAGCCTAGTTTTCAGCTTGGGTATTGTACAGACAAATGATAATTTCTGCTAGAAATTAGACTAAACCAGGCCAAACTGATAGTTTCTTGATGAAGTTAGATGTATCAGTGGGGCCACTTTAAGGTAAGAGTCATTTCATAAAATAAAATAATAGTATTTAAGGACAGATTATATATAAGAGATAAAGAGCAGTGGTTATTCAAGATCTCTTCATGAACTCTAGTGTAAATATGAGAACAACAGTGACTCAACAAAAATGAAGACATTGAGGGAAGTTCTTCCCACATGGAAGATGATATTCTCAGGCTCTCATTCGTTGAGTTGGAAGAGAGTAGTAGGGTAGTCAAGTGGAGATGTCCAGGAGACTGGTAAAAACAAGGGTCAATAATATATGAAGATGTGATTTGGCTACCAATAAAGTTTAGAAGATAAAATCATTAGATGTACCTGAAATTATGTGGAAAAGGAGAAAGGGCAGGCAGTAAAATTTAATTTTTTTTAAGTTGCTAGAATACATAGTATACTGGGCATGTTTATACAGAAGCTAAATGAGAAAGGAATTTTGAGAAGGGAAGCAGAACATTATTAAATGAAACAAACTGAAGACAGGTGAAAAGAGAATCTAACCTTAATCAGAACAGGTGAAATTTTGAGTTCTAGGAAATACGGAGAAAAATATCATAGCACTGTTAAATCAGGAGTGGTTTTGAGCCCAGACAAAGGATAATTTCCCTGCTACCTTATATTACAGTTTTTTCTCCCTTTGTTCAAAAAGGAATAATTGCAGCTATATAGAAAATAGAGGCACTAAGATTGCAACTCTGCTTTTAGCTGGTTAAGGTATGGTGCCTGTAAGTATAGGCATGTTCCTAAAGATGTGGTTAAATTGGTATTTTAGAAGGGCTTATTTATTATTGGTGAGCAACTTTGGTTAAAAGAGCATGCTGGAGAAAGGAACATTAGGCATAATCTTCACAGACTATAAGCACCAGTGATAGTCTGAACTGTGAAATGCCACACATCCCAGTTCATGTGCTGATGTTTTACCCAAGCCCTATGTATTCTCCTTAGTATTCCTGAATAGCTCTCCTCATATTTTATGATCTCCTAACCCCCTTTTTATTTTTATTCCATTTATAAATTCTATAATTCTTTTCTAACCTTGTCTCACATTCCTATTCTGTATTTAAAACCCATATAATATGCATATACTCTGATATGGTTTAGTCTCCTTTTCCTAATTAAACAATTTCCCTTCTTCTAGTTCATGGAATTTTTTTATTTCTTTTTAGATAGAGAGACAATTTCGGAAAACCAAGATTCTGTTCCAAAGCAGAGAATTTCTAGAGAAGAACCATCCCATGGAGTGATTATGACAAGACTGACCAAAAGTGGACACCCTTCTTTAGATGGTTGGAGAAGTGACGATTGGTTATATAGGAACCAGGACCACTGGGATGTAAATTTACCACGTGAATCTTT
Source organism: Equus przewalskii (assembly GCF_037783145.1). Classification (NCBI taxonomy): domain Eukaryota; kingdom Metazoa; phylum Chordata; class Mammalia; order Perissodactyla; family Equidae; genus Equus; species Equus przewalskii. Next base: position 76,637,188 of record NC_091836.1, read on the forward strand.
CATTTACAAAACAACCTACAATGAGGAGGGAGACTTTGAATCTAGTGAAAGTAAGAAAAGCTCTGATGTTCTATCAGTTAACTCAATTTTTGATACGCAACAGGGAATTCCTATGAGAAAGGGGCCCCCAAAGTGTGGTAAGTTTAAAACTAACTTCAAATTTAATTTAGACTCAGTAGGTAAGCAACATTTAGAGTATAATGAATCTGAGAATGCCTTGAGCCTGAGTACAGATATTCACCACCCAAAAGGTCATACCACAATGAATTCCTATGAATGCTGTCAGTGTGGGAAAGCCTTCAGCCGGAGTTCATCCCTTGTTCGACATCAAATCATTCACACTGGAGAGAAACCCTATAAATGCTGTGAATGTGGGAGATTCTTCAACCGACGTTCAAACCTTACTAAGCATCAAAAAATTCATACTGAAGCAAAGGCCTATGAAGGCAATAAATTTGGAGAAGCCTTTAGTAAGAGTGAAGACAGTAATAAAAATCCAAAACTGCATTCTGGAGATAATCCCTATGAATGTAACTGTGGAAAATCCTTCAGCAGGAGCTCCTCACTTATTCGACATCAAATGATTCATACAGGAGAAAAACCATTCAAATGTAAGGAATGTGAGAAAACCTTCAATAGGAGTTCAAACCTTAAAAAACACCAGAAACTTCATAGTTATAGGGCAACTCAAGAGAAGTCCTATAACAGAAAGAAATTTGGGATTAGCTTCAGTCGGAGTGCAGAACTCATTCAGCATCCATGAATTTATGCTGGAAGGAATCCTATGAATGTAGTAAATGGAATAAAATATTTGTCAGAGATTATTCTTTAATTGATATGACAGAATTAATATTTGAGAGTAAACTGTCGGAGCTTTTCCCAGCTCCCAAGGCCACAAGGGCTTGGAGACAAATGTATTACCAAACAAGTGTTTGTCTGTCATTATTCTGATACCCAATACTGTCATCTCTCCCTACTTCATAAATGGGACCTATGGTATACTTATATTCACCTGATCTATTGATGAAGTAGATATTAAGGAGGAGCCATGCAATACCCTTGGAATTGATATTTAACGAAACTCACACTTCAAACTGGCAGTCCTCGTAAGGTCACAAGAAACCAGGAGCTCACAAGAATATAGGCTACTGCTAAGGACTGAATTCTCTCTGAATTAAGGGCAAAGACCACAGTGACAGCCAATTAGTCCACTCCTGATAATATCCTTGTTTCTCCTGCTGCTAAGTGGGGACTAGAATTGGAAGAAGGTTATCAACTGCAGTGGGAAGTGGGTGTGGTGGTGGTAATCTACATGTATTCCTCAATATCTGCATTTTTTTAAAGTACTCTTTGGGATCTAGGCTGGAGAGACATCCATTGCCTAGGTGTATCATTTGTCCCAAACATTAAAGGATCAATAAAGTTTCCTAAAAGTCTGTGCACCAGACCTGCCTCTTGCTACTTCTAAGCTACTTCAGGATCCCAAAGGGTTCTTGAGCAAAGATGCTTATCTTAACTCTGCCCAAAAAGATTCATACTGGAGACATTTCTAGTGAATGATGTTGGTGGCTCTTTGTCAGAGCTCATACCTTATGCAAAAGCAGAAAAGGTATACTGGATTGAACCTCTATGATGAGTTGTTAAATGTGGAAAATTCTGTGTTCATTTGTTCATCCTTTGCATCACAAGTTGTATTCTTTAGGTCAAAACCCTATACAAATAATTGTTATGAAAATTCATATAAACATAAGGAAACTTGTAGAGCATCCTAACAGGAGAAAAACACTCTGAATGTAAGAAGTTCTTGATGCATATAGTTCAGTCATTCATCAAATGAATTCTGGCGTTCTCATTTTAGGTGTTCTGAATGTAATAGTTCACGTTTTTATATAAGTGATTTTCTTTTGCATGGTTGAAAGATAAAAGTACTCTTTTCATTTTTTATCTTTTTTCAACAGCTAGCTATTTGGGGAAAAGTAAGATGCTTATTTTTTTTCTCCTAAGCTTTCTAAAAAATAAAAAGTTTATTTTTTGAAACATATGTAGCTTCAAAAAATACGTCTTCAGAGTGCATTTAAAATTTAATTTTTGCAGAATATTTACAGCCAATTAACATTTTCCCCCAGCCGTTTTCCATAAACCTACTTATTTAATTTGAGTTGTACTGTGTGCATTCAAGGGTAGATATCTAAGCTGAAACATGAAGAGTGAGTGGAAATTAGATTGTGTGTGTTGGAGGGTGAGAATGTTAGAGGTGAAAAAGGAGAAATGAGTACAAAGCTACAGAGGAATGAGGGCATGATACCAAGAAACAGAAGTCCACTGGCTGGAATATGGCACTGGAATAGAATGGAGCAGGAATACAGAGAGGTGAAGCTAGAGAGAGTCAAAGGCCAGATCGTGAAAGGCCTTGTAAGCCACCTTTGAAGTCTTGACTTTATCCTAAAGGTAATGGCAAAAAATAAAATTCTGATCTCCACAATTATTCAGTGCTTTGAAAGTGCTAATTGAAATAGAGAAGAAAAATAAATGTAAATTGGAAAGGAGAAAGTCGTTTGCTGATGATATAGTAAACCATCAGGACAACCTAAGAAAATTAACGAAAAACTTAGATTTAATAAGTGAATTCAGATATACTAGATATACCCTACTTCCCTCAAAAACTACCTGGATAAATGGAGAGATCTTGATGAGAAAACTATTCTAGATATGTTGAATTTTCCCATATTAAACTATTTAAAAAATTCTAATCCAGTATTTCATTGGGAAGATTATTTCACAAAGTGATTATAAAGTTTATTTTGTAGAAGTAAGCTAAAATAGCTATGAACGTTTTTGTGTGTGTGTACGTGTGAGGAACATTGGCCTTGAGCTAACATCTGTTGCCAATCTTCCTCTTCTTGCTAGAGGAAAATTTTCACTGAGCTAACATCTATGCCAGTCTTCCCTTATTTCATGTGAAGTGTTGCCACAGTGTGGCTTGACCAGCAGTGCGAGGTCTGCGCCCAGGATCCGAACCTGCGAACCCCAGACTGCTGAAGCAGAGCATGCAAACTTAACCACTACTGAGCCAGCCCTGCTATGAACATTTTATTAGAGGGAGAGTAATAATCTTACTACTATACTAGTTATATAGTATAGTCCTAACCTAGGAATTGACATCTCTGGGACAGAATTGATTGTAACTAGACCTAGATGTTTATAAGAATTTAGCATATAAATTGTCACTTCAGATTGGTGTAGAAAAAATATATTACATATATATCATTGCAGATGCATTAAACATGAATATATAGGTTGATGTTAAAAGCAAAAATAAAAAGCTGAACATCTATAGAAAATAGTATAAAAATTAACTGTCAGTTCATGAAAAAAGGAAAATACTGTTTTCACTAAGCAAAACAAGTTAGAAAGATAACATTTGGGGCTGATAGACATCATATGAAAGGAATAATAACACAATTTTAGCAGGACTGTCAACAAATGGTAACTCATAACCACTAATGGGAACGAAAATAATGACTACCTTCCTGGAAAGGCAATTTGACAACATGTATCAAGAGCCTTTAAAAAGTCAGTACGCAGGGGCCCATTAGGTGGCATAGTGGTTAAGTTCACGTGCTCTGCTTCTGCAGCCTGGAGTTTGTGGGTTCGGATACTAGGCACAGACCTAGCACTGCTTGTCAGGCCACGCTGTGTCAGCATCCCACATAAAAAATATAGAGGAAGATTGGCACAGGTGTTAGCTCAGCAACAATCTTCCTCAAGCAAAATAAGGAGGATTGGCAACAGATGTTAGCTCAGGGCCAATCTTACCAAAAAAGAAAAAAAAAAAAAAAGATCATTACACAGAACACAGAGGGGAACAGAGTTAAGAACTCAAAAACCTAAAGTATCATCCCCAAAGGGCAGCACAGAATGCACAGTCTACAAAAGGAAACAGCAAAGAGTTTTGCAGAAAGGGCCAGGCATCCAGCCTACAATGAGAGGGAGGAGGTAACTGCAGGCCTCAACCTGGGAGCAAAAAAATAAGTATGGTTCAAGAACCATCAGACCCTCAGCAGCGACAACAATCACTGAGGGACTGGGTCACAGAGGGCCTATGTCAGGGATGAGGAGGTAGTAGACCCATCACCCAGGCTCTCTTACCTTTACGTAAATATATCAATGAGCATATTAATAGGCTGTCCGTCTATTTCACGTTTAGGGAGCTGTGATCAAGGTGTCATCAGCACAGATTACTCTGGATCAAAACATTCTGATTACTCCTCCACTCCTGTAACTTATTGTGGTAATTATGATACTTTGTCTCTGACACAAGCCCCCCTCTGGCCTCTGCCGCTCCTGAATTGTATAATTACCATTAAGATCAAGAAATCCGCTTCAATTGTGGCAGTTTTCACCATCTTCAGCCTACATAAAACAGACACTACAAAGTGCTTCAAGAATGCTTTTGCTTGTCTTTCAAAACATCTCTTAACTCTGGTGACGAGAGTAATAATAAATCTCTCCCAATAGTCCATCACCCTGCACCTCTGAATACCTTTCTCTATGGTATATGAGAAGTCATGTTATTAGAAGTAGGTCAAGTGTGAGTCCAGGCTTTAATTAGCTAACTCAATAGGTTGCTCTTTCTGCTGCTCAAGGTAACACATTAAATCCCAGGTGCCAGAGATGTTTGCACCCATGACAATGAATTCAACCCAAATGTAAGTTATATTTGGTCCATCTTAGAATCTACTCCCACACTCGCTCCCCAGGTTCTTGCTAATACAATTACTGAGGTCTTGTAATTCTTACGGTAATAGATATCTCCTCTAGGAGCAGGGAATGCTTGCATTTTTTCTGTGAGGGTTATGTTGGGTCTAAGTCTCATTACAGGCCTGGAGCCAATGATGGTGGTGGGGATGGGTAATGAAGAGATTTGATATCAGCTTGTGAGGCAAATGTCCCAGGTGTAGTCAGGAATAAGCTTTAATGGAGAGAGGGTTTGACACCCTCAAACAAGTGGATAAGGATATCATTTTCATTGACAAGAAAGGTCCAGAGGAATGGAGTGGGCATGTCCTTAGCCTTACCGATGTCCACCCAGATGCCTTATCCAATGGTCTTCACCAATTCTCTTATATCTCTGACCAGGTTATGTATTTAATTGGTGCTGCAATTCTGCAGCTGTTTCAGTCAGAGTGTTTCAGGCCTCAGCTGTTTGCCTTGTAGCCATTGAAAATGAGGAACTATTTCAAAACTGCTGTAAGGCCCTTTAGGTTATTCTTTTCTGTTTCTTAATTGTATGCCCACATTTCTTGGTTGCTCATTCCCTGTGTTCATTCTCTAAGGTGACAGGAGAATCCAGATGGCTTCAAATCTTTAAAATCATTATTTTCATCATAGCAACTGGGTACCATAGTCACTTGATCTCTCAAAACCTTGCCCTCCCCCTGCACTTTTATTCAATTCTATCACCAGTGACAATCTGAGAAATCTCGATGCTCTCAAATTCTATTTTCCCTCCAGCAAGGAGGTATCCCTGGGCTCCTCCCAGTAACCTAATCCTGAATCCCATTTAGAGGGTCTATTTTCTAGGACCACTTTGGTCTCAAGAATTACTTTAGTCTAGGTCCCAACAGGATACAGATGTCATACCTAATTTTAGAATAATTTAATAATGGCATAAGGATAAGGGACTATTTAAAGAGGTGTGGGCAGATTTGGGGGAAACCACAAGAAATAGGGAAGCACTGCAGAGATAGTAGCAAGGAGGTGTTTTATCCCCAGGCCTGAAGAGGCAAGAGAAAGGAGCCATCACTAGAAACTAGAAAGAAAGGGTCATGTAAAGAAGGCCCTTTGGTAAGAGTTGTGATGTCAGATCTAGAAGAACAGGCAGTCAAAATCAACCTTCCAGCCTTGTCAGGGCTCCCCATTGGCCAAACCTAGTCAAAGCCAGAGGGCTAGGGAGCCTCTTGATATAGTCCATTCAGGACAGCCTCCCAGTGTTGGAGAAGGGTAGGGAGTGAATCTAGAAAGGCAAATAGAAGATATCTGGTACAAGATCCAAAATAATCTGATGAGGGATTTTAATGAACCGTAGTCCTCCTGGATATATCTATGATTCATATCCTTGGAAGTCCAAATCTCCTTGAACTGATATCTATAACCAATTAGATCATCTATAGCATAAGTAGAAGTTTTTTTTTTAAATTGAGATATAATTGACGTATTAGCTTCAGATGTACAACATAATGATTCAATATCTGTATACATTGTGAAATGATCACCACAATACTCAGTTAACCTTCATTACCACACAACGTTACCTATCTTTTTTCTTATGATGAGAACCTTTAAGATTTACTCTCTTAGCAACTTTCAAACATACAATACCGTGTTATCAACCATAGTCACCATGCTATACATTACAACCCCAAGACTTATTTTATAACTGAAAGTTTGTACCTTTTGACCACATTCACCCATTTTTCCCACCTGCACACCTTACCTCTGGCAAACACCAATCTGTTCTCTGTATCTATGAAAATTTGGGGTGGTTTTTTGGGGGGGAGAGGCTTAGAAATTCCACAATAAGTGAGATGATACAGTATTTGTCTTTCTCTGTCTTATTTCACTTAGCATAATACCCTCCAGGTTCATCCATCTTGTCACAAATGGCAGGATTTCCCTCTTTTATGGGTGAATAATATTCCTGTGTGTGTGTGTGTGTATGTGTGTGTATACCACATCTTTATCCATTCATCCATTGATGGACACTTAGGTTGTTTCCATGTCTTTACTATTGTAAATAACGCTGCAATGAACATGGGAGTGCAGATACCATTTCAACTTAGTGCTTTTGTTTCCCTCAGATAAATACCCAAAGTGGAATTGCTGGATCATACAGTAGCTCTATTTTTAATTTTTTGAGGAAACTCCAGACTGTTTTCCAAAGTGGCTGCACCAGTTTACATTCCCACCAACAGTGCATAAGTGCTCCCTTTTCTCCACATCCTCAGCAATACTTGTTATTTCTTATCTTTTTGATAGTCATTCTAACAGGTGTGAGGTAATAACTAATTGTGGTTTTGATTTGCATCAGTGATGTTGAGCACCTTTTCACATACCTTTTGGTCATCTGTACATCTTCTTTGGAAAAACATTGATTCCGATCCTCTACCCATTTTTAAATGAGATTGGGTTTTTTTTCCTATGGATTTGTAGGAGTTCTGTATATATTTTGGATATTAACTCCTTATCAATTATACAATTTGCAAATATTTCCCCCATTTGGTGTTGCCTTTTCATTGTGTTGATTGTTTCCTTTGCTATGCAAAAGTTTTAGTTTGATGTAGTCTCACTTGTTTATTTTTGCTTTTGTTGCCTTTGGTTTTGGTGTCAAATCCAAAAAATCATTTCCAAGACCAATGTCAAATAAAGCCGTAAGATATTTAAAATGTACATCCTGGTGATTTGATATGTATACATCATGAAAGGATCCCCCCCATCTAGTTAATTAACACATCATCTCCATGCCAGCCAGACTTCTTGAACGTATTGTCCGCACTAGCTCACTGCCCACTCACTCTTCAACCACCTGCAATCTGCTCATAGTCCTCATTACTCTAAAGAAAGAATTCTAGACAAGGCCACCAACGGCTTCTTCATTGGTGAACCTAGCTGACGCTTTTCAGCCTTTTTTTTCCTTCACCTTCATCTCCCTGTGGTTTTTGATGTTATTAACTGCTCCTTTTCTGGAGGTACTATGTTCCCTTGGCTTTTATGACACCACAATATCCTCACTTTCGTCTCACATCTTTGGCAACTCCTTCTTAGTATCTGACCATCGGGTCACATGATGTTACTCCTCAGGGTTCTTGTCTTCACTGATGATCTAAAGCCCAGGTATCTTTCCTAAGTTCCAGACCCACAAGACATCTCTATGTTGGAGGAGGTCATTGAGGGTATGACTGACGATTGACCTTCAAGCTGGACTGAGGCAATCGGAGGTTCCTCACCCCTACCCCTGTGCTTGGAATGTACATTCCATCCTCTATTCCCACGCTAGGAGCTGTTTCAAGGACACAGTCTCGAGAGAGCAATATGTTGTTGAGACCATCTGGATGTTATACATGACTGAACCCAGTTAAGGCTCTATATAAACTTGTAAGATTCCGGCAGGTGGGTGCAGAGATCTACTCGTCTTGTGGCCGACCAAGAGAAGCCTCCTATGTAAGTTCCCTTGCTTATTAAACCTGACACCTACCAATCTGGAGTGGTCTGCCTCTTTCTTTGGTCTCTCCTTGCCCTCTGTATATGTGGGCCAGTTTCAGATTTCCCCCAGGAAGCTCCCAAGTTTTTGGACCAACATTCCATTTGGATGGCTCACAGGCTTTTCAGCTTCAGTGCAGGAAATGGCACTACAATCTACCCAGTTGTCCAAACTAGAAAATCTGCCTTCTCTCTCCTCCCATACTCCATATCCCATCAGTTACTAAGGCATTCTGCTAGTAGCTATTCAGTATTCATTCATCCCATTTGCACTGTTAATCTTACCAGGGCACATAGCCACCTAACTTTGGATTACATTTATCTCTGTTAATAAGTACTAGCTAATGGGATGAGCACAGAAGTGATATGTGTCACTTCCAGGTCTTTCCTTCCAAGCAGCTAGACATCTTTCTACTCTCCTGAACCATTTCCCTCTCCCTGCTGGCTGAGAAACAATGAAAACTGTATAACTGCGCAGAACTACAAGCAGAAGCCAGTATTTAGAATGGAATCCTGGACCACCTCTGGACTGTTTATGAAAGAGAAATAAATTTAAACCATATATAAGCTACTGTATCTTTTTTAAAATGTCTTTGGTACCACAGGTTGGCATGTATCTTACTTAAAACACTCACCCAATCCTTTAGACTCTTCCTCCTACCTATCTGCATATACTCGCATGGGTCCTATAATATTTTTGGTTAGTAACATCTCTCTCACATTACTTCAACTAGTGTTTCCACCTTGAAATTTTGTAAAATGCAGCCGGAGGATCTTGCTGAAATACAAATTTTGATTATTGTACATAACTACTTAAGACTTTCAAAGACTTCCCAAGGACTTTTAGGTAAACTCTAAACTGTGCAACATGACTTATGTTGCCTTTCATGTTCTAACCCGTGCTGAATGTTCTCTTGCACTGCCCTCCTATACTCCATATGCCAACCATGCAATAACTTCCAGTTCCCCAACCACGCCACATGCTTTAGCTCTAGGTTTTCCATATTCCCTATCATGAGACATTCTTATTCTCTTTATCCAGCTAATTTTCACTTCTTCAAATTCAACTAATGATGTTTCTTCCTTTAGGAAGCCTTCTCTGGCAACCTAACACTGAGTTAGAAAATCCTTCTATGTGCTAAGTTCAACATACTTATACCTTTTATACTACTTATAAGAATTCTGTTGCAATTATCTGTTAAACTGACTGCATCCCTTCACTATTTAGTATAGTTTCTGAGGGCAAGTATTCTGTATTGTTTACTATCATACCCAAAATTCCTGGAAAGTATATGAAGTACAAATTGGCAGAAAATAAATAGTATTGAATAAAGGAGTAGCAAGTAGACTTGACTATTTCTTTTTTACATCTCTTATTGTAAGGCAATATGACCAAGCACATTTTTAAATGAATAATAAATAAGAACTGATAATCCCACTACCATAACACCAGTACTTTTTTTAAGTTTGTGATTCCTTTGAATAAAAACTATTTCTCTCTATTGTTCACACTGAATTGTTATAAGCGGCTCTGGGATCTATTTGTTGTTATCTTCACAGATGTCATCTCTGAACTTACTAATGTACCAATAGTAGTTCCGCTTTGTCAATTTTCCCAAAGTACTCCTTGGTATCTAAGTTGTTGTCTCTTCCTCTCATTACTTTATTTTCATTTTAATTTTCAAGGGCTGAAATAGGTTATTTTTTTAAAAGAAAGACCTACTATTGTCAGAGACATTAACTAGGTACCACTCTAGCAAGAGAGGAAAATCCTAAGAGATTATCACTAACTAAATACATATGACAATGAGTTTGGTGGCTAAAACAGCAAAGCTTCTGAGAAAGAAAAATATATATAATTAGTATTTTGATTTTCTTTTTTTTGATGAAAATTCTTCTTATGAAACACCTACATCTACTAACACAGTCTTACATATATGGAAAACCAAACTTCTAGGTTTTAATCCTGCATTTGCCACTAATTTATCCTCTAACCAGTTATTTAACTTAGGACTCTAATTTCTCACCTGAGAATGTGGATACCTGGCCCACGTTTTGATTATTATCCAGCTCAAATGAGATAATATATTACTTATTGCTTAAGTACAAGAATTGCAAATAAAATGCAAATGTATGATTTTAATATTATTATTAGAGCTCGATGATTAGGACAGTGTTTGGCTCATAGTCAGTGCTCAAAAATCATAACCACTATTAATTATTATCATCCAACAAACAGCAGCAGCCTGGCTCAGAAACTCACAATCAACCCTCCAAAACATCGAATAGTTCCAGGGATGAAAGATTCCCCAACTATGTGTGTTCAGAGGTTTTCTAAGAGTCAAACTTCGATTCTGTGGAAGAAATTTCACCACTAGAATCCATCACAGATACAGTGATTCACTTTTAAACAGGGATAGATCCCACCCCGCCCCCACTATTTGCATTAACATATTTTCAATTGTGAAATGGCTTGACAATTTCTTTCAAAAGGAGAGAGGCTTGCCTTTGCTTTTCCCATCTATCATTAAATTAGAAAAGTTAGCAACTCTTGGGAAGGTATTCAAAGATAAACTATGGAAAAACCCTGTGCCAATACTCTTAAAAATCTAGATGAGTGTGTGTGTATTAACGCATGTGAATGCAATCTTACCAAAGATAGCAAATACTGACCAGACCAAAGCAATTATTTCAAAAACAACAAAACTCAGAAAAAACTAACATGTGGGGGCATATTCACCACTTGCCTGACAATCTAAAGGTGGGTACTGATAGGCATTTGTCCTACTGGGAGACATGAGAAGAGCAAAGGGGGCCTTTTGCCCACTGAAAGACAAAACCAAAGATATCTGGTCTAATACTAGAGTATGCACATCATAGCAGAAACGAAGTAATTAAAAAAGGACAGGCGATAGAATGGCTGCGGGAAGGAAGGAAAAGGCTATTAGAGGATTAAGCTTCTAAGAATAACAGAATTTTCCTTTATATCTTCATGGATACAAAACGGTAACATCTCAATGGGTCTGACTTCCTAATGAAAATGTCTAACTTTTTGGAATTAATAAAAATCTAAATTAATATTCTGCATAAGCTACTATTTATTTGGTCTTTCATTCTAAAATAATTCCTTCGTGTTCATTATGTAGTGGATAATACAAAGCTGCAGAGAGAAAGCTGACATAAGTACTGCCTGCAGAATGTACATGACTTGCTTGATGCTGTTTTAAAGTTTTATTTTTGTCAATTTCATTATGAACATAGTCATTATTAAAATAGAGTGCTATCGTTTAAATAAGAAGGGAATTTTCCAGTCCAGTTTCTCTTCCTATGAATCAGTTTTCACATAAAAGCAACTAGAAATATTTGTGTGGGGCAGCTGCAAAAATTTCAATGGATTCTTTTCTCCTAAACTCCAAAATTCTAAAATATTTTCTCTCGATGTATTTGAAATCATTGAAGATGTGGTGAAGTTATGGTGATGCTGTCTCTTCACCAACCTCCTTTAAACATTTCCACTACGTCAAAACTGTGCTAGCAGCTGGAGACACTCCAGGAACTCAGAATCTCTAAACATCATACAAGGTGGCAGGTACCATACAAATGATGTGGAAGCACAGGATTCCAGAGACCAGACTTGGCAAAGTTTAAGCCTACAGCGTGGGGCAAGATTTCCAAGATGACTCTGAAACTGCATTTCAGGATGGAGAAGACACGCCTCCTGACCTGAGCCCTGGCTGTGAGGGGCTCCCGCTCCAACCCTCCTTTTCCGTGCTCCTCTCCTAGGGAAGGGTAAAATGGCGAGAAGCCGGAGCTCTAAAGGACCACAGCGGCTTATCTGGACCCGAAGGTAACGGCTCCGTGTGCCCGGCGGGGCGGGGAGACCGGAAGTGGAGCCGCGCGGCGCCTGCGGCGCCGTCAGCGGCTGCGTACGTCCTCCTGCGCCAGCGCGGGGTTTCCGCTGGCGGGGTCGGTTTTGGGGGTCCCGGAATCCACAACGTTTTCCGCGAAAACCGGATAACCCTTCTGTCTTTTGGGCTTCTTTTCAATTACTATTGGAAGTGTACGATGACTTGTAGTCCCCATAGTCACCGGTACCATGAAAAACGCTTGCCGTGTGGTAGCTGAAAACTTAATGAGCTTTCCTGCGGGGGCTCTTCTCGTCTTCGGGCTAACGTTGAACCTTTCGGAGCCAAGATTTCTCTTGACTATAGAGTGCACTTAGTAGGACCTTTCGTGAAGTGATTGTGCAATTCAAATGACATTAAACTTTTGAGAAGACTTTCCAGAATTGGTGTGCTATGAAAATTAATATTTTATTATGTGGCATGCACTATTCTAAAGAGAAAAGTTCATTTAGGGGACCTTAGGACTCCTGTCATTTCAACCCTTTAATTTACAGCTAAAGATTCTTAAGCTCAGAGAGAGCAAATGATTATGCCATTCCCATACCATCAATAAAAGACAGATCATTGATTAAACACCAGCGAGTTCTTCAGATCTTTCAGCCACTATACTTTTCACCAGGAAAGTTTTTCAAAGAACACTAAAGTTCTAATTCACTTGCCAATTTATTTTATTATTTTTCTTAAAGATTGACACCTGAGTTAACATCTTTTGCCAATCTTGTTTTCTTCTTCTTCTCCCCAAAGACCCCAGTACATAGTTGTATATTCTAGTTGTAGGTCCTTCTGGTTGTGCTATGTGGGACGCCACCTCAGCACGGCCTGATGAGCAGTGCCATATGGGTGCCCAGGATTCCAATGGGCAAAACCCTGGGCTGCTGAAGCTGAGAGTGCGAACTTAACCACTCGGCCCCAGGGCTGGCCCCCATTTGCCAATTAATTTTAATGTTTGGTGAAAGACATCTGTACCCTTGACTCATGATGGTCTGTATTTTAAGATCTAGAACCTAAGATGATGAATAAAAACTAACCATAACAAAAACACATTTGGACTAGATCACATAGTTTTCCAGCTTCTGCATAGGCTAGTACAATATTCAATAGACATTAGGATTTAATGAATTTGGTAGGCATTTCTGACAGGATCTGCCTGACTTTGACACTTGGCCTACCAGGATTGCTGATGACAGTCTGTATTACTCCCAGTTCACACTGACCCAATGATTCTAACAGTTTATCGACATTAGGTAGAAATACACCGTTTTCATAAAAACTGACATGAGCACAGGTAGCCTAGCTTTTAACCACTAAACTATACTTAAACCTAAGACTTTGAATATTTTGCTTACTCTGCTTGAAACTCTTTTACTCATCTCCCCACACCCCACCCCCAGGTTATTCAATTTATTCTGGACTAAGATCAGAACCACTCTCTCTGAAGGGCCTCCCCTGACTCCTCCCAAGTTTGGGCTTGACTATTCCCGTGGCACAATTTGAACTTTATATTATCCAAATAAAAAAATCCTAGACCTTTAGGAGTAGCTCAGACCCCAACATGGAATCATTAATCAGGAAGGACTGATTTCACTGTCCCTAAAACGCTATGTGCTTAACTACAAGTTTTTACAGGCAATTCCCCCGTCTATAAACTATTTTGGTCTCCTTTTTACCTATTAAAATACTATCTAAAGTCTAATTTTAAAACTACCTTCTGATATATTCATGATACTCAAAATATGTCCAAAAATTTGATTATTTCTCTCACCTCTGCTGTTAACACCTTCTCTTTCTTAGGCATTACTGCAGTCCCTCCTAATTAGAATCCCTGCTTTGGCTCTAGCCCCTCCCTTCAGGCAATTCTTAACAGAGCATTCAGGGTGACCCTGTTAAAATTTAAGGTGAGATCATGTCATTTAAAACCCTCCAGTGTCTTTTTATAATACCTTTAACCTCATTTCTTAGTAAATATGTTTTCAAAATTTTCTCTGGTGAGCACACTAAAAAAGAGAAAAATAAAACCAATGGTTAAAAAGGGAAACTGCCTCCTACTATCAAAACTCATTGACCCCACCTAGTTGCCTTTACTAAATGGTCTTGTGACCTCCATTCTTGTTCATTATCTTCCCCTCAACTCTACAACATGTCCAGTCTCTGTACTGTTGTTAGTCATCTTTCCAAAATGATAGTGTTGCTCTTTCATTTAAGATTCTGCAATATATCTTCATGACCAACAGAAATTTCTTAGCTTGGCACAGGTATCCTGACCTCTCCTTTCACTTTTACACTTTGTTTTCCAACAATGCCAAGCTACTTGTAGCTGACTGTATACATCATGTAATTTCATTATTCCATTTCTTTGAACAAGTATATCTTCTGCCTGTCTTTCGTTTTTTGGGTTTTTTGTTTGTTTGTTTTTGGTGAGAAAAATTGGCCCTAAGCTAACATCTGTGCCAATCTTCCTCTATTTTTTGTATGTGGGTCGCTGCCATAGGATGGCTTGATGAGTGGTGTAAGTTCCTGCCTGGGATCAAAACCCATGAACCCTGGGCCACCGAAGCAGAGCACATGAACTTAACCACCACACCACCAGGTCAGCCCCTTCTGCCTCCTTCTTTTAACCCAATAATTGAATACAGAAATTATAAAACTTACCTAAAATAAGAGAAAACCATATATAATGGCATTTATGGCAGTTCAATCCATGACATAAAAATGAAGACAGTCTAAATCCACTATAATTAAGTATTACGGTACACACAACACATTGGAATATCATGTAACTATTTACATTTCAAATAAGTTGTATGTAAAAAAGAGATTTTTATTTTTTATGAAAACAGACACTAATAAAAATATAAAAATATGGGAAAGCATGAA
The DNA here is from genome assembly GCF_037783145.1 of Equus przewalskii. Taxonomy (NCBI): domain Eukaryota; kingdom Metazoa; phylum Chordata; class Mammalia; order Perissodactyla; family Equidae; genus Equus; species Equus przewalskii. The sequence continues at coordinate 76,652,226 of NC_091836.1, forward strand.
GAACATAAAGATAACCATAAACCATCCTATCAAAGAGACCCACTAATAACATTTTTGTATATATCCAATATTTTCCCCATGGAAATATCCATATAAATATATATAGAATCTTACCCCATATACAGTTCTATATCTTGTACTTTTCACTTAACACCATTAGTATACTCTTAGCATTAAAATATTCTTGGAAAATATGTCTTAATGACTGCATACATTACATCATATAGATGTATCATAATTTATTTGACCTTTCCCCTTTTTGTGGAGAGGGCAGCATAAAACAATCCTGCAATAAATATCTTGACATTTATCTTTGGGAGTTTCTAACATAGTTCAGAATGCTTGGCCCAAACCCACCACTTTCTGGGGAAAGCTATTTGAATCAGTCTTTAACAATCAAGTTATATCTCTTATCACCCCATGCTGGGGCATGTCTGAAAAGACCAAAGTGAGCATCTGATACGAAGCTAGCCAATTCATAGCCTTACCAGTAGTCTATGGTTTGGCCTGGCCTCAAAGTTTTGTCCAGAGGTAGTAATTATAAGTTAAACCAATCATCTTCCCCAACTCAGAAATCTGAACAGAGACCCAGAAGGAAGTTACAAGTCAATGGTGTGCAACAGCATTGAAAAAACATATATTCAGGGATGCGGTGGCAATTACATAGAGTGAGTAAACAGGAGGTCAACCTGTAGAGAGAAGAGAGGATACCCAAAGAGAAACAGAAATAAGTTCTGGAAAGCGTAGCCTCATTTTCTAATGTCTTTCTAGAGCAAGTTTCCATTTTGAAGCTTCTGTCCTTAGATTTTTTGTGTGTGAGATTTTAAAACAATGTTATATAACTCTACTTTTTATATGAAATAACTTAAACGGATCTCTGTTCTTTTCAAATACAAGTTCTCTAACAGTGTGTAACTCTGTTTCCATAGGATATATGCCTAGATATGAAATCACTGTAGGAAAGAGTATCAAGAATTTTAAGGCTTATGATTGGCCAAATAGCTTTTCCAGAAAGTCTAACAATTTACCCTCAACGTACATACTGTATAAGTATCCGTCACTCCATACTCTCACTGAAAACAGCTATTATAATTTTTGTTAATAAAAGCAGCATTTCATTGCTTTAATCTATTGATGTCCTTTGCCATTTTTTTTTACTAGGTGTCCATCTTACTAATTTATAAAAGTTCATAAGTGTCATCATCATGGCAAATATTTTTCCTATTGTTGTCTGACTTCCATATGTTCTTAACCTACAGTTTAAAAATTTTATGTGGTCAAGTTCCTAGGTATTTTTTCTGAGTTCTTCCATTTCATCTAACTCTCAAAAAATGCACGTGAGCATGTTTTCAACCATACAAAAACCCACTTTGGTGAATTTTAAACATTTTATGTTTAAAGTAGTAGAACTTCCTTTAAAAAAAAAAAAAAGGACATCCGATGCTAATCTTGAATATGAATCAGATAAAAAGGGGGTTAAATTTGTGGATTTTCATGAAACCATATAGGGAGGTTCATGGAACACAGCTTGAAAACTTGTGCTTTAATCATTATATATTAGATCAATATATATATGATGTAGGTCATGGGATGAATGCCTAATTTTATTTTTCACCAGAGTTAAATAATTTTCTCAGCACCATTTACTCAATACTCTTCTCCTATTAATAGATGTTTATCATAAGTAAAGTATATGAGGATATGTACTACATATGTTATATATACATATGTAATCCATACACTGGTCTATTTTTAAGCTATTCAGTGACTGAGTATTCTGAACATTTTTTCAAATGTACAATCAAGTCTCCATTATTTTCACTTCACTATATTATTTATTATATGTAAAGGCAATATCATTATCTTTCTTATAATTATCTTTGCTCTTCTCCAATGTCTATTTATCTTAAGAGACTTTAGAATCTTTTTTTTTTTCATTTCAAATCTCATTGGGATTTTCATGAGATTTGAAATGCTAAATCTATAAATTAATTTAGGAACATTCCCTCTAAAACAATTATATGACTTCTCTATTCAAGTGCTTTTTTATTTTCCTCAAATGTTTTGTTTTCATTATTTTCATTCTATGGTTTTATTTATTCCTTTTAAAGAAATTTTAGTAGTATTACAAACTATATTTTTTCCACCCATTATATTTTCTGGTTATTGCAAGAGTTTAGGAAACTATTGGTTTTTGTATTTTTTACACACCTTAATGGGTTTAATTAGTTCATTTTTTAAATTAACTTTTAAAAACATACTGTAAGCACCCCTTTGTCTGCCTAATAAACCTTCACCTATTCTTTATATCAATAAAATAAATCAATATCATTTTGCTTTAATATTTTCATTTGTAATAGCACATAAGTAAAATTTTAACCCAGTCAAGTGTTTTCAAAATTTTTTAATGGGAGAGTTAACCTATTTTGATAAATTTGTTTTTCTCTCAGCTTGATCCATGCTCTCTAATTTTTTAGGTCATTTTCTTGTTTTGTTTTGTTTCTGTCTTTTGCAACAGGGCCTAATATTCTTTGCTTTTATCTTCTCCTCCATCCTGAAATGTGTATGTGCATTTTTTTGGTTTTATTAGTTGCAATTTCTAACCTTGTAAAAAAAAAATCTTAGACTTTTATTTCTTGAATTGTTAAAGTAAAGAAGAAAGTGTAATGAGTCCCTGCTATTTAAGATAAAAAACGTAGCGCTTTCTTTTGCTGTCCTTCCCCCATAGGGTTGCTGAATTTAGCAATTAAAAACACAGGATGCCTAGTTAAATTTGAATTTCATATAAACAATTTCTTAGTACAAGTCCCATGCAATATTTAGGTCATACTTACAGTAAAACATTATTCACTGTATATCTGAAATTGAAACTTAACTGGGGGTCCTGCATTTTATCTGACAACCCTACTCTCCCACCCAGACTTTTATAAATAATCTGCTTTTATACTCAGCATTTGTATATGAAATATTTTCCTGCACAAGTATTTAAAATTTTTGAAGTTTGGTAAACAAATTAACAATTATCCAGACTTAACTTTATGTTTAACTGATTTGAGTGTTCATCACCAGTCCTTTATACCATGACTTCCACATTGTTGAGCTCTCTTTAAGAAAAAAGCAATGTGTATGGTTAAGTTTCCTTGTCTATCTAATTTGTTACCTGCACATATAAAGACAATTTAGTTGATAAACAAAGAAAAAAACTCTAGGTGATAACAGATTTTTTAATCTCACAATTCTAAAGGTGGTGTTCCATTGCCTTTTGACATTTACTGCTGGCAGAGGTCTTTATCCAGCCTCCCTTTTTGGTTTTGTAGATGACCAGAATTTTTCTTTCTGCACGCTTTCAATTGTTCTTTTTTTCCTAAGCAGTTTCTAAGCATGGTTTTTATACTGGTTTTGCCTAAAATCTAGCGAGCATATACTTTTAGCTCAGAAGAACTTCTTAATTTCTTTGATCACTGATTCTATTCCAAATGTTCTTTTATCTTCCTTAGAAACACCTTTAATTCTTAGATTGGATCTCCATTCTCTGCACTTCGCATCCATCTTTTCTCTCATTGTTTCCATCTCATTATCCTTTTCTTACACATTTAAGATCTCAAGTTTCTTCATTACAGTGTTTGATATTCTGCAGTGCCAATTCTGCTTCTTATTGCCTTTTACTTTGATACTGCATTTTAAATTCCCCTGTACTCCTTCTTCATTATATCTATTTTTCTTTTTATCTTAAAAGCTCTTCTCTGCTTATGTATTTCTACTCTACTTTTATTGATTTCAGGTTTTCTGTCATGCTACTGAGGACACCAGTTTTTCAGAAAATTTCTTTACGAGACCGAAATAGCTAATTTTCAGGCCATAGGATTAAGTCTACAAGATAATATTCCTTTCTTTGGTATTGCAATTCCCTGTTATTTCCCTGAACAGGTCAACTTAATTTATTTTCTCTTGGGAAGTGATATCTAGATGTTCATATATCAATAGTTAGGACTTATGTATCCCCATTGAGTCCACTGTTTATATAATGACCAAATTCTCCTATAAAATTAGCTTGAGAGTTTATTTTTGCACACAGTTCTGAGTTCAATTCCATTTCTAGAAGATGTTTATTACCATTCTACTCTTCTGAGATTAAATCCAATTCTACTGCTTGGATCTCTAATGCTGAACTGATAGAGTATCTTCAGTTTCCAGTATTCACTTCTATCAGCTTTTGTCTACATCTTTCACAACTTACTCAGAGAAACTACATCTTGTACCTCCTGTTACTTGGTGTCTGAACCTAGGAATAAACGTGGAAAACTGGGGAGGGGAAATGGGTGAGAGTGCATCATGGTAACCTCAGAGAGCAGCACCTCTGCAACAAAAGGATGGTTCTGGAGTTTCCTGGTTAACAGAGATAGCATTCCTAAAATATTCTATCTCAGATAAAGGGTCATACCATGTTTTCCTATCTTTTGTCATAAACAATTGAATTCTACTGGCCCTATAGTTAATTCTTGCACATTTAAGCAATAGGCTGTCTACCAGTTTGAGTTTCAAGTTTTGTGTGTTTTCATTTTTTTCTGTGGCCTCCTAGGGACTTTACAGGGGAGTCAAGATGCTGTTCCATAGATAGCTAGCAAATTTCACTTCAAACCAAAATGTGAGTGAGTGTTTTGAAGTCAGTGAAAATACAAAGTTGAACACAGAGTATGATTTCATGCACATGAAAATGCACAGAAAAAGAGGATGAAACAGGATGGAGATTTTTGTCCTTGAATTCTTAAATATATTTTACAATGACCAAGTATACTATTTATAGTAGAAGAAAATATACTTTAATTTTAAAGATAAAGGAATCTTCCTAAGGATCCTCTTGAAGCAAATGATTCTTAATGGGAGTTAGGGGAAACTATAAATGTTGCTTGGGATTACTTGGGTTATTTACAGAATTTTCTTCCAAGCAGCATTTATTGGGCTTAAGGTTAAGCTTTGATTAAAGCTGTCAACTAAATGAACAGAATTATATGGTTTCTCTTCTGTGATTATTGTGAAGATGTGAATTCTGATCAAATCTCTTATAATACTCATGGCATTTATGAGGTTTCTCTCCTATGTGGACTCTTTGATGAATTCGAAGAGCTGAACTATGACTGAAACCCTTACCACACTTAGCACATTGATAAGGCTTCTCCCCTGTGTGAACCCTCTGATGAATGTGAAGATTAGAGCTGTGACTAAAGCCCTTTCCACAATCACCACATTTATAGGGTTTTTCTCCTGTATGGACTCTCTGATGAATGAGAAGATGTGAACGCTGACTGAATCCCTTGCCACACTGTTCACATTTATAGGGTTTCTCTCCAGTATGTACTCTTTGATGAGTGTGAAGCTTTGAACTCTTGCTGAAGCCCTTCCCACACTCATGACAAGTATAGGGTTTCTCCCCTGTATGGACCCTCTGATGAATGCGAAGATCTGAGCTGTGACTAAAGTCCTTACCACAGTCGTCACACTTATAAGGCTTCTCTCCGGTATGCACTCTCTGATGAATTTGAAGATTTGAGCGCTGGGTAAAACCCTTACCACAGTCATCACATTTATAGGACTTCTCTCCTGTGTGGACTAACTGATGAATTCGAAGATTTGAGCTCTGACTGAAGCCCTTACCACATTCATCACACTTATATGGTTTCTCTCCTGTGTGGACTCTCTGATGAACATGAAGTACTGAACTCCGACTAAAACTCTTACCACACTGATCGCACTTAAAAGGCTTTTCTCCTATGTGAAGTCTCTGGTGAATGTGAAGTAATGAATTTCTACGGAGGTCCTTATCACACTGAAATTTATAGCGTTTCTCTTCCGTATGGACTCTTTGATGATTGTGAAGACTAGAGATCTGACTGAAGCTCTTACCACACACATTACATATATAAGGAATCTCTCCTGTGTGGACTCTCTGATAAAAGTGAACACCTAAACTCTGACTAAAGTTACTGTCAACTTCATCACATCCATACAGCTTCTTAGCTATGTGGATTCTTGGATGTCTGTATAGGTCTGATCTCTGAGAGAAGCATGCTGTACTAATGGAGCACTGATAGAACTTTTCTGCAAGTTGATTTCTCTTGTGGAGAACACACTGTGAATTCCAATAATAAATTTCTTTACATTTATTACATCCACAGTATTTCTCTTCCATAGAGTCTTTCAGTAGGTCATTTTGGCAGATCTCCCCAATGTACTCTGGAAGGGCTTCTTCAACTGGTACGTAAGAATGCTGAACTATAAGCTTCTGTTCTTTTTCCATGGAGAAATTATTCCTGCATATGCCAAGATGGGATTTGCTTCCTTGAAAACCATGTGAATCACTCACATAGATTTCTCTACCATAGTCTTGAGTGTGCTTTGTTTCTAAGGACTGCCAAGGTATAAACTTTGTATATTTTAAGTTCCTGGGACTTTTACCTCCAAAAGTCACTTCATAGTTCCCATACCCTGGTACTTGTGTGCAGAGTATTAACCATTCTTGATAGTGGGAAAGGTCTTGCTGCTTTAGGTCTTGAGAATCTATTTCTTGAACGGTTTCCACATAGTTTTGATTCTCATGTATCTGAGTGTTGGCATTCCTCCAGCCTTGCCAGCAGGAAAGATTTTCATGTTCTAAATATCTGAATCTTTCTTCCTGGGGTTTGTAGCTCTCTTTCCAGTTTTCTAGGAGAATAAGCAGATAATCCAGTGGTGAGATGTAGGCTCTGTTTAAAAATTTCCAAGTATCTCAATCAATGACCTCCAGAATTATAGGAATACATGTGTAGGTGGAAGTGTGAAAGGTTTATGACTTAGGCTGCTCCATATTGGGGTCTGAAATTCATTTGTTTATTCATATATGTATTCTTTCACTCACTTATTCATTCATTCCACAAACATATTTTGAGCATCTACTACTCACCCGGTACTGTTAGAAATAAAAGGGTAAGGCTGACTACTCCACAGAAATAGTCTTAAAGACTGAGATTTAATTAGCTTACTTTATTTGAGGCATTAGTATAAGAAATAAAATACTGTTTCTATTTTTCTGTTCTAAAATAGTGAGGTAGATTGTGTGGAAAAAACAGCTGTATTGACTCTCTACTTTATCTACATCTTTGTGTGTTCCCCTTCTACAATGACTTTAGGCTTGGCTATACAATTTGCTTTGGTTGCTGAGACAATAGCAAAAATGATACAAGCAGAGATTTGAAAAGTGCTTGTGCTTGGGGGCTTGCCCTCTCTCTTGCTGGTTTTGAAAATCCTGTGACCTTCACCATGTAAACGAGCTTGTGCTAGCCTGCTTGAGGAGGGACATATGGGCAACACATCCCCATGATCTCTACTGATACTGACCAACTACCCAACATGTGAGTCAGGCTGTCCAGTCTCATCTTAGACCATCCAGCCCCAACCAAGTCACTCCATGACAAAAGATCCATCGAACAAATTAGAATCATGAAAAACAATAGTGTTTGTCTTAAGTCACTAAGTTTGGGGTAGTCTGTTATACAGCAAAAGCTACCTCATACAAATAGTATGAAGAGAAAACAAATTTAGGACCACACAAAACTGATTATGTGTGGAGGTCTGAGCTTTGAATGTAATCCAGAAAAGAAGTAAGAATAATAATCACAAATATCTATCAATTACATAGCCTAGGGGTCTTGGAAAATGTCTTGCTTTGTTTATCTTCTATTTGTCATCTGATTTAAGATCCTCCCTTTTTTTTTTTTAAAGATTGGCACCTCAGCTAACATCTGTTGCCAATCCTTTTCTTCTTCTTCTTCTTCTTCTTCTTCTTCTCCCAAGAGCCCTCTGGTACACAGTTGTATATTCTAGTTGTAAGTGCTTCTGGTTATGCTATGAGGGATGCCACCTCAGTATGGCCTGACGAGTGGTGCCATGTCTGTGCCTGGGATCCCAAACAGTGAAACCCTGGGCCACCAAAGTGGAGCACACGAACTCAACCACTTGGCCATGGGGCCGACCCCAACACCCATTTTTGAGAATATTTCTTCCACCTCAATATAACACCCAGATAAAGAACCAAAATACTCAACAAAACTGGTTCCAGAAGAAACTAACTCTGTTCCCTAAAAGCTGGGGTAACTTTACCTACTGACAGGACATTTGTGTAGTTCTCCCACATGACCTCTCTGTAGAGCTTTCTTTGAGAAGAATCCAGGAATCTCCATTCCTCCCAAGTAAAAATAACAGTTATATCTTCAAATGTTACCGCCATCTGGTCAAAGAATAGGCTTTCCAGGAAGAAGAAATCTAAGTGAGAAGATGGACAAAGAAAAAGACATTCAGTAGGTAAAATAAGTGGCAAACCACACAGAAAAAGAAAGAACTTCAATAATGAAGAAAAACAAGAAAGGTAAGAAGGGACATAATAATAGTAGTCAAATGGCTAAGTAATGTATCCAATTGAACCCCATCACCATAAGAAACATTTATATAGCATTTGTCTGCTAACCACTGGGCTAAGCTCTTCATGTGTATTTCAAATAATCCTCAAAGCAATCCTATATTGTAGATACTATTATTATCCCTATTTTACAAATTAGTAAACATGGTTGAAAAAGTTTAATTAAATTCCCAAGATCATGGACCTAGAAAGTAGCACAGCTAGGACCCAGGTCTGCATATTTCCAACCAGAACCATTTGCTAAATATAACAATATTGCTTAATGTTGCTTATATTATTGCATCATGATTGATCATTTTAGACATTATCAATTTATTTCCTATTATGAGATGAGGAATTAAACCCCACCCCCTCATACCTCCACTCATCATTCTCATACAGTATTATCATTATTTTTAATTAAATCAATAGTAGTGCTTATATAATTTTGAATACGATTATATACAGTTTTCTTGGGAGGATTACCTGTTTTATTTTTATTTAATAAATAAAATGTCCCCAAATTCTTATTTATTTTGAAAGGCTCTATATAATCTATTTTATCAAGTGTCTCATTCCCCCTTCCCCTTTTATTTTGGAAATGTTCATCTTCCTGCTCCAATCTGGGCTGGCTACTCTTTAGTGCTCCATTTTCAAGATCATATGATTCTTCCTCTTTTGTGATTTCTCCATTAATTGGGAGGTACACACTCAAAATACTTCAAGCAAGCCTATGAATGTTAAGCCCACGGCCAATGAAAAAGGCAAAGGTAAGAAAAAGGTAAGGTTTTCTTCAAGACACACATTTCGTTTAAAGGAGAATCTCCAAGCATGGTTACTAGGAAGAATTCTCAGGAACCATTTGAATCACTATATCCCTGAAGTCTATTATCCCTCACATGTGGCTGGGTATAGAATTCTAGAGTGAAAAGAATTTTTCTCAGAATTCCTTCAGTATATAAACCTTCAGTGTTGCTGCTAAGACTGATTTTTTTTATTTTTAAGCTCTAATTCCTTTGTAAGAAACTTTTTCTTTCCTCTCTGGAAATATTTTAGGATCCTCTTTTTTGCCTGGCCCTCTGCTTCAAATAGTATGGATGCATCCTCAGCCTCTCTGAAGTTCACAGGGCTCATCAGTTCCTTTCTTGTCTGTATTCCTGTCAAGCATTCTAGGATGTAATGTCTTTAGCCCTATGTGGCTCTTACCACTAATCCTCTGTTGCCTTACAAGTTTTTGCTGAAATTTCTCATTTGCTGATGGCTCTTCACTTCATCACTGCAAGTTCATAAATTTTTTAGTTTTATTATCATCATGCAATTTTAGAAAGGAAAAGAGATAAATGCATGTATTCAAATGGTCTAAAAATATTTCTCTTAGTGGAAAGACCAGATCACAGTTAGTTATGTGATACTCATTTTATTTCTTTGATGACACATTTTCAATTCTAAAGTTCAATTAAAAATGTTCAGTAAATACTAAGAATAAAGGAAATAGATACTTTTAAGAAGTTTACAATAAAATGGAAGAAAACTAGAATATCATCATCACCATATTATAGTCAGAGCAGCAACTAAATATCATTGAGCAGTTATGTAAACAGGGCAACGTTATCTCATTTACTATCATAACAATCTTATAAAGTATTATTATCAACACCAAAGGAATGAGGAAACTAACATTTAACAAGATTAAGTAACTTGTAAAAGGACATGTGGTTACAAAATAGTGGTTTTTAAACCCAGGCCTACCTACTAAGTCAAAGTGGGAGAAGTTAAAAGCAACTTGGTGACGGGCTGTAAATCAAGATTTCCACATACAGCCAGACTGTGTTAATGTAGAAAGGCAAAAGGAAGATGTACTGAAATGTTTAAGGATTCAAAATATACCATGCAGGTACTATTTTCCAAATAATCTACATTAAAATCCATGCCTCAACAAAGAAACAATCAGAAGTAAGAACTCAAGAATGAGAAAATTCAGTGCTGTTTATTTTTAACTGTTTATAAACTAAATGTTAAAAACTTTAAAGATAATAAGTTTACTTTAACACATACAAATGAATATATAAATAAAATAAGAAAGCTGGGATGCTCAGAAGCCCAGACTACAGGACTGAAAACTGGTGTCAGTATGGAAAATAAATGAACTCACTGGTCCATCATTTTGTAAAAAGTACAGAAAAATAAAGATCAGTCTGTCGTTATTGGCTTTGGTTGTTATTTTAACAAAGATTTAAGAATTCCTTTTGAGAACATACACTAGAGATTAAGACTCTAGTTTCTTGGACTCAAAATAAGTTCATAAAAATTTTAGATAATACTGAAGTAATAAGCAAAAATTGAAAGCCTACCTTCCCCAAAGAACTTGAGAAATTAATCACTGTAGTTTTCACTGTGTCCCTTTCTGTCCTTTTTTCATGCATATATACAAACATACATGCATACCCCACTGATGTTATTTCTTAACAATGTAATTCTGCAGTTTGCTTTTCTCACATAGTGTACACAGTGAACTCACATAGTGTACATCTTCCCATTTCAGTACACATAGACCTATCTTATTTGTGGTGGTTTTAAAATACATCCACAAATTATTTGATACTCTTCCCTTCAAGAGGTGATGCCTAATTCTTTGAATATGGCCCGGACTTACAGACTCAATTCTGATGGATAGATAAAAAAGCAGAAGGGGAAGTAATGGTGTGCAACTTTCGAGACTAGCTCATAAAAGGCACTGCAGCTTCCTCTTTGCTCTTTTTCTTGGATCAATGACTCTCAGAGAAGCTACCTGCCATGTGGTAAGAATACTTAGGCAGCCTGTGGAGAGGCCCATGTGGTGAGGCACTGAGGCCTTCTGTCCTCAGTGAGAAATGGGGCATCCTGCCAACAGCCATGTGAGTGACCCGTCTTAGAAGCCCCAGTGAAGCCTTCTGATGATTGCAGTCCTGCTGATAGCTTGACTGCAACCTCATGGGAGGCCCTGAGCCAGACCACACAGCTATGCTGCTCCCAGATTCCTGACCCTTAGAAACTGAGTGAGATAAAAAATGTTTGTTATGTTAAGCTGCTAACTGTAATTTATTAGGTGACAACAGATAATTAACATATTACTGCTTATAAAAGTTGCATAGCATTTCACCTTGCGATGTTCCAAGATTTAACTGTTCCCATATTGATGGACATTAAGATTATTTCCAATTTTCTGGCTCTATCACAATACAGAAGTAAACAATTCTCTTAAATATATCATTGAACACTCACTTGTAATACTATTTCTAAAAGATAAATTTCCAGAAGTAAAATTGCCAGGTGTGTACATTTCAGTTTACTAAAAAACACTATAAAACTTCCCTTGAAAATATTTTTTTAAATGTTGTAAATATTTCCGCCACTAGAAAACTTAAAAGCAGGACACCTACATTCAAAATTAGTACGTATAATAAATCTATAGAGAAAAAAAGAGAATTATATAAAGAATAAATTAAGGTGACAAGTAAACCTATTAATAGAGAAAAGGATACTAAAACAGTTTTAAAATACAGAGGCATACTGTTTAGAAGAGATGCACCCCAAACTACTGAATTCTGAAAGATTAAAAATGAAAAGATAAGCTAAGCTATAACAGAAAAAATGTAGACAAAAAATAAACTACGTTTTACAATATTAATATTAGAAAAGGTCAAATCAAAGGCAGAAGTATTACACTAGACTAGCAGAGTAATTTTATGAGAAATGAAATAACAGCCCCTTGTGTACCACCAACCAGAACTGATTAAGCCTCTTATAGATGCTTCAAGATTTTGTATCATTAACAATTGAGCTTGGAAAATTTGAAACATTCACAAGAGTAAAGAGGAAGGGATAACGAGGTCCCATATAACCACTCAATAATATCCACATTTTGCCAATCTTGTTTCAATTCTCTACCTCTCCCGTTATTGTTTTTATTATTATTGGCTGTAGTATTTTAAAGCACATCTCAAGCACAAGGTCATTTCACATATAATTATTTCAGGAATATTTCAATATATGTCTTTCATTAACTGATAGAGACTTTAAAAAAACCTAATTGCCTAACAAAATTAATAATACTTATTTAAAATTATCTAAAACTCACTTCAAATTTAATTTTTCTGATTGATTTAAAAATATTTTTTACAACTGAATTGTCTGGATCAGGATCCAAAAAAGGCCCATAACTTATATTTGGTTAGTGTATGTTTCTTAAATCTCTCTTGATCTGTAACAGTCTCCCCCTCTTTTTTTTTTTAATTTATCATGCCACTGATTTGCTAAAGAAATCTGGACAATTATCCTGTAGAACATTGCTTCTTAAACTTCAATGAGCATCAAAATCACCTGGAATACTTGTTAAAACACAGTTTCCTGGACGCCAAACCCAGAGATTCTGATTCACTGGGCCCACAGTAGGACTCAAGATTCATGAATAAGAAGCCCCCATGTAATGCTGATGCTACTGGTCCACGCTTTGAATAGCACTTTTGTAGAACATCTCATATCAATGATTTGACTAATTGTTTCCTTGTGGTGTTTAACTTCTTCTTTATTCCCTTCTTGTTACTTGGTTCTTTTATTCCAGAGGACTGTGAAGACTAAGATTCATTTTTTTCTGACAAGAATACCGCTATCTACTTCCTGTTACAAACTTTAGGGTTGCTAAACTAAGCAGGGGGTTCAAGTGCTGTCAGCCCAGTCTTTCCATTCTAATGTTTCCCATAAACCTTTCACTAAAAGTTTTAGCAGTAAATGATGATCATTTCTCAGATCTGTTACTTCATCAGGCACTGCAAATTGGTTTTCTAATTCTACTATTCCTTGTGCGCACACAAGATATAATTCTTCCATAATAAAGAACTTCCCACCACAAATTTTCTGGTTATCCTGAAATGTAGTTCAAACAAAAAGGCAGGATGAATGCTCGATTATCTCCGAAACTGCCCCCTTTTAAAAATCAATTTTCAGAGTAATGACATAGGGCAAAGCATCTACCAACTATGACCAGTGAGATTTGTATTGTTTGACTTGTCAGTATTTTTCTGAAATGATTGATTTTTACATATTTTATGTCTTTCAATCAAATTTCAGTCATTTTTCTTTTAGATGTTCAAAATTCCCTTATCTTAGACTAGTGGGAGTCCTTTCAGGTTGGCTCTAGGTTCTTGTGACATGACCCTCTTTAGTTTTGAGAACATCCTACTTTCTGGAATAACAAATGTCCTAGGTTCATTCTTGTTGCATTTCTTGTACTGACCAGGATTCACCATTTCCCCAAAGAGTTTGATAATTTTCCACTTTTTTTCCTTTTGTATATAAATGAATGCCCCCAACAATATTATACAAACTTGATATCCCTTTTGTATTCCCATCCATAAACATAGTTATCTCTCCAACTATTAAAGTTTTCTTTAAGGTCCTTTTCAAGAAAGGTCTCTTAAAATCATTTTCTATGTATTTGGAATTTTGATTCCTTCTTATAATTTTGTCAGGTTTTGCTATGTATAATTTGAAACACATTCTTAGCTGCATATTACTTCACGATTAATGCATCTAACCTTTTTTGTGGCATTACTTCAGGTAGGCCTTTTGTAAACAGCACAGAACAAGACGTGGTTTTTTGTCTAATCTATATGTCTCAGTTTCTTAACAGGTAAGTGATATCCATGTTATTCATGTTCATTTATTGTGATTACTGATATATTTGAACTTATTTCTAAAATCTTACTTTTTATTTTTTAAATTCTTCCTTCATCCTTTCCTGTCTTATTTTAGATTGACACAGTTTTATATTTTAATTCCCTCCCATCTCCACTTTTTCCACTATGATTTTGATTTCACACATATAATTCCTATTCTTCTAATAGTTAACCTAAACACATTTTAAACATATACATTTACCTATTTTTCTAACAAATCAATTAAGAAGAGAAATAAATCCGGGAAAGGCCGCACGAGATATGATAAGGAAAAGTGGTCAAGTACCTTGGTAAAGTGTATTGTTATCATAAAACAAAACAAAAACAAACAAACAGAAAAACCTAGGAACAAAAAAAAAAGGAACAAGAGACATATTTATACCTATCTTGAACTATAATTCTTGAGAATATAAACATGAGGGGGAGACTGAGAAAAGGGACATGAGAGTGTGCTAAAATAGCTGTCTTTTTAGAGAAATAACCCAGATATTAATAAGTTTAGGAAGTCAACAGGGGTAAATAAAAGCCAACATGAGTTTCAAATTAAGGGCAACTACCATAAGAAGCAGACTAGAATCCATAAAAAACAAAACAATAAAAACAGAAGATAACCTGTTCCAAAAGAAAACAAAAACTGAAGGAAAAAAAGGACACAATAAGATGATAAAAATAATATAACAGGAATTATAATAAATGTAAATGGCTTAATCTCACAGATTAAAAGACACAGACTCTTAGATTAAAAAAATAAGATTCAACATGTGCTTTAGAAGAGATATACTAAAAAGAAAAATACATAGAAATAAAAGGATGGAAAAAGATATACCACACAAATATGAACCAAAAGAAAGCTGTAACAGCAAACTTAACCAGCTGAGATGAAATGTATGGCAAAAAGATCATAAAGGACAAAAAAGTATGATTTTTATATATTAGTAAGTGAATACTAAGACAAAAACATATCCATTTAATTAAATCTCACCCACAAATAAAATCTCAAAATGTATCAAGTAACAACTATCACAAGTGCAAGGAGAAATATATATACACATTCAATTGTAAATATAGATATTAATAAACCCCTCTCAGAAAATGACAGATCAAGCAAACCAAAAATCCCAACAATATAAAGACTAAACACTACAATAAATAATCTTGAGTTCTTTTATCTGTGTGGAAGTCTACACCCCAAAACACACAAAAACACATTTTTCATGAACACAAAATACTGTTACAAGATAGACCATGTATTAATCCATAAAAGAAAGATCAATAAATTCCAAAGGATCAATATAATACAGAATACATTCTCTAACTATTACTATTATTAAACTATTGATATGAAAGCACTTGCCAATGCATGTAGACAAAATTATCTGTAGAGGGTATGACTATATCTGGGAAACCCAAGCAAATCAACTGAAAATTATTAGCAATTATAAGGGAATTCAATGTCCCAGAAATTCCAATACTAGGTTTTTACCCTAGAGAAACTTACACATATATACCAAGTAAAATAACACTTCGATTACAATTGCTTTAACAGCAAAAATCTGGAAACAATCCAAAAGGCCCAAGAACCATAGGATGATAAATCAGTAGTTTTTCATACTGTGAAATAGGACACAGCAGTGAAAACGGACTAGAGCTATATGAATCAACATGGGTGCACAGTAAAAATCTAACAATATGCTAAAGAAACCACTCATAGAAGAACATATATAGCAATTCTATTTATATAATGTTCAAAAATAGGCAAAACTAAAGAATTTTGTTCAGAGATGCAGACATAGGTAGTTAAAACTACAAAAAGACCTAGAGGAATAATAAACACAACATTCAAGATAGAAGTTACCTCTCTAAGAGAGGGATGGATGAAATTGTGGGGTCATCAAGGGACTTTTAAAAATGTTTGCTGAGACTAACCCAAAGGTATATTAAAACTTTAGTAAGGCCCCTGTAATTATAGCACCATGAGGCTGACATGGGAATAGAGAATAACAATGGGGAAAAGACTAGAAATTCGGAAATGGACACAAATATAGCAGTGAATTATAAACATGATAAAGGTGACATCAAATGTGTGGGGAAAAGATGATTTATTTAGTTGATGCTGGGACAACTGACTAGCCATTTGGCAAAAAATTTTTAAGCTAGATTCCCTGCCTCAATTCTTATGTCTTAGTGACTAGAAAGAGTTACATCAGATATGCATTATATTTTAAATAATAACTAACATAATAGCAACCAATTATTAGTGAGTTCTATCCGTCAAGCACTGTGCTAAGTTTTTTACATGTATGATCTTATTTAACCTTCTTAACAACCCTATATAGCAGGTTCTATTTCCCCACTTCAGAGGAGATGAGAATCTGGTTAAGTAATTCAATCTAGTTCACATAACTAAGAAGTGGTAGAGGCATGAAACAAGCTTAGGCAGCGGGTCCAGAGCCTGCATTTTAACCAATATGCTATACTAATAAAAATACTGAAAGATTAATATTTTCAACATCTAAAACTTATAAGTAACTTTTACTTCTTTTTTTCCAAAATGGAAATCCTTATAATGTTATTCAGTGGAATATTCCCAATATATGAGCTATCGTCCTTTCTTTTCCTTATCTTCATTTAGTGAAAAAGAAAAGCTAACTTCCCTTTAATTGCCCATTAAATGCACCACATGTAAAGGAACAAAATTAAGTATACCTTGATACCAGTATAAGAACTGAGAAATGGGTCCATGAAACAAGACAGCTCCAAAAGTGATCAAAAGTGATCTGTGTGTACATTTGTATATGTGTGTACGTGTGTGTGTATGTGTGTAAAGAATTTAGTAATTTGGTGTATGGAAAGGTAGCACCACAACCAATGGAGAAAGTAAATGTTACTAGAAAAATAAAATAAGTGGGAAGAAAAAAGAATGTTTAAGTTCTCCTATCATTTCTTGCACCAAAATAAATACCAAATATGTTTCAGAGTGAAACTTTTAAAATTCTTGAAATGATGAAAAATAATTGAGGAAAATGAAAGTAACTATGTATTAGATTTAGAGATGAAGAAGAGCTTTCAAAGCACAAAACTATATAAATAAAAAGAAACAAGATTTTATGTTATGCAAATTTAAAACTTATGTAAACAAAGAAGTCCTTAAAAGTAAAAGGCAAATGATAAGTAGGAGAAATACAGCATCTAACAAATGGTTTATATCTTTTACATGCAAAGAGTACCATTTATCAAATTAAAAAAAATTCAGGTGCCGGCCCCATGGCCAAGTGGTTAAAGTTCCATGTGCTCCACTTTGGTGGCGTGGGGTTTGCAGGTTCGGATCCCAGGTGCAGACCCACTCCACTCATTAGCCATGCTGTGGAGGCATCCCACATACAAAGTGGAGGAAAACTGGCATGGATGTTAGCTCAGGGCTAATCTTTCTCAAGCAAAAAAAAAAAAAGAGAGAGAGAGGAGGATTGGCAATGGATGTTAGCTCAGGGCAAATCATCCTCAGACACACACACAAAATCAGTAGGGAAAAAGATAATGTATGTCAAGAGGCATAAATTATGTATGTCAAAGGAGGAATGCAAATGACCAATAAATATATGTAAAAAGTGGTCAACCTTACTAAGAACTAGATTAAAGGGATGCAACTTAAGGCAAAACTTTAAAGATAATACTCAATGCTGGTAAAGATTAGCAAGACAGGACCTTTTATCAGATGCTTGTAGAAGTTAGTTCATGTCATATTTCTAAAAAAGTTTTTTAAAAACCTAAATCACGTTTATATTCTTTGACTCTGTTATCCTATTTACAAAAGTATATCTTGAGGAAGTAAAGAGAGATACACTTAATAAATTATCCATAAGAATATTTATTAGAAGTTTATAATGGCAAAATATTGGGAATTACCTAGTTTTTCCCAATAAAAGAAAATTTAAATAAAGCAATATATATCTATAATGGAACATATATATCTGTGTACCTGGAATACAGCATATATGCCTGGAATGGAATGGTATATAACAGGAATGGAACACTATATAGTCATTAAAACTCATGCTACCAAGAAATACTTGGAAAAATGTTCATTATATGTTAAATGAAAAAATTATACATATAAAAGCCATTCATATATTCAACAAATATTCATTGAGTGCTTACTACATCCCAGGGAAGTTCTATATACTGGGAAGATTCCCTGCCCTCATGGAGCCTGTTTTGTCATGATTCAAATTTTTTTATATATACTATTCTCGCTACATACATGGATCTTAGATAAATCTATGTAGGTATATTTCTACATATGTGTATATATACATATGCATACGTATTAGTGTTTATATGGATTAGTGGGTATGTATGTATATTAAGTATTAGATAAAAAACTATAGGTAAATATATCCAAACGTTAATAATGGCTGCCTCTGTTGATGTGCAGGGGATTGAATGGTGTACAAGAAAAAGTAACCAAGTAAAGATGAACAGCCCTACACAATGTGGCCTCACCTTATACACTCATACTTATGCTCTATTGCAACTAGCCCAGTTTCCTTATTTGTCCCCTCAAATTCTGCCTGAGACGAAATGATGGTCTTCCTGTCTGGAATATCTTCCTATTCATAATGATCATTCAAACCTGAGTTCTTGTTCCTGTCTTTTAAATGCCCCTCATTCTGGCACTGTTCAACATGAGATAACTTGAGAAATTATTATTAACCTCATGGTTTATTCCCCCAACATTAAGAAAAGACATTCTTATATTTCTTTATCTCAGAGCTTCAAGAACAGTATGAATTATATAGTAGACTTGAATGACTGGCTGAATGAATGAGTAAACGCTGGGAAAAGACACTGGGAGGGAAGCAGGGTCATGCTGTAGAGGAGGCTTGGAAGCTTCTCCAGCAGGTTAGGAACATTTTTTATTCAATCTGGTCCATCTATCCGCATTGCCACTTCCACTACTCCCACTACTCCCACTACCCACGGAGAATTGAGGGGCATTTTATAAATGAGAAAAGACAATCCTACTCACCTGGGATCAGACTATGAGGAAAATAGTGAACATTCCTTCCTGCTTTGTGCTCCTCTTTTGGAGAAGGGTGGAGTGTTGAGGAGGTTGAGCTGAGTGAGAAGAAAGGAGGAATGAAAGGCTGGGCATCCCTTGAAATTCCCAACTCACTACAATCCTCACATACTAACTGGGTGGGACCTCCAAATCTCCTAGAAAGAGGTCAGAAAGAACGCAAGAACATTTCTGTTCCCTTTCAAGGACCAGATAGGGGAGTTATGAGGATTGGCACCCAGGAGCTTACTTTTCACTCTAGAAACTTCAAAGGTACAATTCTATATTGAGCATGAAAACAGAATTTGATCTCACAGTTTAGGCCCAGGAATGCAAGTGTTCTCTATGTAATTTAATGTTCTGAGCCTCAAGGCTTTCTTAGCTTATTAACAAGAACAATAATAATAAAAATAACAGCAGGACATTTAAATAGTTTCTTTCTGAAGTATTTTTCCTATTTTGTTCAATCAGTTAAGTAGAAAGATAATTCCATTGCCTTCCCTTACTTGTCACAAAAGAAATAATGGATTTACTATCAGGGTACCTAGAGTCTTAAAGGATCCTCGATCTAGGACTCCCAGGACCTGATCATCGTCTCAACTCTGTCACCAATCACTTGTAGAACTTTGAAAAAGATCAAACTTCTAGAGCTCCCAGGGCCGCACTTTCCTCACCTGTAAAATGGGGGCATGAGCCTTTGTCACCCTGGTCCTGCCTTGCTGATCACAGGTCCCTGGGGAAAATGATAAACAGTTAAGAACCCTCTTTCTCTAGAAAGAAAAGTGATTCACGGTGTCCCAAGAGCAGGACAGCTTTGGGCTCCTCCAACGCGCCACGGGCCGCCTGAGTGTCCGAATTTAGACAGACGAACGGCTCTCAGGAGCAGGATCTGCGCGTCTCAGGGCCACGGATCTGCGCGGCCTCGGCTTCTGCAGCCAAGACGCGCGCGGCCTCCTTGGTTCCGCGTCCAGACCCCCGACCCGAGCTCCGCCCCGGCACCTCCCACTCCGAGCACCCGGCCCCAGGGCCCAAGCTGCCTCTGCCCTGCTCTTTCTCCTCATTCAGCACTAACGCGGGGAGGGGAGGGCGGCCGTGAAGGACCCACCTAACTGATGTCTCCGGGACTTCTACGCCAGAGCTGCTTCTCGGCCCCTAACCCTCCCTTTGCTGCCACTCTTTCTTCGGCCACAGCTCGCCCGCCCTCGTCCGCTACGGGCTCGGTGCTCCCGAGAGTCCGTGGCACTTACAGAGCCTCTGAAGGAGGACAGAGACCGACCCAAACACTCCGTCTACACAAACAATAGCCTCAGCCCGTATAGGCGAAACGGAAGCCCCAGGCCTCGGAGTAGACACTCGTGCGTTTCCTTGGAGACGGGAGGGGCGGGGCGGGAAAGGAGAGCGCCGGAGAACGTGGCTCCTGATTGGCCAAAACGATGGGGGCGCAGCCCGGCGCTCAGCCGCCAGCGTTCCCGGGCGGAGGGTTGTGCGTTCCCGAACTCTGAGCCTAGGATGCGTCCGAACCACCCCCAGTACAAACGAAATAGGACTATTCTAGGTGCTTTTAGGGCCCCTGGGAAAGGGGCAGGGCTGGTGGTTTAGAGAAATGAGCCGCCGGCCTCGGAGAATTCGGGGACCCTCACGCCCCGCGAGCGCGGGAACCCCTCAACGGGAACCTGGGGAAACCCTTGCTGTCAGGTCGCCAATGCCGGCGAGGGGTGGCTGCGCCCGCTCTCCCGCGCCCTTGACGGAATGGGCACCCGGCTAGCTCTGGCTCTAGCATTGTCCCTAAACTCCAGGTTGGAGTCACGCAGCCGCGAAGAGGACCTTTCAAATTCCAGTTTATGGTTGCCAGGGACCCGCTTCGCTCCTGCCGACGCGCTGGTAGGCTCGGGCTTTCCTCCCTCCTCTCTTCCTGCCCAGTCCTGGGCTCCTCTGGAGACTCAGGCAGAGACGGGAAAGGCAAGACGGGACCAAGGTGGAGCCGGGGAAAGCAGCCCCCTCTCTGTGTCCTGGGAAGAGCAAAAAGAGATCCAAGCACCTGCTCCTACTATCTAGTTGAGTGTGTTATATTAGGAAAATATTTTCAATTCCTCAAGCACTCTCC
Organism: Equus przewalskii; assembly: GCF_037783145.1. Classification (NCBI taxonomy): domain Eukaryota; kingdom Metazoa; phylum Chordata; class Mammalia; order Perissodactyla; family Equidae; genus Equus; species Equus przewalskii. The sequence continues at coordinate 76,673,528 of NC_091836.1, forward strand.
CTCAACTTGGGCTGGTTCAGTAGTAGTCAACAATTTATTAGGCAAGGAACCTTCCTTAGGGTAGTCTTTAAAAGCAAGGCACTCCTTGGATTCTAATCTGACTATCCCACTTATCGGTGATGTGAACTTGGCGGAATGATTTAATCATTTTGTGTCAGTTTCCCCACCTTTAAAATAAGCATAATAACTATTTTACAGGCTTGTTATTAGAAGTAACTGAGTTAGTTTAGTCAAAATGCTTAAACCAGTTCTTGGCACATAGGAAGTACTCTATAAATATTAATTATGCATTTACAGTTTAATGTTTAGCAGGAGTGAGTGGTCCAGGGCCTACACCTGCGGCTCCCACCACGAAATAAGAATCTGAATTTCTTACGACTCTCAAGACGACATTTTGGAAGTCAGTGTGCGTGGACCCCTCCCTGGCTTAAACATTCAGAGACGATATGGCATAGCATTTAAGAGCTTGAGCTTTGCTGTCTCACAGAATTGACTTAAAAATCTGTCGTTACCCATTAGGTGATGTCAGGAAAGTTATTTAATCTCTCACCCTCAGTTTTCTCATCTGTAAGATGAAGATTTTAATATGGTTAAACTGTTATAGTTGATAGTCAAAATCCTGAATGCACAGACATTGACCAGTAAGAACGAGCACTGGGGGTGGGCTGCTCTCCCACACTGCTTCCAATAGAATAATATTCCGATAGCACATTAGTCCTGATTGTTAAGGAATAAGTGGGATAATCCATATAATTTGCTTTCAGCATTCTTGGGACACAAAAACATCAAATGTTAGCAGTTGATGCCATTATTTAACTTATAATCTCATTTTTAAAGTGTGCTTTGAGACTAAATTATTGTGTATCAGAGGATGTCAGAGGTCTAACTCAGTCTCCTGCATTTCAAGCTTTTTTTAAACTTATTTTGAGAGGGAAGTGGAACCTATGGTTTTGTTTCAAACTGATTGTTTGCTAATTAATTAATTAAGAACAATAATTCTTAAGGCCTTTCACCACAGACACACTGATAATAACATAGTTCTCCATGTCAAGGTTGGGGAATACTGGGAAAAATCAGGGTTTTTTCATTTTAAGGAAAGTGACTGGGTCTCCTATTTCATAAGGTCATTCACAGAAAAGGGCAGTAGCTCTTAGTAGTTAAAGTTAGACGTGGATCCTAGGGGAGACTCTCAGAAAGGGCTGTTTAATGAGCTCTTCTATTCCCTGCTCTAGCTGTCTGCTTCTCCTAAACCAGAGAACTGGGGCTTGTGGAGAGAAACCTTGAGCTTAGATCACTGGTTCAGAGACATGATGTTGGACCTCTCTAGAGCCATCCTCTTCCTTATGTGCTGGATAAGACTGTGGAGAACAGCATCAGAGCCTAGGTATGAGCACTTGAAAGTGGTGTTTCTTGACACGAGCCTGGACCTCAGGTTGGTGGACCCCTTAGGAGACCTGTATAAATTTACTGGGGCTCTTTGACTCCCAAGATGCCAAGAAGAAGCTGAACACGTACACTGACTGTCCCCTATGCTGAGTCTGAGAGATTATAAGGAGAGTAGTGAGCAAGAGGCTTTTATCCAGGTGCCTCAGTGGGAAAATGGCAGGCTTCATGCTTCTATTCAACAGCCAGCAGTGGTAAAGACCTCCTTGCCTCTTGGTCTTCTCCTATGTGTGGGACTGCTAACTTAAAATACTCTATTAACCAGATCTAAACCTCAATGAACTGACAAAAAAAAAAAATCCCCAAAACAAAAACTCAAGGGGATCCAGTTGCCAGACAGAGAATGATGAATAGAGACAAACTGAATGTGCATCTTGGGAAATATAACTGCTAGAACAGCAGATGACAATATGAATAACAAAAAAAGAGCATCAAGTACAGCATTAACACTTTCTGGAATTTAAAAAAGTATATATAATACTTTTAAAAATTAAATTAAAATTTAATAAAAGATATCTATATCTATCCCTATCTCTTTCTAATGAAGCAATTTAGCAATTGAATTGGAGATGGTCACTTTTGAGACCCAAGAAGTTGCCTAGATGATTTAAAGAAATACCCCAAAGCACAGAGGAAAAAAGATAGAGATGGAAATCATGAAGAAAAATAAGATAATACGCTTAAAGGATACATCTATGAGATCTAATATGCAGACAAAAAGTTCCAGAAGAAGAAAAAGGAGTAGACAGAAGGGCAGGAATAAATGAATAACAAAATCATAGAAAATTTCTCTGGGCCGAAAACTTTTTAAAAGGCCTGAATCTACAGAGCTAAAGAACTCACAACATTTCAGTGTGGATTAATGAGTAAAGACTCGCACTAGACATATACAGATATAATTTCTACAGGCTAAGGATAAAGAGAAAACTTTATAAGCTTTCAGGAAGAAAGGGCAAGTTATCTACAAAGAAAAATGACATTATTCTTATCATTTGTAATGTTGGAAGCTATAAAATGGTTAAATAGCAGCTATAGACTGGTAAAATAAAGGGGCTGCCATCCATGAGCCAAAATGTAGTCACCTGTCCTGACGAAATAAACATTTGAGGATTTGCAAGAATGCAGAGTCTGTATCACTCAGGTCTTTCCCATCTGAAGACATAATTTAAGAAAGGGCTCTAAACAAATAGCAAATACACTAAGAGGAAAGATAGAAAAAATATGGAAAAAGAAATAAAGCTATGATTTAAAATGAATACTAAACCTAAAGTAATATATAAAGAATGCAATAAATTATCAGTGCATGTGCTAAAAGTGAATGGACTGAATTTTCTCATTTAAAGGAAAAATATGGAAAAGAAATAAAGCTATGATTTAAAATGAATAATAAACCTAAAGTAATATATAAATAATGCAATAAATTATCAGTGCATGTGGTAAAAGTGAATGGACTGAATTTTCTCATTTAAAGGCAGAGACTGTCAGACTGGGTCAAGTAACAAAATCCGCCCATATGCTTTTTAAAAGAAACACCTGTGAGCTTGGTCAAAAAGCTACCAGCAAACAAAAAAGCAGAAATTTCAATCCTGCAGAAAGCTAACCGAAAGTTAAGAATCAAATAAAGAGAGAGACTTTATATATTGATAAAAAATGTCCAGAGAAAATTAACAAAAACTAAATATGAGCTTTGTCATCCTTATCCCCAGCTGATGAATATGCTTTTACTTGCCCTTATTAACTTCACACCTTATTAATTTCATGAAGAAGAATGGTGTCTCTCCTTCCAGCTGCAGGGGCATGAGGAGACATCTCAAAACCTTTTCTGAGATGCCTTTTTGTTAGTAGTTGTTAATTAAGAAGACTTTCATTTTCCATTTTATTGTTTAGAATTTTGAGAAAAAGGAGGCCTGAAAAATTAAATTTTAGCAAAAGTAATAGAAAAAAGACAAAACAGAATTTTTAAAATAATAACGCAGTAAGGGACAAGCAATGTCCTTCCTCAGAAGGACTTCTTTCCGTGGAAGAGCTAAATCAAAGGAGAAAGAAACAAGATTGCACTAAAATGTATGATATTATAAAACTTGTGTTTATGTAAAATTAAATATGATAGGTATATGTAAATTAAATGAAAATGAAAAAGTGGTCTAATTTATTTTTATTATGGTACACTTTGGGACCCTCAGCTTTTAAAACGTTGTTCCTTTAATAGTCTCCTCAGTTTTTTATTTTTCATGGAATAAATATGTTCTATTTCATGGTTTTAGAACCCAAACCTGTAACACTGATACTTCTCTTAAGATGTATGTACTTGTGAATATAATAGTCAGCACATTTCTTGAATGGCTATTACATAACCAATTAATATAGTAGACTGGAGCCAAACCAAGAGAGTTTACCTTGTTTTCTCTCACCTCTGTACTATGGGTTATACTTTTTAGTTTTTATGTGAATCTTTATAATCTAGGGCTCTAGTTTCTGACTGTGATTGAGGCTGTTGGATCCATCTGGCTAACTAGCATGACTGAGCCCTTCACATCAGTTGCCTACAGTGTAATTTGCTTAATACCAGCAAATACTGGCTCATGCTTTGCCAATAAGGTTTAAAGCTCTCCATGAAGATTCAGCTGGAGAAATGGTACTTTAAACAAGGTTATGGACAACTCTAGAATCTCCTAAATGTTGCTACTATGTCAATAGGAATGGGTCTTTAGAATGGGTAATCCTGAGAAAAAGGAAGCCATCGTAAAAGGACACACATTTGCCCATTTGATCCAGAGGCCTCTCATCTGAGAGACAATTCTAATTCCTGAAGCTGCTGGACCTATTAGGGTCTAAGCCAACTTTGAGATCCCTGTTTTCAGGGGCCAAGGCCATATATCCACACAAAGCAGTTCTAGTCATGTGGGATTTGGATGAAATTGCACTATCACATATCAACACAGAGTCATGGTGACCATGAGGCTTGATTTGACTCAACTCTTCCTCAAATATATCAAGCAGGCTCTTGTCTGAGGCCTCTGCGCTTGTTATTTCCTTCTCCTAGAATGCTCCGTCTCCCAGATATCTGCATAGCTCACACTCTCACTTTTTGCAAATGTCACCTTAGCAGTGTCTTCCCTTTCTACCCAGAGAGAAATAGGACCCACCCCCTAACCCTTACCTCCAGCACAAAGTCTGTTACCCCACTCTGTTTTTCTCCACGGCAATGATCACCATCTGATACACTACAGTTCAATGTCTGTGCCCCTTCAATACAATGAAAGCGCCAGAGAGGGAGGCGGGAGCAAGACTTCGGATGTTTTGTTCGCTGCTGGAGAGGGCCCGAAAAACTGGCAGGCACGAAGTAGGTGCTCAATAATTACATGGATTATTGGATGGAGGAATAAAGGGCTGCTGCTAATTGGGAGTCAGCCAGTATGCGAAAGGTCATCTGGAGCCAGGTTCCAACTCCCAGACCCCCGCTTCCCCCAGGTTGAGTTCTCAGGAAAGGAAGGAGGCTGTGTCCCCGAGGTGCGCCGCACGCAGAGGATCTTATATTGCACCAGGTTATCTTCTCCTAGGAGCAGCGCTCGGTAGAGCGGGTCTAAGGCTCAGGCACCCAGCGCCAGCGTGGGAGCAGCGCCCCTTGCCCTGCCAGCCAATGGGAAGAGAGACTCGCTGGGCCGGGCCGAGAGGGTCCAACCGCACCCGGCGGCCCACGCAGCTCTCTTCGCGCGCGTTTGCTGGGCTCGCAGCGGAGGAGGAAGATTAGTCGTGAAAGGAAAAAGGGTGAGTTCCCCTTTCACATCAAACAGCAGGTACCTGTTGAGCTGTTCCTTTCACCTTTTCCTTTCCCTCTTCGTTTCCTCGCTTTCGGCGCTGGGATTTAACCTTCGCAACCGACGTCCGCTGTGACTCAAGGTACGGAATGATCCTCCTCTTCTCTGGGGGTGTTTTGCCCCCGCTAAAATAGGATTAGATACCCTGAGAGACTTTCCAGCGCCCACATTCTTAGTGGAAGACAAAAAAGGGGATGCAGACCCCGGGCCGAGGCCCAAGAGGAGGAGCTGCCAGGACTCCCAGGGAGAAGAACTTGGTCCGCTAGCGGGCGCGGGCGAAGATCCGCGGGAGCGGTCACTCCCGGTGCGAGGCGAGTCCGCGGTCTCTTGGGGAGGCGGGGAGCCCAGGCTGCGGTGCGCACGTGGGTAAGTAGTCCACTTTCGGTGGAGACCTAGTGTGGCTTTTAGCTCGAGTGCAGTGCCTGCTTCCTAACTCGCTTGAGGTCAAGTGGTATGATTATCCCCACTTTCACCAATCCTAGGGAATTCCAGCACGCCTCTCTCCTCCCTGCCCGAGAGCAGGTGTTCGTCCTTCAGTCCGAGAATATTCCCTTCCTGTGCTCCATTTATTTAAGGAATGTGTTTTGATTAAAGAAAGTTGTCACAAATTGTCGTAAACCCAAAACACGACGAAGGTCAATATTTTGGTATATTTTCTTTGTCTTTTTTATGTAGAGGTTTTGTTTTAATTCTTTAGTACCAATCCTCATATTCTTACTCTACTTTTAACCCTGCACGTGTTGCATATTGCTGCGTGAAGAGGTCATTTTAAAGACTGTGCCATATTTTTATGCGTTTATTTCATTAACCATAATTGAGTTTTAGTTTGGCAATTATTTACTACTTGAAATAAACACCTGTGTGCACAAAACTTTCTTTTCTGTGCTTGGGATTCTTTCCATTGAGTAATTTCCCAGAGAGAGGTTACTGGTTGAAAAGTCATGCATGGTTTTCAAGTTCTTCATAGTTGTGGACATGCAGCTTTCCAAGAGTGTAGCAATTAACATTTATACTAACAATAGCTACTCCATTATGTGCTCATCGTCATGTGATATTGTTTTTTAAAGCTTATTTTTGCCATTTTGATAATTGTGAAGTGATATCACCTGGTTTGTGTTAGTTTATCTATATGCTTAAGTTTGAACATTTTCTGAAATACTTGTTAGCCGTTTACCTTTTTTTCCCTCTATGGATAGATTATTAGCAATAATTTGCTTTTAGTGCTTTTCTAATTTGTATTATGTCTTTCTGGTGATATGAACCTTTTAAAAACTATATTTTAGTGTGAACTATAATTCATATAGAAGAGTGCATTAAACATAACTGTGCAGCTTAGTGAATGATAACCAAGTGATCGTCCATGTAAACCATCACCAGGTCAAGGAATAGAACATTACCAGTGCCCAAGAGCCCCAGGGGCACCTCCCTGATCATAAATCCTCCCTGCCTGCAGAGGTAACACGAACTCACTTTTATGGTAGTTACTTCCTTACCCCTACCCCATTTTTTATACATGCATCCATAAACAATATATGGTTTATTTTTTTATTTTTGATCTTTTTATGAATGGAATTATACGATACATAATCTTTTGAGGTTTGGCTTCTTTCACTGATTATGTTTGTGAGATTCACCCTAGTAGCGTATAGTTGCAGATCATGTATTTTCATTACTGTATAGGATTTCATTGTATGAATTTACCACAATTTATTTGTTGGTTCTACTGTAGGTGGACTCTTGGATCTTTTCCAGTGCTTAGGAATTACAAGATTGCTGCTGTGGCTATTCTTGTGTGTCTCTTGGTATACCTGCACACACATCCCTGTTGGGTTGATTCTGAAGAATATGATTGTTAGGCCGTAGGGTATGCATATCTCCAATTAAAAAATAACTATTTTATTTTAGAATAGTTTTAGATTTACAGAAAAAGAATTGTCTTATACCCCTTACCCAATTTCCTCTATTTTTAACGTCTTGAGTTACCTTAGTATACTTGTCACGACTAAGGCAATTAAGACTGTTAATTAAGTGACACTTAGCTTAGGTTTCAGTAGTTTTTTCCTAGTTCTTTTCTATTCTTGGACCCTTTTCAGAATACCGTATTACACTTAGTCATCTTGACTCCTTAGTCTCCTCTGGTCTGTGAAAGTTTCTCAGTCTTTCTTTGTTTTTGATGACTTTGACAGTTTTGAGAAGTACTGGTCAGGTATTTTGTAGCCTATCATTTTGGGTTTGTCTGATGTTTTCCTCTTGGTTAAACTGGAATTATGGGTGTTGGGGAGGAATATCACGGTGGTCATATGCCACTCTCATCACATGATATCAAAGGTACATCCTATCAACAATGACATGACTGATGATGATAACCTTGAACACCAGGCTGAGGCAGTGTTTGTCAGGTTCTCCACTTAACAGATCACTAAGCCCCAATCACTAACAAATGGGTGGGGGTGGGTTGGGGCTAAGACCCACCTCCTGGAGAAGGGAATATCTACGTAAAGTATTTGGAGTTATTCTACGATAAAGATTTGTCTCTTTCCCCTCATTTATTAATTTATTCATTCATTTATCTATATCAGTATAGACTCATGGATATTTGCTTTATACTTTGGGTTGTAATCCAATACTGCATTATTTATTTTGGCCATTTGGGAGCTCTTTCAGGTTGGCTTTTGTGTCTTTTTGAGGTACTCTTTCCTTTTCTTTTCCTTACTTTCTAGCACTACAAGAAGCTTAGGCTCATCTTGTATATTCCCAGCCCTAGTCCTAGAATCAGCCACTTCACCATAGAGCCCTGACTCCTCTTATGGGAGAATGGTATTAGAAACCAAATGTGGATCTGGGTGCGTATCTCCAATTTTAGTAGTTAAGGCCGACAGTTCTAAAGTGATTTTACTAATTTACACTTCAACTATTTATTTGTCAAGTTTCCTATAAACATTTTTGCTGTTTTTGGTTTCGTTTTGTGTTTGAATTCTTATGGAGAAGAGGTTTTAATTTCAACATAGTTAACAATATATCTCCTAATATTCATCCTGATTTTTGGTCATTTCCCTTAATGTGCCCAAACTGGTAAGTCCCTCCTCTCCTAAAGTGTGATAAATAGTCTCTGCTGTTTCTCCCCTCTGGTTTGAAGTATTAACGATTTACTGATTTACTGTATCTGAGATTTATTCTGTGAGAATACTAATTACTTTTTGTCTGAATGGTTTACAAGTTGTCCTAATACTCTGCACTGAGTGCTTCCCTTCCCAATTACAGTATTTCTTCTATTATATATTTGAATCTCATGGGAATGTCTTTCTCTGAGTTATGTAGTCTGTTTCTTTGATTTCTTCGTTATGGTCATATCATAGAGAAGGACTGATGAGTTGTACACTCAGCAGTAGAGGGTATGGCTTTGGAAGTGGTTTCAACTGCAGGCAATTTGCTGCCCTGGGACATTTGACAAAGTCTGGAGACATTTTGTTTGTCACAACTGTGGGAGATGGAGGAGGGTTCCAATGGCATCTAGTGGGTAGAGGCCAGGAAAGCTACTAAACATCATACACTGCCCATACAATGTGCCCCAAATAAAGAATTATCTGGCAAATAACTGCTATAGGAGGTTCCATTAGACCCATCAAGAAAGGAAATCAGGCAGGAGTATCGGAAAAGGGTGGGAATATCTTGTTTCCTAGATACAATGTCACTTCCCCAAGACTTTCTCATCTCTACCCTCTATAGAAAAGAATCCCTCCTTCCTTTGTGTTCTCCTAGAACTGCCATAGCTCAGAAGATTGCCATTATATATTTAGAGGTCTTCCTCTTCCCATAGCCCAGTGTTCAGCACAGGATCAGGTATCGTGGAACGTGGCCACACAGGTTTCATTTAACTGTGACTCGAAAAATGGAGTGAAATTGAAAGGCAGTGGTACCTAGTAGGAAGAGAATCAGCTTTGTAGTCTGATAGGCTACTTATCAACTGTGTAACCCCGGCAAGTTTCTTAATTTCCAAGTCCTCATATCTATAAAATGTGGATAAGACTAAACTTTCAGGAGTATTTTTAAGACTAGAGAAAATTTTCATAAAGAACTTATACACCGTAGATCCTCAACAAATATGGCTATTATTAACATGTGCTGAATGAAAAATTTATTTTGAACACGTGTGCTCTAATTATTATAGGTGGCAAAAGTTCACATAAATAAATTTGAAAATTGAAATGAATCTTCTCCAACCACAGGTTCCCATTTTAGTTTAGAACATTTTGGAATTTATGAATGCCTTCACGTAAGAGGAGCAACAACAGACGTCTGTTTTTTCCTTCCCAAAAATGTGAACAAAGGAAGACCACAAAACAAAGAACAGTTTCTTCAAAGAACAGCATAAAACTTTTGGGAAGGATACCAGAGTCTTTCTGTCAGAACTATAGCCCTCATGTAGTAGAGACCCAATATGATTGAGAACCATATAGGTCTTGGCTCAAAGGGACACCCAGAAAGGCAAGAGGAAAATGAAGAAAGTATAGGATTATGAGAGCCAAGAAGAGAGAGAATATCAAGAATTAAGTTATTGTTACAATAGCAATTATACATATGGCACTCTGTAAGTTAGGTGCATGCATTAGCTTCTGATCTTCGCAGAGGTAGATACTGTTATTTTCCTGCTTACTGATAGAAAATTGAATCCAAAAATACCTATTGGGTTTTGCAACAGGGTGGTAATTGGTATGAGTTATCTCAGCAGAAGTGTGGTGGCAAAAGTTAGATTGCAGAGGATTGAGGAGGTATAGCATGTAAAGGAGAGAAGACTCTGAAGAGGTTTGACTGTGAAGATGAAGGGGACGTGGAGTTAAGGGAACATTTGTAAAAGACTATAGTAGATTTGGGTGTGTTTAAGTGTTAAAGAGGGACTTAGAGAACAGGGAGGGGTTGAAGATAGAGAAGAGAGATCACTAATGGATTAAGTCCTTTAACAACTGGGTACTCATGTGATTCAGATCACAGGTGGAGGGATGAACAATAGAGAAGGGGAGAGAGCCCCCTTTCTTTGTTACAGGAAAGAGGAGAAAAAAGATTGGCCCCCACAGAGTGATATCTGTACATTTCTAGGTGAAAAGTTGAGGGTGTTGTGTCCTACACCTCATTTTCCCTCACCTACCATAGTCTGGATGTCCTGGGGAAATTTCACTGTTCCTTTGAAGTTTCCTCAAATTTACTCCTTTTTGCTTCTTTTTAAAAAATTACTATGGAATCTGTTTTGGTCACATTCTAATCTGTAGTCTAGAATAATTCTGCAGTGCAGTTAAAACAAAAAACCCTAAAACAGCTGATAGCTCACCAATTGCTGTAGGATAAAAAGTCCTGATTTACTATGTAATTTTGAGATAATTCACTTTCTGTTTGAGAAGTGAAATCTCCCTTTGGTACATTTTTATTTCCCCCATCTATCTTTTCCAATCCCATTGGCAGGAATGGGGGGAGGCATTATGGGAGATTAGAAGGGGGAGGGTTTAGAGAAAGATCTAGGTCGAGTTTCAGCTGTACCACTTACTAGCTCTGTCTCTTGAAGCAAATCACTGAAGAGGAAATGAGGAACTTGAAGAAACGGTTTAAGTGATTAACTGGAGTACCCATGCTGAATAATAAATTAAATAAGGCTGTTAAGATGGCTGATAAATAAGAGGAAAACACAAGGCTCAAAGACTGGGATTTGATAAAACTTGAAGAACTGTCACAAAGGGATTGAGGGCACGAAACTGCTCAATTAGCTGGAAGGTATTAGTAGAGAATGGGTTATGGGACTTTGCAGTTTAAGAGTTTGGGTAGTCGTTGCTGATGAAGTCTGGATTGAGGACATCAGAGTGAAACATGGGAGTGAAATAAGGTCATGGGAGTTAAGGTCAAAGATGTGAGAGAATGCTGTTTTGGATGGGCTTTAATTTTAAACTCATCTAGAATAATGTGTGTTGGGGAGTGGATGCGAAAGGAGCTTGTGAGTTAGGAATGCAGACTTTCAGTGACTGCATATGGATTTGTGACAGAGATGACATGACAAGAAGAGGTAAATGGAGGCATATGCCAATTGCATGTGCTTCAAGAGTAATGGTTATTGGTGAGGGTACAATAATAACATTTTATAGGCTGAGATATATGTTGAGTGTTGGTGGGAGAGAGAAGGGATGAGGAAAGTTGCCAACACTTAGTAGGAACCTGTTCTGTCCCAGGTGATCTATGAACTCTACCTCATTCAATCCTTACCACCGTCCTCGGAGGTTGGTTCTGATATCTTCACTTTGCAGAAGAGCAAACTGAGGTTCAGAAAGATGAATTGCCTTTCTTTATTTCTTACAGCTCATAAGTGGTGGGACTAGGAGTAACTCTTGGGAGGGTGGAAGAAATACACAGTGGTCTTTATTAGAGGAATGCTTTTATGATAGAAAAAGATAGAAAAGATAGATTACAGAGGACACTAGGTCAGTACTGAGCCTAATAAATTGGGCTTCAACACACGTTTGTTGAATTAATCTATATTTTTTATAGCTATTTCATTTTCTAATCTTACTTTTCCATAGGTCCCATTTATTCAACATTCTTTTGATTATTTTCCCCCACTGAAGCCTGACTATTGATCTGTGGACAAGATGACAGATTCATTGTCTTCTTCCTTCTTTCCTGATTTTGGCCTGCTATTGTATTTGGAGGAGCTAAACAAAGAGGAATTAAATAAATTCAAGTTACTCCTGAGGAATGCGACCATGGAACCCGAGCACTGCCAGATACCCTGGGCTGAAGTGAAGAAGGCCAAGCGGGAGGATCTGGCTAACTTGATGAACAGATATTATCCAGGAGAGCAGGCCTGGGATGTGGCTCTCAAAATCTTTGGCAAGATGAACCTGAAGGATCTGTGTGAGAGAGCAAAAGCAGAGATCAACTGTGAGTGATGCTAGGGACCTATCTGGGGATAGGGAGAAGAAGGTGCTTCCTGGAGCCCATTGGAATGATTCTAAGAAAGGGATTTGGGGATTAAACCATTCTGTGGGACACAAGCTCCGTGGTGGTCAAGTACATTGGGAGCTTGTTGGATCATTTGAGGAACAGTGAAGAGGTAGGAGGGTTCTGAGTACTATTACTCAGCCTCGCTCCTTAATTGGGGGTAATTCACCCATCTTGTACTAATTAGAATGATAAAAGGAATTGAGCGATACAAATTGTCCCATCTAGTGTTCCTTTGCCTAAACTACAAACAAAGTCATAGGCCAGGCTAAATTTTAAGGACTCTCCAATATCATTTAAAATCTTTGCTGAAATATGAGGAATGGACAAAAAATTATTAAGGGATATAAGCCAGCATTTTTAGTCATTCCCAGTTATGGAATATTTATTATAGGCATCTTAAGTTCCTTATTCATATACAAGGCTTTACAGCTACTAAGTGTATATCCATTATTTCCTTTCAGCCTCACCATATCCCCATTAGGTCAGTACAGACAAGGAAACTTAGGCTTAGACTAGACCCCTTGCCCAAGAGTTACAGGGTTGGGGGCATGGCCAGAGGCCTCCTACTTCAGTGTTGTTCACACCACATCACTTCTTCCTCAGCTAAGTTGGTGGATTCTGAGGCTCTGTTGGCTCTTTTCTTAAACCGAGATGGTCATAGAATTGGACCTCTGAGAATAGTTCTGGCCATCACCAAAGCTCTCCTTGTTTTTGGTAAATCTCATGATCCTGTGGGAACCTCTTGCAGGGACCACCCAGAGTATGGGGCCAGAAGATGCCAGGGCCGGAGAGGCACAAGGTGATCAGGAGGCAGTGTTGGGTGAGTAGATGGACTTTTTGTCAGATTTGGGAAGAGTTTGAGCTTTTGAAGCATGATGGAGTTTTATCTCCCAGGGGACCTTTGTTCAATTCTTGATAACTTCTTCTAATATCCTACCTATTCCCTGTCTTTCATTCAAAAAGAATCAACAACACTGGCTCTCTGGCCAAAGTCAGAATCAAGGCCATGTTAATTCAGGGCCTCAAGAGAGCAATCTTTGGAAATGCCCAGTCAAAAGTTGACAGTCTAATGAACAAAGGTATATTCATGTCTGTGTTTTATGGACTAAAGAGTCCTTGACTTGGCAGGGACTATTTGGTTTCTCACATCCATTCCCATCCTTTAGAAACGATGCTGTAATTGAGTTCTAGGGGTAGTGACCAGCTAGTTCGTATAAAATGTAATTTCCAGAACCAGGGCTTTCAGTCTTAGTTCAATACCATTTCTATTCCCTTATTTTCTTTCAAATTCAACGTACTTGAATTCCAGTTTATATAAATGGAATTACGGTAGAAAGAAAACTGGACCAGGTGAGAAACCTTTATTCCTAACTCAGCTATGCTGCTTTCTAAGATGTTACATTATTTCATTCAAGAAATAATTGAGAACCCACTTCATTCCAAGCACTAATAAATAAATATTGTTTATTGTATGAAATGATCTGAAGCTAACTTCCCACTTTGACCTTAATTTCTGATTCAATATAAGGGAGTTTATTCTTGTGGTATAATGGGCCATAAATTTAGGAGACCAGGGTTCTACATCCATAGAAATTTACTGTTAGAAAATTTGGAAGATAGACAAAAGTATAATGAAGAAAGTAGAAATCATCCTTATAATCTCAATTTTCTTTTAAGTGCTGCCCTGTGCTATATATTATACCATAAAGAGAAAGAGTACCTGCCTTTAATACCATACCGTCTCCTGGGGGAGAACTAAGCTTAAGTTAGTGGGATATGAACTATGTTAGATGTTTGTACTGAATGCCCTAGTAGAACAAAGAAAAGAATTATTTGCTTTAAAAATTAAAGTAATTACAACTTGTGATACGTGTTGTGAATGAAAAATATACTGTTTTGAGAATATTTGGGAGAACTATTCTAGTGTTGGGGTTCAGAGAAGGCTTCTCTCAGATAAGGATGTTTAAATTGAGATCTAAAGAAGAAATCAGACTGAACTAGGTAAAGATGAAACTGTATTTTCATTATACTTGGACATGGGAATTTTTTTCTTTAAAATAGTCTTCAGGCTATGCTTCAATGTTCATTTCTATTAATGTTTTACCTGTATAAAGTGGATTAATTTGATCTGTAGATTCAGATCTGTCTTCAGATCTTCTCTGGCTCTTATTATTAATTGTTACCTGTGTTCTTTTTGTTTTTATCTAAATGATGACTCTATTCTCCACATATATCATCTTTTTTCTCTGTAGAGAAAAAGTACACAGAAGAGAAAATATTTCTAGAACAAATCAAATTTTTATTTTATAAATTCATTTTTCTGCATTGTCAGTTCTGTTTTTCCACAGTTTCTAATGTAGGTTTTAAATCTACAGGAATATTTTTGCTTTATTTACATTCTTTTCTTACCCCTAAACCAACTGCACTTTGATTTTGGCCTGTATCACTTATTGTTCCTAACTCCAAGTCCAGTATTCTTAACATTGCAAATCATAGAATTTGTTTTGATCATGTGTCTCTTTGTGTTTTTCCTGCTCCATTCCAACTGACTTAGGTGATGGAACAGAATACAGAAGTCGAATAAAGGAAAAATTCTGCATCATGTGGGATAAGGAGTGTTTGCTTGGAGAACCTAAAGATTTCTGTCATGAAATTGCTCAGAAAGGTCAAGAACTGTTGGAACATTTGTTTGATGTGGATGTCAAAACCGGGGAGCAGCCACAGACGGTGGTGCTTCAGGGGGCTGCTGGCGTTGGGAAAACAACCTTGGTGAGAAAGGCAATGTTAGATTGGGCACAGGGCAACCTCTATCAGCAGAGATTTGCCTATGTTTTTTATCTCAATGCCAGAGAAATTAACCAGTTGAGAGAGAGAAGCTTTGTTCAAATGATATCAAAGGACTGGCCCAGCACAGAAGGCCCCATTGAAAGAATTATGTCCCAGCCCAGTAGTCTCCTTTTTATCATTGATAGTTTTGATGAACTGAACTTCGCCTTTGAGGAACCTGAGTTTGCGTTGTGTGAAGACTGGACCCAGGTACACCCAGTGTCCTTCCTCATGAGTAGTTTGCTGAGGAAAGTGATGCTCCCTGAGTCATCCTTACTGGTGACAACGAGACTCACAGCATATAAGAAACTAGAGCCTTTGTTGAAGAGTCATCGTTCTGTAGAGCTACTGGGTATGTCTGAGGATGCAAGAGAGGAGTATATTTACCAGTTTTTTGAAGACAAGAAGTGGGCTTTGCAAGTATTTGGTTCACTAAGAAATAGTGAGATGCTTTTTAGCCTGTGCAAAGTCCCCCTAGTGTGCCGAGTCATTTGTACTTGTCTGGAGCAGCAAATGGAGAAGGGTGTCACATTGACCTGCAAAACCACCACGGCTCTGTTTACCTGCTATATCTCTAGCTTGTTCACACCAGCAGATGGAAGCTGTCCTAGTCTACCCAACCAAACCCAACTGAGGAGCCTGTGCCACTTAGCTGCCAAAGGAGTATGGACTATGACATATGTGTTTTACAGGGAAAATCTCAGAAAGCATGGATTAACTAAATGTGATGTCACAATTTTCCTGGACGTGAATATTCTTCAAAAGGACACAGAGTATGAAAACTGCTATGTGTTCACCCACCTACATATTCAGGAGTTTTTTGCAGCTATGTTCTATATATTGAAAGACAGTATGGAAACCGGGAACCTTTTTTTTCAGTCTTTTGAAGATGTGAAGCTGTTATTTGAAAGCAACAGTTATAAAGACCCCCATCTGATGCAGATGAAATGCTTTTTGTTTGGCCTTTTGAATGAAGGTCTAGTAAAACAACTCGAGGACACTTTTAACTGTAAAATGTCACTGGGGGTAAAATGGAAGATACTTCAGTGGATGGAAATATTAGGAAACAGTGACTGTTTTCCATCACAGCTAGGATTTCTGGAGTTGTTTCACTATCTGTATGAGACTCAAGATGAAGGATTTATAAGCCAGGCAATGAGATATTTCCGAAAGGTTGTCATTAATATTCATGGGAAAATCCATTTGCTTGTGTCTTCATTCTGCCTCAAGCATTGCCAAAGTTTACAGACCATTAAACTGTCTGTGACTGTGGAATCTGAGAGGAAGATGTTAAACTCAAGCCACTCAGCTGAAACTTGGTAAGTGTGCTAGGTCATTCCCTGAAAGTGCCCTGTGAAGGAGTGAAGGAAGCAGATTTTCTCAGAGGGAGGGAAGATGTTGTTTAGGTGAGGTCCTAGAGCCAGGATTACCTTTCAGAGTTGTCCCACCCTGATTCAAGGAGGCCAGGCACAGAAACATCTTACTGACCAGTCACGGCTACTGGTGAGGAATGGGCAAAAACTTGCCTGAAGTGGCTCTCTTAGCCTGAGGGCAATCCCAAGAGAGGGACTTGGCTGAAAGCTCTCAGCTGTCAACTCTTCCAACAACTAGGGATGAGTGTTTCAGTCTTCAAGGAGGGATGTGGCATGGCACAAACTTACATCCGCTATAGTACGTATATTTAACTTTTAAAAGGCCCTCCGGGAGATTAGGGACCAGAAATTTCTTGCTGAATTTAGGTACATAGGTCATCTCTCTGGACTCTGTTCCACTGTACTCTGTTGACCTAGCTCAGCTTCTCTGTTGCCTAGACACAGGTCAGCATTTGCCTAAAAGTTCTCAGCCCTTTAACACCTAGCTAGAGAGAGTCAGATGTGAGTAAGAAATAGTAGGTGCTGAATGAATGTTTTGAAAGAATAAATGGACCTTCAGTATTTTATGCATATTATTTTTACCCTCTCCCCTTCCTCAAGTTGCCTTTTCTGAATACCCATCTAAGTCTGGGGGAAGAAATGAACTATGGAATTAGTTCCAGATTTAACTAAAATTGAGGGCTTACTATGTGGGATACAGCTGTATAGTACATGGGATATTTAACATGTTATCCAGTTTAACGCTCGTCAAAACCATATCTCAATTTATTTTTAAGATTAACAAAACTAAGATTCAGAGAAGTCCTCTTAGAAAGTAAGTTTACAATTATTGATTCAAGCACACGTCAAATAATAGCTAATATTTGCTTGACATACACCTGACAGTCTTCTAAGTCCCAACTCATGTAGTCTCCCAAGAATCCTAGGTGGATGCTATTATTTTCATTTTACTTATAAAAAAACTGAGATACCAGGAAAGTATATAACTTGGCTGAGGTCACACATCTGATTATATAAGTCCTTGGTTTTCCAACTTTACCCAAGCTGTCTCATTGCTATTACATAAACTGTAGAAGCATTCCTCTTAAGAACATATATTTCATTTCTCTCTGAACTGTGGGAATAGGAATTGTAGGCTGGGGTGCCATGACCTTTACTCACAAATCCCCAAGGACAGTAATCTCCTTCAGTCAGTGTTCTTAACTCTGACTCCATAGTTCTATTTATAGAAGACATGATTGAAATAGGGCATTAGAATGTATTTTTTTATTTTTATTTTTTTGAGGAAGATTAGCCCTGAACTAACATCTGCTGCAAATCCTCCTTTTTTTTATTCCTGAGAAAGATTGGCCCTGCGCTACCATCCATGCCCATCTTCCTCTACTTTATATGTGGGACACCTGCCACAGCATGGCTTGATAAGCAGTACATAGGTCTGCACCTGGGATCTGAACCGGCGAACCCCAGGCCACCAAAGTGTAACATATGAACTTAACTGCTTTGCCACCAGGCTGACCCCAGCATTAGAATGTATTTTATGCCTAATGGTAAATGTGAGGAAGGCATTCTAGGTACTACATTGCCAGTCTTCATGCTACCTTCCCCTTACTTTTAGTGTTATCTAACAGTAAAGTTGGCATTGTTGCTAAAATAAAAAAAGAATCTGAGGGGCCAGCCCCATGGCCAAGTGGTTAAGTTCGTGTGCTCCGCTTTGGTGGCCCAGGGCTTCTCCGGTTCAGATCCTGGGCATGGACATGGCACCGCTCATCAAGCCATGTTGAGGCAGCGTCCCACATGCCACAACTAGAAGGACCCACAACTAAAAGTATACAACTATCTACTGGGGGCATTTGGGGAGAAAAAAGAAAAAGAAAGATTGGCAAGTTGTTAGTTCAGGTGCCAATCTTTAAAACAAAATAAAAAGGATCTGAGAACCCAGTATTTTAAGAGAGACAGTATAGGTGATCTCAGTCTCTTCTACAACATAACTATACATTGTAAACTTTACAAGTGCAGGATCTCTATCTGTCTTGTTCACTTTTTTTTTGGTGAGGAAGATTGGCCCTGAGCTAAAATCTATTGCCAATCTTCCTCTATTTTGTAGATGGTACACTGCCACAGCATGGCTTGATGAGTGGTGTGTAGATCTGCACCCAGGATCCAAACTCGCAAATCCTGGGCTGCTGAAGCAGAGCATGGGAACTCAACCACTACATCACTGGGCCAGCCCCTTGTTCTCTGTCTTATCAATTGTATTTGTATATAGTAAGTGCTTGAATGTTTGAATGATTTATGATCTAGCTTTCTCAAATTTAAGACCACAAGTGATGTAGACCATCACTCTGCAATGTTACTAATTCCAATTTAAGTGTAAGGTATGGGGAAACTAATATTTGAGTAGTGAAGGGGATCAGGATATGCCACTCCAAAATATGCAGCTTTTATATAAAAACTACTTTTAGCTGAAGGCATTTGAGTTCCTGAAACCTCTTATCTGCCTGAAAGCAGAGTCTCCCAAAAGAACTCAACTCTCATAAATCCCCTCCCTGGGAGCAACTCTAATCTTCTCTTCTTGGAGACAGAAATTAGCACCACACCCAGACAGACATTGTCACAAACTCTCATATCTCTCATCTGTTCTTGTAGGGGCCCATTTATCTTTCCAAAAAGTCACTTGTTTTTCCCTAAGTGCCCTTTCTTCTCTTGCCTTTCCCCTACTAATTTAGGTATATAGACCCCAAATTCTAACCACTCCTTTGAGTTACTCATAACTGAGTTTCTCCCATATGTAGCCATCATGCACATGCTAATAAAATTTGTATCCTTTTCTCTTGTTAATCTGCCTTTTGTCAGTCTAATTTATAGGGTCACAGCCAGAGAAACTAGGAGAGCAGACAGAAAAAGATATTTTTTTCTCACCTATAGTAGCTATTATGTATAAGGCAACAAGCTAGACTTTTATATATTTTAATATAGATAATATCAGCTACCAATTGCTAGGAGCATTTACAATGTGAAACATTTGCTGAGCATTTTCTATAGATTGTCCTACTGAATCTTCATAGTAATCCTAAGAAATAGTTACTCATATCTCAATTTTTTAAGATGAAGAAGCTGAGACTCACATAGGTTAGTAACAGTGCCAGAATCACCCAGTTTAGCGAATGGCAGAGTTGGGACTCAGGACTGTTCCATTCTAGAATTTATGCTAATAATCACTAGGCTAACCTCTGTTTCATTCATTATTACCTTTTATTTGTTTATAATGAGTCCATTGATAATATGCCTGATAATTAAAATATACAGCATTTTAAAATTTACAAAGTGCTTTTGTATACCCACCAAAATTGACTATTAAATCCTCCCAACCCTGTGAAGGGAGACAGCGTTTCCACTTTATACATAAAGAAAACATGGCGCATGGAACTGATGTGACTTGCTTAAAGTAACATAGCTGGTAAGTGATAGACCTGGGGCTCAGGGCCTATGGTTCTCAATCTACACCACAGTTCCCTAATGTCTACCCACTATTCCTAATCTTACTCCTTGTGGTCATATATTATTTTTCTTCTTGATATTGGCTCTTCAGTTATTTGAAGACTCGTCTCTTGTCCTTCCTGAGTCTCTTCCTCCAAAGTGAATTCTTTCTAGCTTTTATTGTTTTTGTGTGATTTATTTTGTGTGTATTGAGGGGGCGGGGGAGCTACAGGGCAAATGAAACCTCTGGAGTGCCAAGAGAAAGGCTTCCCGGTGGACTGTGCCCAGCCAAGCCAGAGCTGCACTGGATGTTCTCGCCATTTCCAAAGTACACTTATTTTCAGCCTGTACCATCTTCTGAGAGTTGCCTGAGCTGAAATACATTGACTGGTCTTTTCTTTTTCCAATTATTTAGGCAAAGGGATTTTGGTCACATTACTCATTATTGGCAAGATCTCTGTTCTGTGCTTCATACAAATGAACAGTTGAGAGAATTGGACCTGTGTCATAGCAACCTTGATAAGTTAGCAATGAAGACTTTTTATCAAGAACTAAGGCACCCAAACTGTAAACTACAAAAACTACGGTAAGTCTGGCATAAGAAAATTTAATGGAGTTATTCCGATTTCTTTCCTGATCCCACCTCCTACTCCTACTTATTGGGGGTAACCAATAGTAAACAAATACTTAAAATCCACTGTGTGAAATACTCTAAGAACATGCACTGTGGAAACCTGGGGATGTGGGAGGATAGCTAACTTGTTCTGGGAGAGGTTGCACAGAGCATAGAAGCTGTTGACATGGGTTTTTGAGGCTTGATTAGGAATTTTCCAAATGAAGAACACAGAACTAAGGCATTCTAGGAAGGTCAGCAAAGCATTTTCAAAGACATGTTTTGGAACATACTGTTTTTTCTTCTCCTTGAGGAATAATTTACATTAAGTAAAATGCACACATACTAATATTCAGTTTGTTGAGTTTTGACAATTGCCAATACCCAAAACAAGATAGAAAATAACTCCATCACCTCAGAAAGTTTCCTCGTACCCCTTTATATTCAGTCCTCTCACCCCATCCACTCCCAAGGCCAGTCACTTTCTAACCTCTCTCACTGTAGATTAGCTTTGTCTTTTCTTGGAAACCATTTATATTGATTCATACAGTATGTATTTTTTGTGTCCATCTTCTTTTGCTCAACAAATGTTTTTAAAAATTTACCCATGTTGCATGTTTCAATACTTTCTTTTTACTGCTGATTAGCATTCCACTGTATGATATCCTACAATTTGTTTGTTCATTCTCTTATTAATAGACCTCTGGGTTGGTTCCAATTTGAGGGTATTATTAATAAGGCTGCTGTGAATATTCTTGTACAAATCTTTTTTGTGACATATGTCTTCATGTCTTGGGCTAATACCTAGGAATGGAATAGCTAGTTCATAGATATATGTTTAACTTTTAAAGAAACTGCCAACCAGTTCTTCGGAGTGGTTGTACCATTTTATAGTCCGACCAGCAATATATGAAAGTTCCAGCTGCTCATCATCCTTGCCAACATTTGCTATTTTTTTTTGTTTTTTTTTATTATTTTATTATTTCTTAATTTGATTCCAGGTACCCTATCACTTTTACATTTGCCTTTTTACATGTCTCTCTCCCTCTTGTGTATTGGCCCTACTAGGAGCTGGGACTAATCCTATTTTCTTCTGTATTCAGGGCTCATCAGTGTGCCCAAGGCCTAATTGGTGCTCAGTAATATGTACTGAATACTGAACAAATGATAGGTACTTTTTTGCATTAACACTGAAGATTAATGTTCTTTTTTGGGGGGAGAAGGCTTCCCTCTAAATATTTCCTGTAGAATCTCAGTGTTTTTAGTGAGATCTGGCCTTAGATTTCAAGTAAGTAGATAGGCTCTTGCATATAGATGTGGTAAGCAATTGCATTTGTTATGATTAAGGGTTCCTGGAAGTCCTTTTTGCTCACCCCCAAACATCTCCCCCACATTGTCCCTCCACTGAATGTCACCAGTCCAAATCCTAACAATAGTTAATGCCTTCTTTTGAGTTAAATGGCTTCCTCTTTTAGAATGCAAGGGTCCCTTGGAGGGATGACACCATGAAGATAGCTCTCAGTCTTTCCCACCTTAGCGTGGTCTTACTCAGGTCCCTTTTCCCTAACAAGTGAGATCGTACTTTCAATTTATATTTACTGAGAGCATTAGGCACTTTTACTAGATGATGATGGTTAGCATTCTAAATGGGTAAAAGTTTAATTTTCTTGAATGTGCTTGGCTGGAAGTGGGGTGAGGGTGAAGGGTGGGTGGTGGCAAAAGGGAGGAGAGGTAATATTACAGAGGGAGGTTTTGAACAGTTCGTGAGCAGTGTGAACATAGGGCATTTGGGACTAGCAGAGGCACTACAGAAGAATCAGATATAGCTAACAGTGACTGAGTTAGGAGATGGAAAATAGGAAGAAAAATGGGCATATTTAACTTCATATTTTGCTTTGGGTGGTCTCCGTACACCTAACAAAGTCCATGAGATGACAGGGCGTAGTTTGCAATAATGAGTTTTGCTAATGATGCACATCAAATAGTTGATATTAACTATGAATTCACCTTGGGTTATTTAAAGGACTAAATCTTGTGAATTGATGGTGTAATTGCAGTATTTGGAACAGCCCCAATAATTTTTGGTAGTCATTCCTGGGATTAAGAGTTCACAAACTCTCTTCTGCTTTTCCTGATGTTATTCTTTTCCTTCAAGGTCAAAAAAAGTTGAGAGTATCAGTTATCAGGATATAAGGGACATCTAAGTTGTAACCCAGTTGTTTTCCTAAGCCACATCTTGAAACTTGAATTTATGACCTGACCTGGAATATGAGATACCCAGAGTAAGAGAAGAGATGGCAGGAGTATTTAGATAATATCTAAGAGTTGGTTTTGAAAAGAAAGGGATGCAGTAACCAGGGACAGAGATGATTTTGTAACTTCTCCTGCATATTTTTCTTGTGAAGGTTGAGGTTTCTTTCTTTCCCTGATGGTTGTCAAGATATCTCTCGTTCTTTGACTCACAATCAGAATCTGATGCAACTGAACCTGAAAGGGAGTGATATAGGGGATAATGGAGTAAAGTCATTGTGTGAAGCCTTGAAACGCCCAGAGTGTAAACTACAGAATCTGACGTAAGTCATGAGTTTTTTATTATAATTGGGACTTTCATTTGCCTAAGTATTCCCTTACAGCGTCGACTTGCTGTTCATCGGGCCAGCTCTATTTTCATGGTATGGAACAGCAGGGATCAGAAGATTCAGGCTTATTTCCTGCTGACAGGACTTCTAACTCTTCCCCTTCCCCCACTGAAGACACCTCATTGTACTGTTCTATGTGTCTCCATCTCCTAAATCTGAAAAAAAAAAAAAGAGCAGACCCACAATTTATAAATATTTAAAAATTTTCATTTTTCAATGCAGGACTATGTATATTCATTGTATCTTTGAACTCATAGAAAAGAAGGCACTAATAGTAACTGGGGGCAGTGCGGAGGCAAGCTCACTTTTACTTAATTTTTGATAGTGAATCCCCCTCAGCCTATAATAGCAACTCAGTGACCAGTACAGAAAGTTGAAGAACAGTGTAGCAACTGTCGACTGTCAGGGTGCTCGCTCGCTGTCCCGCACTGTTGACCCGAGTGGTGGGCCCGATTCTCTTTCCCTGCAAAAGTGACAGGATCAGCAGTCATACTTCTTCTCCACATTGTGTGATGGGTTTTAAGAAAGATCTTATTTTTCCAATGAAAGATATTTAATTCAGTTTCTGACAAAATCAAACAAAAATCAAACAAAAGCAAAACAAAAAAATTACTGTAGTAAGTTGTGCCTTAGAAGTTTTTGTTATCCTTGAACTCAATTGGCAGTGGGGTGGGGGTGGGCAAGACTGAACCTTGATGCATGAAAGGTCAAGGTGGGTCTGTATTTGTGGGAACCAAATTATAATCTGTATGTAGAAAAAACAAAATCTGAAACAAGACCACCTTTTCTACAATAGGCAGGTCAGTTTTGTTATCATTGGGATTTTTTTCTCTCACTTGCTTTTTTTTTTTTTTTTTAAAGATTTTATTTTTTCCTTTTTCTCCCCAAAGCCCCCCGGTACATAGTTGTGTATTCTTCGTTGTGGGTTCCTCTAGTTGTGGCATGTGGGACGCTGCCTCAGCGTGGTCTGACGAGCAGTGCCATGTCCGCGCCCAGGATTCGAACCGACGAAACACTGGGCCGCCTGCAGCGGAGCGCGCGAACGTAACCACTCGGCCACGGGGCCAGCCCCTCTCTCACTTGCTTTTATACGATAAAATTCACTTACGGTACATCTTGAAAGTCGTTGGATAATTCTTGAACGTGTGTTGAGTTCAGTGGTTAGCAGGCGAGTTTGAAGTATTGGTTTTACCAGTTTATGAAGTAGTTTTAGGATATTTTGAGAAATTTTCTGTAACCTGCAGCCTCTCTCTGGTCTGGAACCCAGGTGAGAAATAGGTCATTGGTTTCTCTATCTAATAATAAAAAGTATTAGTAGCAAAAAGCTGTTAAATGGAGGGAAAGATGCTTACAGTGGGAGCCGTGAATCCAAGACAAAGTGCCTTACCACTTGACAGGTCAGCAGGACTTGATAAGATCCCTTTCACGAGTTGAGGTTTGAACAATGTCTTCCACTGACGAACTTTGATGTAGCTCCAAGTTACTAGGCTTTCAAATAGAAAATCATCTTTCTGGGTCAACTAGTAGGGCTCCTTGCACCAGTAAATAGAATGTTTTGATGGCAGAAGTCATCAGATCTTTATAATAATCTAAGACTACATTATGCAGGACTGGATGTTCTCCCAAGGTGGGTAGCCACTGGGGAGTAATCAATAGTCTTGTAGGCCTCTTATTAATCTTTCATGTAGAAAGTTCCAGGTTTATGTTTGCTTTAGACCTCATGTTATAAGAGCTATGAACAGCTGACTGCCCATGTTAGTCTGGTGTGTGCTTAGATCATGCTGAGCTTAACACTGTTGAATTGCATTTTGATGTCTTACTCTCCCTACTGATTCTAGACGATGTGGGCAATGAAAGTGTTGATAAATTAGTAGGTCTTTGCCCATCTCTCTTGCAAAATATGATCCCCAGGTAGTGTAGGAACTTTGCAAGTTTAGAAATAAAATATCTTTTTTAAGAAACCTTTAAATTGCTGAGAAACTCCCATCAGCCTTTGCACATGAGCATACTGGAAAGGTATACACAATCACTAATTTTCATGTGAATATTTCACTATAATATTTACTAAAGGCTCCCTCAAGAAGGAAAAAAGATCTACTCTCCTTGTCTTGATAACTTTTTCCACATTGTCAGCCTGTTAATAAGGTAGCTCTTGAAATATGTTGAGCAAATGGGGGGGAAAACAAAACAAAAACCTTGGGCATACTAGGAATGCCTCATTATACCCAGAATCTTTTCTTAGTTTGCCTGTTGTCATCGGGGATTACAGGCAAGGTGAGGGAACAATCGTTGGTTCCACCAAACAGCCACCTGAAGAGTGCCAAAATGGTGTAAATGCAAAACACTCCCTACAGCATCAAAGATTTTGAGTTAGATGACTAATATCCCAGAAGGGAGCATCTAAAATAGTTGCCAGAAGAAACTGATTAGTTGTAAAGATAAGAAGAAGGTACCTGAGAATGACAGATATCCTCAGCCTTGGCTGTATTATTAACAATAATAAAAAAGTATACAACAGATAGCATACGGACCAGTAGAAATTTTTGCTCTTCCAGGAGTGAGGAACCCTTGTGGTTTATTACAATTGTTTACAATCATGAAGGGCTCAAAAGCATAAGAAGTCATCAAAATATGAATAACTTTGGAAAAGTGTGGGTACACACTCTGAAATCAGAAGTTCTGCCACCTGCAGAGATTACTCACAGGCAGAGAGTTGTTAAAATGGAAATATCAGTCCTCTCTTCTCTATTACAAAACTGTCTCTTTTATTCATTAATGTTAATAAACTTTGATATGTATCTATCCACAATTCATTTAAACCAAATAAGGTTTAAATGAAATATCATTTAAAGGTTGCCCTAAGTTTTTAAACATAAATAATATGAAATATAAGACAATATATTGATTTTGCCATCTTAATTTAAATAGTATGAATAACAAATGGTAATAAATTGTGTGGGAAGAATGTGATTTATTTTCTCTCTCTTTGAAGTTTAACTTCTTTAGAAATCTTTAAATACAAATTACTAATTTTTAAAATATTACTACAAGGTTCCAAAATCAGTAAGTTTGGAAACTATTTTAAGTTAACATTATGGATAGTATAACCACTCTTAATAACTAAGAATATAGAAAAACAGTAAGAAACCTCAAAACTTCACCCAGATAGTATAATATTTGCAATATTGTCTGATTCCAACATTTACAAGATTCCAATTTATAAGGATGTTGATCATTTATTTAACTCATTTTAATTATATGCCCAGTATTATATGCTTTTCAATATTCATAGAAATAATAATCATTTGACCTGCAAGGGAACTGTAAGAGATTTAGGAAATTCTTTAATTTAGACTTCTTATTAAAGAAATACAAAGCCTTATGTGAGCTAAAAAACCATGTTTGCATTTTGATTTCTCATTGTAGTAAAATCAGGAACAAGTCCCCTAGCCATCTTTTAAGCCTCAAGTTGCAGAACAAATTAAATTATCTAATGATTTACCTTGATTTAGGCCCATGAAGCCTGTCCCATTAATCCAAAGGCTCTTGTGAGTGCCATTCATCTGTCACCTGTGGTACCTTCGTTAGACTATGCAAAGAACAGACAACTTCTGCAACATTATTGCTCTAGCAAGAACTCTCTTGCCATTTCTCAATTTCTAATTCATATCAGAAAAACAATCTCACACTCAAATAACAACAACAAAAAATTACAAAATTCTTGGGCCACCTGGAAATTACACAGCAGACATTTTCAGAAAAGCAAAATACATTCACAGCTGTTCTGAGCTCTTGCAGAGCTCCTCCTCCGGGGCAGCAGTTCCTCCCGACTGAGGAGTGGCAGCTTTCTCAGGGGGTGGCTTTTGAGCAGCAGTTTTCTGATCCTCGCCTGCTAGCAGCACAGGAAAGCTTACTCCACTGGGCCTCGACTCATAAAGAAAGCTCTGGCATCTTGCATCAGATGGAGTTCTACCCTGACCAACTCTCAAACCAAGAGATGCTTATTCTAGGAACGTGGATTGCTTCCTCTGAGTCAACTGCATCGAGGACCGCCTTATATACCCAATGACAGCTGGTCAGAGCCACAGATAGCAATTAATAAGAACAACAACAAAATTATAATTTGCTTACTTTTAAGAGGCTTTGGAAATTTTCAGTCAAG
Source organism: Equus przewalskii (assembly GCF_037783145.1). Classification (NCBI taxonomy): domain Eukaryota; kingdom Metazoa; phylum Chordata; class Mammalia; order Perissodactyla; family Equidae; genus Equus; species Equus przewalskii. The sequence goes on from NC_091836.1 coordinate 76,700,860, forward strand.
GGCCTCATTTTACTGACACGGTTAAGAGATAGTTGGGCCAGTTCCTCAGCAGGACCCAAATGTAAGTTAGTCTGTCTCCTCCATTTTGCTGGCTTATATTTCTAGGGGTCAGTTTGAAGCCACAAACCTCAGCGCTCAGCTTCCCTTTTGAGTGAATCACCAGTGATTGATGTTATACATTAATATAAACAAGACAAAACCTTCGGACTCTAGAAACACAAGAAACAGAGTTATGTTTTTTATTACTTTATGCATGTGAGAGGAGAGGAGAGTGCTAATGATCCTTTTTCAGATTTGACAAAATATTTTCAATATTTGTAACATTTAAGAATTCAGAAATATCCATTTGACTATTACAAGAGTGACACATTATTAAATAAGACATTTGATCAAAATTACAGACTTAATAGTACTTAAGGATTGTTTTCACAAGACATGGTGATAATTTCTAAAGTCCAGGTATCTTATAAGATCCCCTTGTTATGATAAAACAAAAGTAAAACAAAGCAAAACTATTCTTATAAAATATTTTCTGATTTGTAATATCATCTGCTTTTCTTTGCAGCTGCAAGGAAAAGCGGAAATATTTTATGAGGCTGAGATTTCATTCATCAAGAATTAGGAGGTCCATAGCTGAAATTCTATTAATTAGCACTAAAAAAAAAAAAGAGGAAAGCCTGAGAAACTCAAATTTATAATATGGAGAGGATAAGAGCAAAACAGATTGTGAACAAAAGGACTTTAGGGCATGTAATATTTATATCTCCAGTTAAAAACATGTTTTAAATATTTTCAGTAACATTTCTCTTTTTTGCTTCACAAATGAGCTACATTTTGTTTCATTTTTGTTTTATGTACACATATATCTAGAAATTTTCAAGTTATATTGCCTGTTTTTAATTTAATTGGTGATTATTAGTTTTACTCTTCAGGTTTTTTTCACTCAAATATACGCTTAATCAAATTCAAAAGGATTAAAACATTTAAAGTACCCTTATGTAAATCAACATATTTAGTATATTTCTATCATATGATGTCCAGTATGTTAATTTAATCTAGGATTACAGGGACCAGATATTTTACACTTCAAACTCTTTCAAAACTTTTCTGACTTTTTATCATGGCAAGGAATACGAATACAATTATTTAGACTTAATTCTATATAGTTAATATTTATCAATATATAGTGCTAGCTTTTGTTTTCTTAAACTCGCTTTTCCCACTTACAAAATCTTAATTCTGATTCATTGCATTATCGGTTGGTACAATTTTAAACTAACGTTTTCATGAAATGTATGTGAATGCTATGTTTTATAACTTCCTTTATATCCTTCAATTGCATTCATAGATGAATGACAACTATCTGGGTCTTAGGCCCCCACTTTGTTCTTAGCTCTTCGACTTTGCTGTATTACTTTTTAACTTGTAGTGTTCTAAAGAGAAGTCTGAGGACAACCTGACACTTCAGCCCCTTAACTCCCGCTCACCTTCTCAGTTTGTGGGTCCCTTTTTCTCATTAGTGTTGTCAGGATTTTTTTTTTATTACTTTTGCATTGTATTATTTTTTATCTGCTGGCAATCTTTTTTTCTTTTCTGCTCAGAAATCATTTCTTTAAATTGGATTTTTAAAATGGTTTCAGGGCTCACTCTCTCGCTTTTTCTCTCTCTCTTTTTCAAGAGCATCTAATAGTCATTGGTTGTAGCTGTTTTCCTACATAACACTTATTTTTTGTCATTTTAATCTTTTTTCCCCCTTACTTCTTGGGGAGTTTCTTAAATTTATTCTCATTGGTTTTGCTCTTTATTCCTTCAAATGCAGATTTCAGTTTTCTACTGTTTTTAATTTCATTGCACTCTTTTATCTTAAACCTGCTCCCTTTCTCAATCTGATCTCCACTTATGACATGCTATTTTTGTTTCATAGTCTGCACCTTTCTATATGTACTTTTAAAATGTAAAGCAAGCTTCCTAAACATTTTCTTTTGTTTCCTAGTTTTCCTTTTTTATACATGTGCTTATTTTCTGTCCCTTGGTGTAATGTTCTCTTTCTCGTAAACTTTAATATTTTATCCACAGGTCTTTTAATATTGGAATCTTTTTTTGTTTAGAAGACCTCTATCCAAACACAATATATAAGATTTTCCTTGTTTCCCTAACTGTCAGGGCTGCCATAACAAAATATCACAGATTGGGTAGCTTAAAACAACAGAAGTTGGGGCCGGCTCCGTGGCCGAGTGGTTAAGGACGTGCACTCCGCTGCGGTGGCCCAGGGTTCGGATCCTGGGCTCAGACATGGCACCGCTCATCAGGCCACGTTGAGGCGGCATCCCACATCCCACAACTAGAAGGACCTACAACTAAGATATACAACTGTGTACGGGGTGGGTTGGGGAGATAAAGCAGAAAAAAAAAACAAAACAGAAGTTTATTTTTCACAGTTCTGGAAACTGGCAGTTCAAGATCAGGGTGCTGGCCGAGTTGGTTTTTGGTGAGGCTTTTCTCCTTGGCTTGTGGACGGCCACCTTGTCACTGTGTCCTCACATGACCTCTATTGTGTGTGCATGTATTCCTCATGTCTCTTCCTCTTCTTACAAGGATACCAGTCCTGTTGCATTAGGGGTCTGCTCTTGACTTCATTTAATCTTACTTACCTCCTTAAAGGCCCTGTCTCCAAATACAGTCACATTGGGAGTTAGGGCTTCAACATATGAATTTTAGGGAACACAGTTCAGTCCATAACACCTTTTCAGGGCAAGTTGATGTTTTCAGCCATAGGCTATATTCTAGGTCATCCACTTAGGTCTAATTCTGGACTAAGGAGGAAGCTTCTCCTGTTCCTACCTCTATATACCCTGATTTTGACGAAGAGAGCCAATTTCTAAGGAACTTGAGTTGCTAAGTCCTTGATTAAAAGGAATAACTAAAACAACTCCAGGTTCTAGGAATGTGGCTGCTCTATGACTTGTCTTACACAGCTGGCATCAGGCTCAGCCATGTCCAAAGCACAAGTTGTCTCTAAATATGAGTCTCTAAAAATATGGGCGCTAAATGCACTTCTTTTCTTCTGCTGCTTCCCTTCCTCTTTTACTTTACTTTTAGAAACCATTTTATTTATGATTTACTTCCTGTTTTCACTCTTAAGGACTGGGTTCCTCAGAAAACATGCGTTGACTCTTATGAATAAATGAGCTCTTGGCAAGACAGTTGTGGGAGTCACAGGTGTTGCCCCTGATTTCCTGCCATCTGTTTCAGAAGTCAGAGCAAGGATATAGGCATCCTTCAATCCACCTTCTTCCATGTTGTAGTTAAAGGAAATTCTTCCCAGATTAAAAAAAGGTTATTATTTAAAAATATTTTTGAATGTTTTCATACACATTTTCTTAGGGAACTGGGGATGTGGGGATGGAAGAGACAAGCTCCCCACCTTCCCCTTCCTAACTCTCTATCAGAGCCTGTGCTTTAGTTAAATAACTCACATTCTATGTAGAGAAGGTGGATTTTCAGAACAGGTCCCAAAGAATGGGAGACCACATCCTCTGGCCACCTGAGCGTTGGTTATAATTGTTCTCTGAGGAGTGGTCATTTTTATTTTTCTGTATTTTCCAGCTTGGAATCCTGTGATCTAACTACAGTTTGTTGTCTGGATATCTCTAAGGCTCTCGTCAGAAGCCAGAGCCTGATATTTCTGAATCTGTCGACCAATAATCTTTTGGATGATGGAGTAAAGCTGTTGTGCGAAGCCTTAAGACATCCAAAGTGTTACCTAGAGAGACTGTCGTGAGTCTTTGTTTTGTCTTCCATAGAGTCATTTTGTTCAGTCTTATGTAGGTTAATTATTATCTGAATGGAGAAACTGCTTGGGTTTTGACCCCAACTGGTTCATTTGTCAATCCTAGGTGAGCTCCTCCTTTTCTTCCTCTACTGCCCTTCCTCTTTTCTTGACTTTTAGACACTTCCTTTCTTCACGACTGGCTTCTTTTCATTCTTCTCACAGCTCCTCTCCCCTTCTATGTTTTGTTTCATCATACCCTGTACATAGCTGCAGTGGAATTTATAATTTAAGTAGGTTTTGGTGAGGTTGATTCTATAGTAGAAATGTAGGAGTTGTAAGTACCAGCCAACTTTCCTGGGAAGGAGAAGAGAAGCATGAACTTTGGGATTTGACTGAGCCTTCCCATCTGTTCGTCCTTCAGCTTAGAAAGCTGTGGCCTCACAGTAGCTGGCTGTGAGGATCTTTCTTCAGCTCTCATCAGCAATAAAAGGCTGACACATCTGTGCTTGGCAGACAACAACTTAGGAGATGGTGGAGTAAAGCTTATGAGTGATGCCTTGAAACATCCACAGTGCACTCTACAGAGCCTTGTGTAAGTGTCTCCTTGTTTTCAGCCTTCTAATATAATATACATTTTGAAATATATTTAAAATGGAAAAATATTATGAACATAGTCTGTCCCTTTCTTTTTCCCTGCTGTTATCCTTACTGATAGTAAAGATGATGAAGATGATGGTATTGATAATTGCCATTTATTGTGTCTTTACTCTGTACTGGGCCCTGTGCTAAATTTATTTAATCTGCACAAAAGTACCTGTTGGTGTCAAATTGGCCACCTGTGTTCTAAGTGCCTCATTGTACAGGTCAGGAATGTGAGATTTAGAAAGATTATGCAACTCGCCTGGTGTTCACAAAATAATGATGGATTCAGGACTAAATTCTGCCTATCCAATTCCATATTCTGAGTTCAGAACAGGTAAATACATATGAATATCATTAAACGGAAATACAGAATTCCATAGTATGGCTGGATCACAGTGTGATTATTCTGTTCATTGCTGTTAGATAATTTCCTAAATGTGGAATTGATGAGCCAAAATTTTTATTTTGTTGGATATGGTTAAGTTTCCTCCAAATAGATTGTTTATATTCCCTCAGCAGTCTAGAGGCCTGCATTTTAATACCCTCACTGAATATAATCGTTTTGATCAATATTAATTAGGTAGTTGAAAATAACTTTAAAAATGATTTGATGTTGAGCATGTTTTCAAATGTTTTCGGCCTTTAATATTCCAAGAATTGCCTCTTCACAGGCTCAGCTTTCCTCTGAATGTTTTCTATTATATATGTTATATATTATGGTTACTAATATTACATATATATTATTACTATTATTTTTATATATTGTAAATAATTTACCTAGCATGTTTCTGTATTTCTTTCTTTATGCTCATTTTTAGAATATAGAAGTTTAAAATTTTTGTGAAATCAAATTATCTTCCCCTTCATGACTTCTAGAAGTTTTGTCATAATTGGAAATACTTTTCTTTTAAAAAAATCCACTTATGTCATCTTTTTCATACTCTCTATGGTTTAATTTTTAACATTTAAATGTTAAATTATTCCAAATTAATTTTGTTATAAGGCTTAAACTTATTTTCCCCATATGTCAGGTCTGTTGTCCCAGAATCATTTATGGCATGTCTTTTCCCTACTGATCAGAAATGCCACTTTTATTATGTACAAAAAGTACTTACTTGATTATGATTACTACCATTCTACTCCATCTGCGTGCTCCTCTGCTCCATGTAGCTACTTCTGCAATAGAGTAATATATCTATGTACAATGTAAAGAGGTTAGCATTTTATTTATAAATGCCTGCCTAACAACAGGGATACATTCTGAGAAATGAGTTGCTAGGCAATTTTCTTGTTGTGCAAACATTGTAGAGTGTACTTACACAAACCTAAATGGTATATCCAACTACACACCTAGGCTATATGGTACTAATCTATGGAATCACCATTGTATATGCAGTCCATCATTGACTGAAATATTGTTATGTAGAGCATGACTGTAGTAAGTAAAATTCTGATGAACAAGTATCCAGTTTGTAGCCCAATTTAGTACAAACCTAAGTATCCCAGATGAGAGAGCCAAAGAGGCAAGGAGGGAAGTGGGTGTTTCACCTGAGATGGAGAGTTGGCAAGTAGACGGGATCATAACATGAAACCTTTTTAAAGATGTAAATCTCTGGCAGTAGAGCAATGATTCCATCTTTCCTTTCATTGTCCTTCCTATAGGCTGAGGCGTTGCCATTTCACTGCACTTAGCAGTGAACATCTGTCATCTTCTCTCCTACACAACAAGAGCTTGACGCATCTGGATCTGGGCTCAAACCAACTACAAGATGATGGAGTAAAGCTTCTATGTGATGTCTTTCGACATCCAAGCTGTAATCTTCAGGACCTGGAGTAGGTTTTCTGTGACCCTATTTTTCTGTACTTTTAACTACTTTGAGGGCAAGGAGATATGGAAAGAAAGGCTGAGAGCTGAGTATCTGTCAGAAAAAATATGCGGCTGATTTCCTCTCTCTCATTCTGCCTGAGACAAGCTAGGGAAGTCTGCTCATCAGATTTTTCTTAAACAATTACTACAGTAACTACAGTCAACTTCCCTCATGGAAGGAGGACCAGAGACATCTGACTGAACAGTAGCCATTTTGTTTTTCCTTGATTGTGCCCCCCTGAGGCTACTGTGTGTCCTCCACCTTACATCCATGAAGTTGAAATTGTGCTCTACTAGTTTTTTTTTCTTAAATTCGGGCTCACAATTTGGTCAACTTTAAAGAAACTAAGAAGGGAATTTTTAAAAACATCCTACAATCCAGTCATTCTTAAACAGCAACCGTTTTTATTCCTATTATGTTCTCTCTTACTCTATGTGTGGGTGGGTATACATACGCAGGCATGATATGTGATATATAATTGTGATTACTGTATAGACATGACTTTGAGGTTTCCTTTTCACACAACAGTATTTCAGAAACACATTCAAATACTTACATATAATCATCTTATTGATTATTTTAATGGCTGCATGATAGTTAACAGTTCATCATATAAATATTTGGGCTAGAATGAAGCAAGATAGAGGTGTCACTTTGCAATCTCATCTCACTTTCCCACGAGGGCCTCCCATGGGACTAGTAGGCGGGGTGAGTCATTAAGGTTTAATGCCAGCATTGTTTTTTTATAACTATAAACTCAAGATCATTGGTCTACCCAGAAGTGTTTGGCTTGAGTGGACTGACTCATAATAACCAAATTTCCAAATGAGTTTAATAGTTGATTGTCACATCTGTAAAAACTAAGGTGATTGAACTTTTGAATCCAATAAGCACCTGTACTTCCTTTAAGAAAACATGGGTTACAATGTGATTCTCTAAAGTTTCCTTGATTGTTAAATTGCAGAAGACAAAATTTTACTTAATGGAAATTATCATCAAATCCAATGCCTTCATTTCAGCGACAGAGATATAATTTCTAAGCAACCTACACACACACAAGATGTTTGCTTATCCCACTTTCTCTGCTTAGCATTGCTGTAAACATGTAGACACATTTGTGCTGTCTTAGCTACCTCATTGCCTCTATGCAGGCCATGCCAGTTCTCTCAACCAGAATCACAACAAATATGAGCTAGATTGCTGGATGCTGAGGAGCTAGATGCTGAGGAGACTAAAGGTTATGACTAAGGTGACACCCTTGTCCTAGGTAACTCACAAGGCAGGGAAATAAACAGAAAGCCAACTATAATATATTCCATATGTTGTTATAAGGATATGACAGAAGGCCCAAGGAGGAAGGAGTGGGACAAAGGAGACTGAGTTACTTTGGGTTTGAAAGATGAAGAGGACTTTGTTATGTACAGATACCCTAGGCAGAAGGAAAGAAGAGAGAAAAGAAGGGGAATGAGGATAGATGTGGTATATTTGGGGAAAAATGGATCTGTGTAGTTGGAGAATAGGGTGAGGACAAAGTATGGAAAGAAAGCCCTTGAAGCTAGATTGTGAATGCTCTTGAATTCCCTTTAAGGGACCTGTAAAAATTCTCATTTTATATGTAGCTGGTTTCTTTCTTCTTTCGAGATAATGCTTTAAGATAGATTCCTGGAAAACATTTTTATTTCAAAATATATTAGAAACAGAAAACATAGAGATCTGTGGGTTCCTTGGGAAAACTTAGACCTGTTTTTTCAGTATTGGTAGAAATAAGTGTTCATGCTCTTGATTTGGGAAGCTTGGTAGATACCAACCTGTTTATGGGAGAAAGCAGTTTCACCCTTTGGTTTTTTTGGCTCATTAAGAAACCCCATCTGTTTCTACTGGTGATGTTAGACTTTCCCGTGTGCATCCTGGATTGTAGACAAGAAGAGGTCAGAAAAAAGGCTCAAATATCTGGGCATCTGTCCTAGGAAGAAACTAAGCTTCGCAACTGAAGGCCTCGCTTCTCATTTGTATTTCTTCCAGATTGATGGGCTGTGTTCTCACTAGTGCATGTTGTCTGGATCTGTCTTCTGCTATTTTGAACAACCCAAATTTAAGAAGCCTCTACCTTGGGAATAATGATTTGCAGGATGATGGAGTAAAAATTCTGTTTGAAGCTTTGAGACATCCAAACTGTAACATACAGAGGCTTAGGTGAGTTCAGTTTCCATTAGGAAAATGATACCTATTTGATGACTAGTATAGCTAGAAGAAATTTAGTATATGGAGAGAGGATGAAAAATAAATGGGGCTAAAAGGTGAGTTACTCTCAGAATTAAGAATCTGAATCTCGAATATATGGGTCAATGTATTGCATGTTATTAATATAGAAGCCATATTTCACATTTCTTTGTGTCCTTCTTAGTGCCTTGGACAGGGTATGTATTAAGTAAATGGTACTTGATTTAGTTCTTCCATGTTCTCTCCTTCAGATATTCCCTCTATCCTTGAATGATTTTTTCTTATTAAATCAAATATTTTACTAATAATCCTCTATATGGAAAAATGATATTTATGCCCTCAAGGAGTTTGTAATCTAATGAAATCTTATCCTATATTCTGAGTACTTTTTATGTTGAATAATCTATTGTTTAGATTTCTATTTTCTTTTTAAATCTTGACCTGATATTGGCTAGGACATTTTTACTTATATAGTATGTATTATCGACCTCTGGGTCAAAAATTTTGCCCTACATGTGGGAATCCCAGACACTATGATATGTCTCATCCTTTAGAAATTTAACAGTCTCCAAGACTCTTCCAAGAAGGTGCTGCTTTTCCTATGTTTCCATCGACTGTTTATTATTTTTATCACAACAATGATGATGTTGTAACTGTTGGATCTGAAATTTCATTTTATCCTGCTTATAACCTAGTAAGTTAGCCTATTACTGTTTCACGGATGCTGACAGGAGACACAGAGTCCTATCAGGACAGAGGACTTTATTATTCATAGCATAGCAGCATAAGCATTAGCATGTTTGTGTCAGTTTCCCTTGTCCCCCAAATCCCACAGGGTCAGTGTGAAGGGCCCAGATGGATGTCTACACATACAGTGAGTTGCATCCCAGGAGAGGAACATTGAGCTTGAGGGACACACCATTTTATAACTAGCAGTGAACAAGCCTGCACTTTGTCCTGGAGGGAGACCACCTCATCCCTCAAGGTTGCTCACTGCATACACACCCTAGGAAATGCCCCAGGTAAAGAGTTGTCAGGACCTTGCATTTTTGTCAGCAAAACATATCGAAGAGCAAAAGACCCATGGAAGGATGTCTCCCAACAATATCCACCCCTTTTTGCTACACCCTACACTTATGTCTTCTGGTGAATTTTCACATCTATATGCCACTCCGATCAATCTGACCAGCAGAGGCTGGGACCAAATCTTCTCAGTTTTTCTCATACATCATTTAATTAAGGCCACCATCAACAAGACTGTAAGCACAGGATGAGGTCAGAATGCAGTACTGATTTCAACTATGCCCCAGGGTCCTGGGCTCAAGTCAACTGAGAAAGACTCAGGGACCAATAGGTCATGTTATCCGTTACAACTCATGAAAGGGAATTTAGAATGACCTGCTGATCTTGGTGTCACTGATAATAAATACAGGGGGTAAAAAATCAGCCGAACTAACCCCTTCCCCAATAAAGAGACATTCAATGGTCCACACTTGCCCACATACAAACATATAACCCAAAGGAGCACAGATCACTCCAGTGTGGGATTTGTTGTTATGTTTCATTTGGGTCACCATTACAGCAGTTTTGTTAAGTGGGGTGGGAAGTGTCACTGAGTAGTTACAGCTGCCTTGTTTGCCACATATGGCATAACCCAAGGCTGTTCCAGCATCAAGAGAAGCTTATGAATTTGTATCAGTCAGACTGAAACAAGGTTGTACCAGTTGTTATGTTTGTATACATGTGAGGGGGTCAACTTTTGGGGGCTGCCATTGATGGCCTCAGGCACAGCGGAATAGTTCCGAGCCTGCCCTGTCCACATGAGATTTTCTGTTTTCATAGCATTTGGAGAGGTAACAACTGGGCTGAGAGTCAGATTGCCAGCTGCAGCTGCTGCTTGACTCAAGAAGAACACATCATTATTTTGTCAGGCAGCAGTGTTGGATTAGGGGTAAAAAAGAGAGGCTTAATTGTTCTCCCCACTCCATGTACCTCCCAGGTTCTGAAGTGTTCTTTTCCCAAGTATTGGTGTTGCTACTCTCCACCCCCATTACCCAGGAGGTGGCCAAAACCAGATGAACCATTTCAGGGGATAGCCACATTTAGTGATCAAATTGCCCTACTAAAAGTATGTAGACCAGGAGCTGGTGAAGAAGAGAGTCAGAAATCCTTTTGATTTAATTTTGAGGAGCCACTCCAGAGCTCAGCAATACCAGATGCCTGTGGATGCTAGGAACTGTGGAATGTTCATTGAATACTTTGACTTTCATTGTTTCTTCAAAATGGAAGACATGGGTGCTATACTATTCCTTGATGTTTTGCGTATCTGCAAATGTCCTAGTTTTCTAAGAATGTGAATGACAGGTTGGCTGTGTTCATAATATTTTGGTCATTCTTCCTCTGAGAGTTCGACAGAGAGAGTCCATTGCCTGCTAGCATTGAATCTAGTAGAAAAGTCTGAAACCAGCTGATTCTTCCCCCTTAATGTCCTTATTGGTTAAAAATTCCTTTCATTTTTGCGGGGCGGGGGTGGGGGCGGTGCTGGATGTCCATACACTTGGTCCTGAGGCCCAAGAATTTGTCCTGTGTTGAATTTTCTTTATTAATATTTTTCTGGAGAAATGGTGTGCCATTTAATCTGTAATTGTTCTCTTTTTTGGTAAGGTTTCTTTTCTTTAATTTCTGCTCATCTATTTGTTGAATTTTTTTTCAGGGTCACTAATTTTGTTTAGGTTGGATCTCTTTTGTCTGTCTTTCTTATCTGTAATTTTCGTTAATCTTTTAAGACTTATTCTTTTTCTTGATTTTTTTCCTAACCCATCCTACCTATTCCTGAGTGTATTTTCAGCAGCTATGATCTCCTTTTTGCTTCTTCTAATGTGACCTTCATTTTATAATTTTTATTTTTCTCTTCTGTTATTTTTAAGCTCTGCCAAATCATATTTTAAACAGTTTCATTATGAAATATAAAATATATACAGAAAAGTGAATATTTTAAAAACCAAACATGTCTGTAACCACACCTGGGTCAGGAAATCGCATTTCCCCATAAACTAAATTACCCTCAAACATCTCTTCCAAATCAAAATTTCTTTATTCCTCCCCAAGAAATAACCATTATCCTGATCTTTATGGCAGTTATTTATTTGTTTTCTGGTACAGTGAATCATGAGTGTATGTAATCCTAAACAATATAGTTGAATTTTGCCTGACTTTGAACTTTATATACAGGGAATCATACCTTATGTATTCTTCTGTTATGACTTTTTTGCTTAATGTTATGATTGTAACAATCACCCAGTTGTTTCATGTGGCTGTAGTTAATTCATTTTTATTGCTGTGAAAAGTTTCAACAAATGACCATGCCACAAACTATATAACCATTCTATTGTAGGTGGACTTTTGCGTTGTTTTCGTTTCTTTTCTTTTATGTCTAGTGCTGCTATGAATATTTTAATACATGAATTCTGAGGCACATCTATATACATTTATCTAGGCTAAATAATTACGAGTGAAATTGTTATATCATGGGGAATATGTCTTCAAATTTACCAGACATTGTCAAAAAGGATTGTACCAATTTATTCTACCACTGGCAGCGTGTAAGAGTTCCTAGTGCTCTCTATTCTTGCCAATTTTGTCAGACTTAATTTTTAAAATTTTAGCCAATCATGCGTGTGTTTTGGCATATGATTGTGTAAGATTGGAATTATTTCTCCCTTGAACTTCATAGAAATTTCTGGTGAAGCTATATGATCTGGAGTTTCCTTTGTGTAAGACTTTTGACTTCTTATTCAATTTTTAAAATAATTATGCATTTATGTAGGTTTCTCTTATTGAATAATTTTTGGTAAGTAAGATTATTCCTATGATTTTATCCATTTCATCTAAATTTTAAAACTTATTGGCAGGTGTCTAATATTTTATTATCTGCTTAATTTCTAAATCATCTCTAGTGATTTAGATATCTAGTGATTTTTCAGTAATTATTGTTTTTATCTTATTTCTTTTCTTCTACTTTCATTGAGTTTACCATTCTTTTTCTAAGTTCTTGAGTTGGATGCTTAGCTCATAAATATTGCCTTTCTTCTTTTCCAACACAGACTTAAGGTTGATTTTCCTTCAAATCACTGCATTAACTTCATCCTACAAGTTTTGATATTATATGCTGTGTTCTTGTTATTTTTCAGTCTAAAATATTTTACTTCCCTTATGATTTTTTTCTTCAACTCATGGGTTATTTTAAAGTGTACTCCTTAATTTTCAAACATAAGAGGAATTTCTTATCTTTTTATATTTAATCTGTAGCATTGTGGTCTGAGAACATACTGTACATGATTTTAATTCTTTGAAATTTGTTGACATTTGCTTCATGGTCCAGTATAAGGTCAGTTTTGATGTGTGTTCCATATTGCACTTGAAAAGAGTATCAAGTGTTGTTGGTTGTAGTATAACAGTTAAGATTGTTAATTCTGTTGTTCAAATCCTCTATATTTTTATAGTTTTTTTCCCAGATAATTCAGTCAACTAGTGTGAAAAATACATTAAAATCTCCATTATAATTGGATTTTTGTCTTTCACTGTATAGTTCTGTTTTTGTTTTCTATATTCTGAGGCTGCAATTAGTGACTGCAAATTTAGAAAGATTATGTTTCCTGATGAATTCTTGATAACCTTTTATGTCTTATAATTCTTTTTACCCTAAGGTTTATTTTGTGTGATATTTGTTTACCTTGTGTCATATTAGTGGGATTATTGCTCCATCACAACATGTGAGTTCCATGTGGGCAGCAGCTTAAAAACGTTTTGTATACTCAGCACCTGTGTAGGCACTCAATTGTTGAATGACTAGGTAAACATAAGGTGAAACTTAAGTTAAAATTAGTTGATTGGGGGGTCATCTGGTGTAGAAGGTTGAGTGTAATATACTTCCTCAGCTCATGGTATTATATTATCATTGGTTTATGCAAGGGCCCTTGATTGACTCTTGGTTGGTTGGTTAGTTGGTTAATTTATCTCCATTAGCTATTCTCCTTCCCACTTATGGGCAACTGACCTAATGTGTTTGAAATATGCCATAGAATTGTGAGTGTTCTTGTAAAAGATGTAATGTTTTTTTGGTATATGAATTTTTATTTGCATAAATGGCATGAGTTAGAGACCTCATTATATACCTTGCTTTTTAAACACTCAATGCCATATTTCTAAAGTCTACATATTGTTGCTATATTTTTAATGCTGTTTAAGTATTCAGCTGTTTTCATAGTTTTCCTTAATGTGCTTTCTTATTTTATTTATTCCATGAAATATAATTATGAATTTGTAATACATAATATAGGAAGGGGTATATTAGCCTAGAAATATCTAGTAATGAATATTATAAGTACTTATATTCCTTGAATTTACCCTAATTGTGCTCATTTTTTTAAGCTTCTGGAGTTATCCTGTACTCCTAGCTCACAGATCTCTTGTGTGCTTGCTCTCTGTCATGGGATAGAGTTAATTTTATCTTGAGTCTCTCCTCCTTGCAGGTTGGAATACTGTGGTCTGACTTCTCTCTGTTGCCAGGATCTTTCCTCTACTCTGAGAAGCAACCAAAGACTGATAAAAATAAACTTGACACAGAATACCTTAGGGTGTGAAGGAATTATGAAGTTATGTGAAGTCTTGAAGTCTCCTGAATGTAAACTACAGGTTCTAGGGTAAGTCTTCATCGTCTTCTCAGGGTAAAGCTCCCTGTAATGAGGGACTTGGGGAGCACTCATTTATTGCAGGCCTTAGGATCAACCTGACTGTGGATTCTTGGGTATTTTCAAGGCCCTTATTTGATTTTTCTCCCAGAGAACACTGAATTTTGGGAGACATAATGTAACATAGTGGTTAAGAGCTGAGAACCCTAGAGCCAGACTAGCTAAGTTTGAAGTCTGGCCCTGCCACTTACTGGATATTTGAACTTGCACTAGTCCCCAGGCTGTGTTTCAGCTTCCTTATTTGTAAAATGGGTGAAATGATAATATCTACCCATAGTCTTATTGTGAGGATCGATCACCTGAGTTAATATAGGCAGTATTTAGAACAGTGCCTAGAATATAATAAACAATGTATGTGTTAGCTATTTTCATCATCATCATCATTAGCAGTACTATTTTGCTTGAATAGATAAAGGCTCTTAGAGGATCCCTTTTAAATTCTAATCCATTTCTCTCTTTCTCTTCTATATTCCATTTTCCTTCAACTGCTATATCTCCCTCAGTGTATCCCCCATACTTTGCTTTCCCACTCCCCAGCCATGTTAATAACATTGTCTCTCTACTTTAACAGAACAGAAATAAATTCTCTGGATAAAGTATTAGGGCTGTGGGAAAATTGAGTGCAAGCAGAGATGTTCCTTTGTTTCCTCAGGTTATGCAAAGAGGCACTTGATGAGGAAGCCCAGAAGCTGCTGGAAGCTGTGGGAGTTAGCAATCCACACCTAGTCATTAAGCACGATTGTAACGATCATAATGAAGAAGATGATTCCTGGTGGCGGTGTTTCTGATTTGAAGAACCTCTGATAGTCTTTAAAAAAGTAAAATAAAAGACTTCAGAGTGACAAGGCCTGGGGCTCTTAGCTTTAGATATTCTGTGCCCACACTTGTTTCATTCGATGTCTGTTAGATATAGGTTAGTCACTTCTCTTTAAAATGTCTCTTCTATTTCACAAGGGAGTTTAGAGGCTAAAATAAAATGAAAAACATAAAGCTCTCTGAATAGTGTAAGATGATATTTTTTAATTGAATGCAGAGCTTAAGAATTCTGATGTGAGAAGCCTAGAAACGAGACGAGGGGATGGGGCTAGGGAAGATTATGTAAAGCACCTTGTTTTCCTCTCTCTCCACTCCCACTGCCATGGCGTGGTTCACAGCCTCGCCATCTCTGGTATGTTTTATTGAATGCTTCTTTGTGTCTGCTCTTGGGACCACTAGTGTAGAAATTATTGGGTATTTCTTAAAATGAAGATTCCTGGGACCAGCCTGGTGGCACAGCGGTTAACTTTGCATGTTCTGCTTCAGCGGCCCGGGGTTCGCGGGTTCGAATCCCGGGTACAGACCTACGCACCGCTTGGCAAGCCATGCTGTGACAGGCGTCCCACATATAAAGTAGAGGAAGATGGGCATGGATGTTAGCTCAGGGCAAGTCTTCCTCAGCAAAAAGAGGAGGATTGGCAGCCGAGGTTAGCTCAGGGCTAATCTTCCCCCCCAAAAAAAAACAAGATTCCTGAGCCGCATATCAGACTTACTGAATCAGAATATCTGGGTGAGGGTACTAGGAACTGGTATTTTTAATAATTTCCCAGGCAATTCTTAGGTATATTAATATTTGAGAATCCCTAGTCTCAACAGAAATGGGAGTCCACTTCTGCAGTGAACATTTTCTGTAGCTTATTATGAAGAAATGAAATATAAGATTATTGAGATTAGAACTGAAAAAAGCTTCCTCCATTTGACGGACACATGACACGGACACATGACACAACATTTTCTGTGAGATTGTTTTATTTATTGCTATATAACAAACCATCCCAAAATTTAGTGGCTTAAAACAACAACCACTTTGTTATGTCTTATGACTTGGTAGATTACAATTCAGAAAAGGCTCAGCTAAGCATTTCTTATGCCCTACATGACATCACTTGGAGTCCCTTGATGGTATTCAGCTGGCAGCCAAGTTGCTCTGGAGGCTCCAAATGATTTTACTCACATGCCTGGTGCCTTGGCAAGGAAGGCTGGAAGGCTGGGTTGAGCTGGGCCCCTCCTCCCTCTAGTCTTAGGGCCTCTCCACGTGCTCTCTCCAGCTGGGAAGATGGAGTTCTTCAGTGGGGGTTTAGGACTTGAGGAGGCTAAATGGAAGTTGCCATTTCTCTTAAAAGCTGGCCCAGAACTGGCATAAAATCACTTCTGTCATCCTCCATTGGTCAAAACAGTCCAGGTCAGCCCAGATTCAAGATCAGTCACTTCTTGATGGGAGCAGTGTCAAAGAATTTGTGGCCTTGCTTAGTCCACCATAAACTCTATCAATACTAGAAGCAATGCCATTTAAATTTTGAAAACATGCCTGCTATCACTACTATCAGATAATCCATGGGCCAGAATTAAGGTGCGGCCAGTGAGGTACTTATTCCAGGGGTTGTGCTAGTGTAGGGTTGGATGCTAATTTTTTGATTTTTGGTTATCATGGATATTTTTGCATTAATTTTGATTTTTAAAAATATTCCTCTAAAATATTACTCATCTTGACTACTGAGTTTTTTGGCATCTCCTTAAATTTTATGCATCAGGCAAATCACCAACCTCACCCTAAACCCAGCCTTGGGTTGGGAAGGGATTGCAATTTCAAATAGTGTAGTTAAGTCAAACAGGATAGTCAAAGACTCAAATAGGGTGGTATTTCTGTTATTCATTTCTAATTCTTACATTCAGCTCCACCTCTTGACCCCAAAACACCGTGTAAACCATTGACAATTAACATTACTTTCAAACAGAATAACACTGTCTTCAGCTTGACATTTTGTCCATTTTCCTTTGAACATATTGTTCTGTCTGTAATGTTTTTTTCTTCCTTCTTTAGTCTTCATTCCTTTATTTTTTAGATTATCATAGACCCTCTCCCAGCAAATAAGTAAACTTTTTTAAGACTAGAGAAAAGGGTGAAAACTAGCAGGTTCCTTTATAGCAACAGGAGGAAGGAGAAAGACTATGCACTCACACATTGTTAGAATTTTTGTCTCTTTCAGATGTAATTGTTTATTTATAAAACAGCCCCCTTTCCTGTTTTCACCTTATAATCTCCAACATTTACTATAGTGCCTCCCATGTAATAGATGCTCAATAAATATTTGTTGAGTGAATGAAAGAGTAAGTGAAAATTCTCCTTATTCAGAAGGCTGCATAATTTGGTTCCCCTTTACAATACGTCATTCTCCCCTATCACTAAACAACACAATGATTTCTTCTCAATTCCTTGAGTGCTCCAGGTTTTTCGCCACAGATGCGTTGCGTAGGTGATCCTCTCTGTCCACTTTGCTCTTCCAGTCTTCACAGAGCTGGCTCTGGACCATCCTTTAGACTGCAGCCTAAATGTCACCTCCTTCCAGAGGTTGAGCGCTCTGTCTTAAGTACTACCCTCCCCCTTTTCCTAACAAAGCATCCTTTTTCTTTCTTTTATCACAAAGATTTACTTATTTTATTTCCTAATCGTCTATCTCCCTCACCACAGTGTAAGCACAGTGAGAACAGGGACCATGGCTCTTTCCTTCATTGTTCTATTTCCAGCTCACAGCACAGCGTATTGCATGTTGTGGTTTCTCAATGAATAAATGAATGAAAGCAAAAATATCCTACTCTTCCTAGGAACCTCTGTATTACTTTCCATCTTCCTAACAACTCCATGAAGTAGGTGTCTTGTTATCATGGGAAAACCTGGTGACTCTCACAGCTTGGGAACACACTGCGCTGGGAACGCCCAGCTCTCGGAGGCTTCTGAAATCGCAGCCTCCGCATACAGCGGCAGCCCCTGGATTCTATTCTTGGGGCAAGCGCGCGTGCTGCATTTCTAGTTGGCTTGTGAAAATTATTACTTTAAGTGTGGCGAATCTGGCCTCAGGTCCTTGGATGAAGCCTGAAGGGAGGCGGGTGTCGGGAGAGTCGGGGCGTCTGCAGTTCTGCCATGGTAGGAGGGGAGAAAACGAGCTCAACGGCCTCCGCAAGTGTGCCCGGTGCGCGGCGCCGCTTGCGAGCCTGACCTTTGACTGGCGGGGAGCAGGGGCCGGTATTCTGTGTCCTTAAGCCAGGCGCCCTCAGAACTCGGCATGAGGCCCCTGGTAGGGGCGTCGACATGCCTGGAAAGGACGCGCCCCCACCCCTGGCCTCCATAACTACAGAAATCAGGACCCTGGACAGCGCTTAGAGGCAGCAACCCCTTGCATTACCCCAGAACTTTTCCAGCTTTGCAGTTTCGCCACTCATAAGGGAGCCGAGGTCCTAATCTGTGAAACCACTTTCCTAAATACAGGCAGAAACCAATTCCCCAAAAGTGGACTTCACTAAAATTCACTGAATTAATATAAACTCACTGAAGTGATATAAATATGTGTGAATAAGAGGAACGTTAACAGACAAAAGTCTTTTGGTTCATAATATTGTTTGAATAAATGCCGGGGTACAGGTAATCAGATTCATAGACACAGAACGTATAATGGTGGTTGCAAGGGGTTGGAGGGAATGGAGAGGTGTTTAATGGGTATAGTTTCAGTTTTGCAAGATGAAAAGACTTCTTGAGATTGCTTCACAACAATGTGAATGTATTTAAAACTACCTGTAAAGAAATGTAATGTAAATGTTTTCATTGAAACAAAATTCTGACATAAAGGTTTAAAATATAGTTTCTTGCTTAGGAATCATCCCTGCTTCTGGGATTTGTAGTTGTAACCCCGGTCCTGTGACCATTAGGTAAGAAAAAGAAAGTTGATGTGGGGAAGACAGAAAAAATTATACTCATCAGACATCTTCCCCATGGCAAGAATTGCATAGACAAAGTAGCATCCTCCTCCACCCCTTTTCCCCAGATCTACCAGAAATAAATTTAGTTAGGACATGCCCTTAGCCCCCCTCATGCTGAGTGTGAGCACGCAGTCATGAAAGTATGTAAGCCAGCCCTTCATGGCTATATCTCTCCCTGTTTTAGACAGCCAATGTTTTTTGGGGTTTTTTTGGCAAGGAAGATTGGCCCTGAGCTAACATCTGTTGCCAATCTTCCTCTTTTTGCTTGAGGAAGATTGTCCCTGAGCTAACATCCATGCCGGTCTTCCTCTATTTTGTATGTGGGATGCCACCACAGCATGGCTTGATGAGAAGTGTGTAGGTCTCAGCCCAGGATCTGAACTGGCGAGCCCAGGGCCACTGAAGTGGAGTGCAGGAACTTAACCACTATGCTACTGGGCTGGCTCCGACAACCAATGTTTTAATTGCCCATTCCAATTCTCTATCAAATTACTACCCTGAGGAGGCTATCTCTCTGCCCATTGTTGGACATTATGAGCCATAAAGTATGTTCCTCGGTCTGAAGAAATGTGACTTGGTGATCCTAATTGGTGCAATATCTTCTGTTATGGTTCTTTTATAGTGCTCTGAGCATTCGTATTTATCACTAGGTAAGCAAAGTTTACTCCAGATTCAGTATCTATTCTTATGAAGACCAACTGGCTATCCACTTCAGTCTCACTTGCCAGCTATGTTCAGGGTCTTTCCCTCGGAGAATGTACCACATAGATATCTGCAGTCTCTCTCCTTTCTTGGCAGACAGACAGTTCTTAGTGGCATTCTGTGCTACAGAGGTACAAAAGGAGTATGTCTAGATTCAGTCCATTTCTGTGTTGCTGTTGTCCTCCAATCTACACTCATTTTATGCACCCAGGGGACCTCCTCAAACGAGTGCACCAGAGTATCCACTGGTCAATTCCAATCACCTGTGAACCTCCAAGTTGCTTTTTCTTTATGAACATCATGTGTTACTATAATGCATCCCTGAAATTCTCATAGTGATTTCAATAGGGCCATGCCTCATGTGGGCATCCCTTTAATAGGCCAGTTTTCCATTGCCCTTCTGCCCAACCATATGGCCAGGCTATTGGACACCACCCATAAGTCAGTAAAAGCTCAAAAATAGGGGCTTTTATCATTGTTCAATTCTTCAATCGCTGCTAGGAAAATAGCATGTAATTCAGCCCACCAAGGTGATTTATTTTTACCTTCTTCAAATAACAGTGGCAGCCTTCCAAACAGGATGCTGACCATTCACCTTGGAACCGCCATTCATAAACCAAGCAGTTTTTTGTTGGTCACCTGAGAGACTGTTTATAGGCACTGTCTGTAGAATACAATCTAGTACTCCTCACGCAGTTCCAAAGTCATTCCTAGGGGAAGAGAGCCTACCTACTTGTGAATCCACTGAATAACTCTCTGCATCCCTCTGATAGCGTATTCCTATGGAACCCATTTCCATTTTAGTATGGAATTCTTCTGGGCACTGCTCTCCCCAT
Source organism: Equus przewalskii (assembly GCF_037783145.1). Classification (NCBI taxonomy): domain Eukaryota; kingdom Metazoa; phylum Chordata; class Mammalia; order Perissodactyla; family Equidae; genus Equus; species Equus przewalskii. Next base: position 76,721,438 of record NC_091836.1, read on the forward strand.
TGGCGTGTTTCTCTGACCTCATCCAAGATGTTACAGGTATTTCAGGTTTTAAGATGTACTATTTTTTTTAAATGTAATTGTGCTCAAATACACATAACCTGAAGTTTATCATCTGAGCCATTTTTAAGTGTAAATTTCAGTAGTGTTAGATACATTTATACTATTGTGCAGCCAATCCCTGGGGCTTTTTCATCTTGCAGAACTGAAACTATACCAATTAAACAACAGCTCTTCATTTCTCCCTCCCTCTAGCCCCTGGCAACCACTACTCTATTTTTTGTTTCTATGAACTTGATGATTCTAGATACCTCATATAACTGGAACCATCATACAATGTTTGTCTTTTTTGTGACTAGCTTATTTCACTTAGCATAATGTCTTCAAAGTTCATCCATGTTGTAGCATATGTCAGAATTTCCTTTCTTTTTAAGGTGGAATAATGTTCCATTGTACAATGTAATACATTTTGTTTATTGATGTCAGTGAACACTTGAGTTGCTTCCACCTCTTGGCAGTTGTGCACAATGCTGCTAGGAACATGAGTGTATAAATATCTGAGACTCTGCCTTCAGTTCTTTTGGATATATACCCAGAAGTGGATTGCTGGATGTTAAAAGATGAACTGAGGCATATTAAAAATTTTAAGAGTTTGAGCAAAAATCAATCTGATTCAGGCAGCACCAAACCTGAAGTGGTTGGGAGTGCTCCACCTACAGAAGCTAGAGGAAAGTCTTTTATTTTTTATTTTTTTGAGGAAGATTAGCCCTGAGCTAACAGCTGCTGCCAATCTTCCTCTTTTTGCTGAGGAAGATCGGCCCTGAGCTAAAATCCATGCCCATCTTCCCCTACTTTATATGTGGGACACCTACCACAGCATGGCTTGATAAGCAGTGCATAGGTCCACACTGAGGACGGAACCAGTGAACCCTGGGCTGCCAAAGTGGAACATGAAAACTTAACCACTGAGCCACTGGGCTGGCCTCGAGGAAAGACTTTTATACACTGAAGCAAAGTAAGGAACTTATTTGACTGGCTATAGCTTAAGCATTTGCCTTATTTGGGAAAACCTATTTGGCTGTTTGTGATTGGTTGTCCTTAGGTTTTTGTTTTTTCCCCCCCAGTTTTATTGACATATAATTGACATATGACATTGTATTAGTTCTAGCTGTACATCATAATGATTTGATACATGTATATAATTGTGAAGTGATTACTACAATAGGTTAACATTCATCACCTCACATAGTTCAACAATTTTCTTTCTTGCAATAAGAACTTTTAAGATCTACTCTCTTAGCAACTTTCAAATATACAATACAGTATTAACTATAGTCACTATAGTGTACATTTCATCCCAAGGACTTGACTTATAACTGGAAGTTTGTACCTTTTGACTACTTCACCCATTTCGCCGGCCTAAGGCAGTCTTTGGGTCTTGATCTTTTAACCATGAGGTATTTACAAGCTTAGGTTTTGGTTTGCTTACACAGGCCGCCCAGGCATTAGAGCCATCCCAGTCTAATGGCCTTCTTGTTTAATTAACTTAACATGGGTCTTATGGTAATTCTATTTTTAATTTTTTGAAGAACCACTGTATTATTTTTCCTAGTGGCTGTACCATTTTACATTCCTACCAATAGTGCAGTGTTCTGATTGCTCCACATCCTTGCCAATGTTTGTTATTTTCTGTTTTGTTTTCTTTTGTTTTTTAATAGAAACCATCCTGATGGGTGTGAGGTGATAAGATTATTTTATGTCCTTCCATCATAGGGGCAGTTTCAATTAATGTCCTATAGCAAGCTAGCAATTGCTCTTCAAACGGAAATTCTGTAGTTCAAAGTCCCAGTAGTTATTACTGGGAGGTGTTCACGGGTTTTTGCCATAAGCCCCAGTTTATGCTTCACCTAGGTCTGCGGTACAGAGAATTCACCCATACCAGCACTCCAGGTTTTATTCTGTACTGTGTAGGCTCAGGCAATCTCATTTGTTCCCATTTAGCATGTACAATTAATATTATTTGAAGGGTGGATTTACATGCCTTGTGTTTCACAATACAGAAGGTCCCTGACTTACGATGTTTTGATTTAGGATGTTTTGACTTTATGATGGTGTGAGAGCAATACACTTTCAATAGAAACCAAACTTTGAGTTTTGAATTTTTATCTTTTCCTGGGCTAGCAATATACGGTATGATACTCTCTTGTGACGCTACGGAGCTGCAGCAAGTGCGACTCCCAGTCAGCCACGTGATCATGAGGGTAAAGGACCCATACACTTAGAACCATTCTGTACCCATCCAACCATCTGTTTTTCACTTTCAGTATAGTATTCAATAAAATACATGAGATAGTCAACATTTTATTATAAAATAGGATTTGTGTTAGATGATTTTGCCCAACTGTAGGCTATTATAAGTGTCCTGAGCACCATTAAGGTAGGCTAGACTAAGCTATGATGTTTAGTAGGTTAGGTGTATTAAATGCATTTTTGACTTATGATATTTTCAATTTACGATGGGTTTATCAGGACATAACCCCATTGTAAGTTGAGGAAGATTTGTACTAGGCAGAGGAAACATTTCCCAGTCAGACACAATGTCCATCCACATAATACATTCAGGTAAATGAGACAAAGAGACACAATCATTTCACGTAGAGCCTGTTTAAACATTCCATTTGTCATCCTAACCTCCATTCTAATCCCATCAACCCTTATACTTCTATATTCTCTCAGTCTAATTGCCGCTCCCTTTAGGGCCTCACCAGTGGGTTTTGATGCCCACAGTGTATGAGGGTCACTTGTCAAGGAGTCCCAGAAACTTCTCTTTTCCACTCCCTGGCCATTCTGCCCACTCATTCCATGCATAACACCTTGTGTCCTCAGCTGGTGTCCAGCCAAGAGACCTAGGCCCTTTTGTCAGTCTTCATCTTGATTAATCTGACTATTGCCTCAGGGGATCCCAGGTCAGGTGTTTCATTGTAATCTCTGCCTTTGGGCTTTTAAAATCCTTCCAAACTGGGGTAAATAGAGTAGACTTGTTTGAAACTCTTTAATATGGAGAGACTAGCAGGGGGTTCCTTTGGTCCACCCAACCTTTGATAGTGCTGTATTAAGACCTTTGTTACAACTCCATCTAATTTATTCATCCCATTTCTTAATAACCATCTAAAGATTTCTACCTTGCTGGGACAATGACCTTGACTCCCCCTCTACTTTTCCTCATTTTATTATTCATTGATTTAATATTTGTATTAGCACCTGTAAGACCCCTGGGGAGAAGCTGAGACAACAAATTCTATAAGGCTATTCAGACTGTTGCTCAATTTTGTAGCATGGGATCCCACACAAAAGGGCCCCCTTAACCACAGCATTTACAACGAGCTCTCGGGTAACAGGCATACCTTGTGGGTGATAATAATCTTGATTATCATAAAGCCAGTCCCACATAGCTTGCATACGAAGCATATCAGCTGCTTCATGTGGAATGTTCCACTTGGCATTTATGGGGGAGTTGGACTGTCCCCCTGTGGGTAAACAAACTTTACAGTGTTATCCAATCCAGCAGGCTGGCCGTTTCCTCAAGGATAACCTGCTGTTTGTCTGGATCATGAACATCTGTGATTGTTCAGTAGTAAGCTGTGGGTCCTGTACCAACCCAAACTGCTCTTCCACTCTACAACATTCAAAACCAAAGATACCACCCTAATTTAGTCACTCTGTGAACTGTGAACTTCCATGTGACACAAGGGACTTTCCTGAACACTGTGCTAAGAGACTTGACCAAACTTTAACCTGGTTTCCACCTGCACTAGGCCGTGTCCCTAAAGGTGACCCCAGCCCCTGTGCTGACTCTTTTGTACAAGAACATGCAATGCTGCCAAACTGAAAAATGTATTTTGTCCTAACACTGTTCCCAAACCATTTTCAGTAATTTTCCACTTAACCTCCTTCTGTAATTTTTCTGTTTCCCTATACCTCCTTGGTCCCTTAATTTGTTCCCATTTTTTTACTTCCTCATTACCCCTTTTTGTTCCCTCTCTGTTCTCCCTTTAAAAATCTGTCATCTTTGTCTTAGCTGGAGTTGAGCTCAGTTTACACACTGTAAGTTTAGACTTAAGTCTATCTTGTGACCTTGAACAAGTATCCAGTGCTGTTTCCCTCTGACAGTTCTATGGTGCCCCTACTCAGATCTCGATCAGAACCACTATCAGACCCTGCGACAACTGGACTCAGAAAGCATAGAGAACTTTTGTCTCCAGTCTGTGCTTGTTTGGGTAACCGGTGGTGAGTCCGACTCCGGATCCAGTGCTCCAGAAGCACAGTGAAGGCCGATTTTGATGATTAAGATGCTGAGTATATTCTGGAGGATGGGATAAAGTCCCAGGCCTCTTTGTTTATAAGGTACCATTAGTTAAGGATATGGGAGCTTCTCAGTTGACTGAACACGATCACTCTCCAACCCTTGCAGACTATATGCTTTGCAACTATCCTAATACAGAGTCCCCCATTATCCATGATTTTGCTTTCTATACTTTCAGTTACTCATGATCAACTGTGGTCTAAAAATATTAAATGGAAAACTCCAGAAATAAACAATTCATAAGTTTCAAATTGCACTCTTTTCTGAATAGCATAATGAAATCTCGAGCCATCCCACTTGCTCAGGACGTGAATCATCCCTTTATCCAGCGTATCCATGCTGTATAAGCTACTTGTACTTTAGTCACTTAGTAGCCATCTTGCTTATCAGATTGACTGTCATGGTATAGCACTGCTTGTATTCAAGTAACCCTTATTTTACTTAATTATGGCCCCAAAGCACAAGAGTAGTGATGCTGGCAATTCACATATGCCAAAGAGAAGCCATAAAGTGCTTCCTTTAAGTTAAAATGTGAAAGTTCTTGGCATAGTAAGAAAAAGAATCGTATACTGAGGTTGCTAAGATCAACTGTAAGAATGAATCTTCCACCCATGAAATTATGAAGGAAAAAGAAGTCTGTGCTTGTTTTGCTGTTGCACCTCAAATATGTATGTATAGGAAAAAGCATAGTATATATAGGGCTCGGTACTATCCTCAGTTTTAGGCATCCACTGAGGGTCTTGGAATATATCCCTCAAGGATGAGAGGGGACTACTGTACTATTCGCTTTCTTCCTTGCTGGCAAAACTTTACTAAAGAATCTATTTTATTGGCCTCTTTGGGGTTCCTGGGACATTCCCAAACTAGTTTACCTGAGAGGAACCCTGGAACAAAAGGGAGCAAAAATTTCAGACACACAGTAGTCCCCTTACTTTGCCTGGAAAGAGGAAGCCCAGAAATGACTCAATCTCCAGCCTCTCTTCCCTCCTGGGACGTGTGTGTGTGTGTTTGTGTTCGTGTAGGCAGGAGAGCTGAAAGTTTTAACCCTCTAATCACAGGGTTGTTCTTCAGGCTACCAGTCCCCATCCTGAAACTATCTAGGAGCCCCACTAGGCGTCGTCTCAGCATAAATTCAGGTGTGGTCCATCACAGGAAAATGGAAATAATAAATTGTGGTAGAGGTCTATTCATCCAAAGAATAGAAACAGAAGGCATAACTTCTTCCATACTTTTAGAGGAAAAAGAAAGGAATAAAGACAAATCGTGTGATACAAGAGAAGGGAGAAAGATGGAAAAAAAGAGGTGAGAAAGGCACGGTTAACAGCACGCAATCAGATGGCAGAAAGAAACCTGAAAAATATAGAGCTATATGAGTATCACACAAAACAGATTAAGGTAAAAAATGTTATTATGAATAATAAGGATCATTGTATAGTAAAGACATTCACCAGAAATACATAATAATTCTCAATTTTTATATATCTAACAATTTAATCTTAAATTACACGAACCAAAATGAGATGTAAAAATACAGAGAAATTGACAAATCCATGATTATGAGAAATTTTCTTTTCTTCTCCCCAAAGCCCCCGAGTACATAGTTGTGTATTCTAGTTGTAGGTCCTTCTAGTTCTGCTATATGGGATGCCACCTCAGCATGGCCTGATGAGATGGTGCTAGGTCCGCACCCAGGATCCAAACCAGTAGAACCCTGGGTCGCCGAAGCTGGAGTGCGAATTTAACCACTCGGCCATGGGGCTGGCCCAAACACAATTATAGGAAATTTTAAAACAGTTCTCAGTGATTGACAATTCTATCAAATAAAAGCTAAGTTAGGATAAGGAAGATCTGACCATCACAATATAAGGAAAATTCTACCTCAATATTTAGAGAATACACTTTCTCCTCAAGCATATATAGAACATTAGAGACACACACACACAGACACACATTAGGTCACAAAGCAAATCTCAACAAAACCCAAAGAATGGCTATCATACAGAGCATGTTAAAAAATAACTGAAAATATCCATATGTTCGAAAATTTAAAAACATACTTTATAATTCATGAGTCAAGAAAGAAAAAATGAAAATGAGAAAATGTTAGGAATTGAACAACAGCTCAGGACATGCTGTTAACTAGTACACAGAGAATAAGTTAGATACAACAATTAGAAGAAATGTTTTTTAAAACTCTTAATGCACTAAGTGTCTTACCTAAAAATTTAGAACAAAAATAATACAAACTGTAAATCAAAGAATGTGGAAAGAAGGAAAGAAAGACAATAATAGGAAATTAAATCAAAACAGGATCAGCAAAGAAAAAGGCTGGTTCTCTGAAAAGATTTAAAAAAACCTCTGGCAAGAGAAAGGGAAACAGGACACAGCTATCAATAAAATAAAATTTCAAATTAAACAAATATGAGTAAGTCTTAGAAAAGTATATCCTACAAAAACGAAGTCAAGAAGAAATTTTTAAAAATCCAAATAGACTTAAAACTAAAAGAAATTTAGGCAAAAATCTCCCCAGCTCAGTATGGGCAAGAAAATTGTAGGCCAATACCCTTTATGCTCAGAAATGTAAAATTTCTAAGTACAAGTGAACAAAAGTCCTCAGTATTTTTAAAAAGGAGTACATCTCAAACGGGTAGGTTTACCTTAGAAATAGAATAATGACTTAACAAAAATATGCTACTGCAATTCATCACATAAACTGACGTGATGCATTTAACTTCCATTCATGTATGCTAAAAAATCTTAAAACCTTAAAAAATCCACATTAGTCAGAAACATCATAAAAATGCCTGTTTTCACTACCTCCTTCAACATTATATTAGCTATCGCAATAAACCAATGTAACACATATGTGTACATATATATGTACAGACACACATAGAAACTTCTCATGACCATTCAGTTAACTTTTCATCATAGCAGCCTTTGAAAAATTTCTACCACTCTTTGAAAAACACTATAGTTAAAAAGAAAAGTGGTTTTAGACATTACAGTCTCAAGCAAAGATACATTCACCAATTTACTCTTCACACATTTCCATTCAGAGAATATCATGAGGAGCAAATCTGAATTGTATAACTTGAACGAATGAACCCAAAATGTTTTGTTTTTCTGAGGCGTGTCCTTGTCGAGAGGAAGAGGCGAAGGCTTCCGTGTGTTATGCTCGCTCAGGTTCAACTTTAACAAGCGTCCAAGGGCTCTCACGTTTTGCCTTTATTTTGTCCTAAAGGTGACTTTCTGTGCAATATCTTTATTTTAAAGGGAAGCTACAATACCACATAACTATGAGCCCTCCGAAGGTTGAGAAATTGAAGAAAATGGTGCATCCAAATAATGACTCCCTCCTTCTTCCTGTTCTACCAACGAGCCTCCACTTATCAAGTCTTCTCTTCCCCTTTGGCAATGCAAAAAATCTTATTCTTAATACATTTTCCGTACAAACTGTATTTTTAAACTATTATTACTTATGTCATTTTTCAATTAACTTTTTTCTGTTTGAAAATGGTTTGGGTATCTTGGATGGGAATGCATTATAATTCTTCTCCTTAGGAGCAATGGGGAACTTTTTTTTTTTTTTTAACCTAACGGCATTTCCTTTCAGGGCAGGGCTTTCAGGAGTGAAGTAAAGAACGTAAGGCAGGGACAGGTGAGTAAGTCGAGGTTTAAAGACTGGAAAGAAAGTCACAAAACCGCCGACCTTCCCCGACGGCGGGACTGCCCTCCCGGGAAAACCAACCAATCACAGCTAGACGAGCCCGGGGGCTGCGGGAACCAGACTCCAGAGGCACAAACCCGAGCGTTCCGCCTGCGCAGCGCGGGCGGTGACTGCGGTTCGGGGACTCGGCGACGACGCGCCGCCCGACCGGTAGAAGCCGCCCTCGGCGAGTGCGCTCGAAGGCCGCGACCGCCGCCGCCCCTTCGCCCCCACCGCCTCAGACCACTCAACCGACGAAATGGTGGAAGCGGATCGCCCCGGGAAGCTCTTCATTGGCGGGCTCAACCCCGAAACCGACGAGAAAGCCCTCGAGGCAGAGTTTGGCAAGTATGGCCGCATCATCGAGGTGCTCTTGATGAAAGATCGAGAAACCAGCAAGTCCAGGGGCTTCGCGTTCGTCACCTTCGAAAGCCCCGCAGACGCCAAGGCCGCCGCCAGAGACATGAACGGCAAGTCCCTGGATGGTAAGGCCATCAAGGTGGCCCAGGCCACCAAGCCGGCGTTTGAGAGCGGCCGGCGGGGCCCGCCGCTGTCCCGCAGCCGCGGTCGCCCGCGGGGCCTGCGCGGGACCCGCGGGGGCGGCGGCGGCCCGCGGCGACCCCCGTCCCGGGGCGGGCCGGCCGACGACGGCGGCTACCCCGGGGATTTCGACCCGCGGCCCTCCAGGGCCCCTATGCCCCTGAAGCGCGGGCCGCCGCCGCCGCGCAGGGCCGGGCCGCCCCCCAAGAGGGCCGCGCCGTCGGGCCCGCCCCGCAGCGGCGCCGGTGGAATGCGCGGGCGGGCCGCGGCCGCGCGCGGGCGAGACGGCTATGTGGGCCCGCTGCGCCGGGAGCCGCCGCCCCCGCGCCGGGACCCCTACCTGGGTCCCCGGGAGGAGGGCTACTCGCCGAGGGACGGCTACTCGAGCCGAGACTACCCGAGCGCCCGCGACCCGCGCGAGTTTGCCCCCTCGCCCAGAGAGTACACCTACCGCGACTACGGCCACTCCGGCGCCCGGGACGACTGTCCATCGAGAGGCTACGGCGACCGCGACGGCTACGGGGTTCGCGACCGCGACTACGCGGATCATCCGAGCGGAGGCTCCTACCGAGACCCCTTCGAGAGCTACGGGGACCCGCGCAGCGCCGGCCCCGCGCGGGGGCCCCCGCCATCTTACGGCGGCGGCGGAGGCCGCTACGACGAGTACCGGGGCTGCTCCCCCGACGCCTACGGCGGCGGCCGCGACGGTTACGGCGGTGGCCGGAGCGACCACTACTCGAGGGGCCGCGACCGGGTAGGCAGAGTGGATCGCGGGCTGCCCTCGTCCATGGAGAGGGGGTGCCCCCCGCCGCGCGATTCTTACTGCCGGTCGGGCCGCAGGGCCCCCCGGGGCGGAGGCCGCCTAGGAAGCCGCTCGGAGAGAGGGGGAGGCCGGAGCAGATACTAAACGAACAGACTTGGGACCCAAATCCGTTTTCAAAGAAACCAACGGAAAGTAGAACCTGTTCTCTGCAAGCTACCCAAGGACTGGTACAAGGAAGAGTTGTTTTGACCTTTTAAGAATTTCCTGTTTACTTCCTCTCCGTAATTTTTGTGCTTTTGGGAGGAAGAAAGTTAAAAACTCGTTTAATTTCGTTTTAGAATTGTTAACGTTTCTTTCAACAAGCTCATGTTAAAAGTATGAGTCTGCGTACTAGTCTTCTTATATTTCCAAGTAGAAAATTTTCCTAAAGGCTTCCTCCCTTCTAAATTTTCCTGATAAATGAGGCAAACAGTTCTAAGATTTTACAAATAATCTGCTCACCTAAAATGGAGAAATGGATCATTCTCTCCATTCAAACCAACCAGATTTTTGGGGAGAGAGTGGGAGGGACTGGTGTATGCTATTCTCAAGATTTCAGGGGTTTCTTCAAACTGAATCTCACTGTACCCACTATTAAGAAACAAACGACCAGCAACAACAACCAAAACCACTTAGATGAGATGTTTATGTAAAGAAAGTTCTATTCACTCTCTAAATCTAAAAAAGCAGATGGATAATGCTGGCCATTTTTTGCCTTTTTGCTTTTAGCCTGGGCATGTACAGAATCTCCTGTCCCCTTGCTCCCCAAAATACCGTTGAACAACGATGGAATACTAAATTAAAGATTTGGCCAACCAACCACAAAGCTGCAAAAAACATCAATTAATAGTCTTTATTTTCACCACCACCAAGTTATTAAGAAACAAGTAGGGAAAAAGAAAAAAAGAAACAAGTAGAAAATATACCAATGGTGGATTTGGGGATCATAATGGCTTCCATTCCTAACTCCAGGCTACTTGCCCTTGGCTCCAGAGGCAACTCCTGGCTCCTGTGGAGAGAACTGGGCTTCTTCCCCTAGGGGTAGAGAATCAAATGTGAGCAGCATCAAAGCTCGGAAGCTCAGAAAATCCCTGAGAGAGCTTGGCATTTAAGCATCTGAGGATCTCTACCTGGTATGAGGGACCTGAGTCTTCTGTCCACATAAGGCAAGGGGATGGGTTGAGTGTTCCATACTCTTAAAGTGGGAGGAAGGGCTTGAGCTGATAAAGATCAGAGAGGCTTCCTCCAGGGTGCCTCAGGAGGGATATAACAGTCTCCTCTTTTCACCCCAAACTCAGGGCGAGAAACACTTTTTCTATTCAGCACCTTCGGAATTCTATTTATTTAAGAGAAGTTACTTAGACAGTCAAGGGACTCTAGCAACCAGAAAAAAAGAGGATCAGGTTAAAATATTAGGACCCATGTTCAGTGTAATAATTGCTGGAGGAAAGAGATGAATACCTGAACAACAAAAATGTGCTTAAAGCGATCTGAATGTAATGCACTCATATACACAACTCTAAAAACATGATTTTTCAAAAAAATAATAAAGTAGGTGAATTACAGGAGAGGCTGCATTAGTGGCCCAGAAGAACAAATGCAAGAATACCTCAAAAAAAAAAACAAAAAAAAAACCAGGAATTAATCTAGCAAAAATGTGTAAGACCTTTATGGAAAAATTGTTAATCTTTATTAAAAAGAAGACTGAATAAATGGAGATTCATAGCATGTCATGGTTAGGAAGACTTTTTATCAAGCTATTCTCAACCTCACCAAATTAATTTGGAAAATCAGTAGACTTCAAATGAAGTTACATGATTTTTTTTCCACATAGCTCCCCTCCCCTCTTTCCCAATAACGCCATTTATTTGTATTTATCAGCGATGGAATACTAAATAAAAGATTTGGCCAGCCAACCACAAAACTGAAAAAAATCAATAGCTTCACTTCAGTACCAACAAATTATTAAGAAACAGGTGTTAAAAAGACACTAATGGGAGATTTAGCTAATCCTAAAACTTGTATGGTGGAGTAAAGAGCAAGAAGAGCCAAAGCAATTCTGAAAAGCAATAATTAGAAAGGACTCACCTTAGCAGGTATCAAGACTTATTACAAAGTCCTAGTAATTTAAGCTGTCTTATCAGCAGACAAGGATAGACAGACCAGTAGACCAAAATGGTGAGCCTTGAAACAGGCCCATTTGTGTATGAAAACAGGATATATGACAGAGATAGCTTTAAAAGTCATTGCTGAAAGGATGGACTTTTTTTTTTTAATGGCTATCTCTTTGCGAAAAGACAAAATGAGTTTCCCTAACTCACAGCATACACAAAAATACGCTCTAGATGGCTTGAAGATATAAATGTGAAGAGGAAAATTTTTAAACACTTAGAAGAAAATAAGGAAGAAATGTGTCACACTGGGGTAGAGAATTCCTTTTTAAGACATAAAAAGCACAAACCTAGAAGGAAATTTTGATGTAATTTTGCACATTATTATTGTTACTTTTTATGATAAAAGACACTGTTAAAGCGAAATATCAGAACATAGATTGGAAGAATTTATTTGCATTGAAATAACTTCCAAAAGAATGCTTAGCAATCAATAAGAAAGAAAAAACAAGAAAAAATGAGCAAAAGAACTCATACTTTTCTGATAGATGTATAAATTGGCACAATCACTTTGGAAATAATTTTGGCAATGCCTAGTAAAGTTGGAGGGTGATACCTTATGACTCAGAAATTGCACTTCAAGGAGAGGACCTAGAAAAACTTGCACATGTACACAGAGAGCTATGCACAAGATTGGGCCTTACAGCACTCTTTGAATGTTTAAAAAGTAGAAACATCCTACCTGGAGCGGATCAACTGAGGTTTATTCTTATAATGAAGTTCAATGTGGAAGCTGATGGGAATCAACCACATCCACATGTATCAACACAGGTAAGTATCAAAACATTTGTTTGGTGAAAAAGGCAAATTGCATCAATATAGGTATAATTAAAAAAGAACAAAATAGGATTGGAGTGATACACATAAACTCAGGATATTTAGTGTGAGGAGAAAGGGAGATATGAAGAGTGGGCTTTGGCTGAATTTGTAATGTTTTGTTTTATTTCTTAAAAAAGATGGATGTTAAGCAAAAATGACCGTGTTAACGCCTTAAATTTCTATGGTCTGTGCCTTGCCATCGCTTACTCTATGATTTCAAAATATTTCATGATACAAATTTTAATTTGAAAAGTAGAGCTTACTGCAGCACCAGCATATAATGGCTACTCAAAAAATGTTAACTATTGTTCTGAAACTGTCTTTCAGTTGCAACGCTCGTATCTTAACAATGATTCTCTCTCCTGGCTTTGTTCTGTCATCAACATGGGCGATGCCTTCTTCTATTTGACTCAGTTTATAGGACCTTCCTTCCTATCCTAGGCTGTGCTCATGGCTAGCTCACGGTAACCTCAGGAGTAGAACTTGCATATCTGAGAACCAAATCTTAGAGCAAAATGCAGTTTTCCACTTTGACATTCTTTTTGAAGCATAATCGCCGTGAAGGACTTTTTCCAGTTAACAGACTAGCTATTCGTGAAAGGTAATCTCCTGAATATTGAAATTATTTAAGACTTTAAAAAAAGTGAGGTGTAAACATTTGGAAAATCCCGAGCTTAAATGAGTTCAAGAGATCATAGTGAACAAAAGCTGTAGATTTCCCATGTACATATATAGCAGCCCCTGTATTTCTTTACTCGAAATAATGGTTTAAAGCTATCTGTGTAGGAAAATACGCAAGAGAACTAGTTAGTTAAGAAATCTTGTTTGTAATCGCTTTTATAATGATTAGGGGAGAGCATGTCCGGTGTTTTGCAGAACTTATCTACTGGGTATAATTTAAGGACTCTACATCTCATAACCAAAACCTTAATGTTCTCTGTCTTGAGCTTGTCTCAGCCTGTTTCTGAGAACTCATCTCCACATTCCTTTTGTCCAAAACAGTATTCCAAGTGTATACAAACTGTCCATGTAGCAACTGACAGCATTACTGAATATTTCCCCGTTAGATGTGGCCTGAGCATCTTCCATTTCTGATTGCAACCTGAATCCTGCTGTGGGTCCTGGGGCTCACTTAGTATGCTGGAGGTAGACTTCTTTCCTCCTTTTCCCTTAGCTTCCCTTTTCCTTTGCTTTAGGCCAGGTAAGATGGGGAAGACTTTTCTGCCGGTCTAAAGTTTCTTAGACTTTACGTGAGGTGCATGTGCCTCCCTTTTAGCCTTTACCTTAAAGGTGATGTGGTTTTCTGTCTGTTCCTCCACAGAAATTTCCTTTTTGGGGACAGTTATTGTATTCTCTTATGGGCATATTCAAGAACTCAGCAAGCAGGACCGGACTGGGTTGCTTTTGCTGTGCACACATGGAATCCAGTGGTGGTGGGAATTCGTTTCAGAATCTGTATGTTCTGTTTGTAGTGGACATTCTTTCTGAAGCTAATTTCTCTTACAGTGTGGCACATCGAAGAACTCTTTAAAAATGATTCTAAGTCTAAATATTTTGTGAGTGACATTGAACATGGGTATGAAGTGCAAAAAATAAACAACTCCAGAGGAGCTACAGAGCAGTAATGACCCTATGGAATGTATTCCACTATCGTATTTATTAAAATGCTCAAAGAGAATGAAAAATCCGAGGATCTATTAGGAAATTTTTGAGGAAAAAGTAGTGATACTTCCCCATAATGTTTGGAGGCTGCATGTTATAGTAGAAAGGTAATCTTTTGGTCATATGTATGAGTCCTCTTTCAGTTATTTATGTGGCATGGGCAATTTCTTAAAAATTTTGACCTTCAGTTGTTTTCATGTGCAAACGGTGATGATATCTCATAAAATTTTTGCAAGTTTAAAACAAGATAATGCATATAAAACACGCAGCACAGTGCCTGAAATGCAATGGAGTTCATTAAATGGTAGTCGCATAGCATTCTACATACAGCACTAGCCAGACTTTCCTTTGCAATTTATCATTTCCATTGACCAGAAGATTGCTTAAGTACTAGAAGTCTTCGGAAAAGTTCAAGTTGAGAATTTCATTGTGTTTATGCAATCTATATTCACCCAGCTTGAAGTCTTGGAGACATATTTGAGTCTTTACAGCCTCTATTTATATTCTGCTGCCTCTGCCTTCTCTACTGCTTGACAGCTAGGGTGACCCAAAATTTCCACCAGCAGGCTCAGTACCCCATTCCTAACCAATCTGAACCGAGGTAGATAGACCTTATTTTCAAGACCTTGATTCCTTCAAATCTTGTAGGGCTTAGAATTATTACTCTCTGGCATAATTGGCTTAGACTTCACTTTACCCCATGAATAAAGTACCTAGTACAGTGCCTGAATTTTTAAAAATGTGGCTATTATTATTGTTGTTATTTACAATTGTCCTAGGATCTGGTGCACCTAGGGAAGTCCCTGAGTTGCAGTAGAGTGTGGTGATCTAGAATAAGTGATATGGAATCTGATAGACCTCAATTCAAATCCTGTATGCCCCATTCACTAGCTGTGTGATCTTGGTCAACTTACTTAATCACTCTGCTTTGTTTCCCTTACCTATAAAATAGACACAAGTATGCTTACCTCATAAGGTTGTTTGTCCATCCATCGGTCTATTTATTAGTCCAATGTTGAGCAAATATTTGTGTAGTACCCACTGTATGTCAAGCACTATGCTAGTATCATACCAACAAGGCAAACAGCAAAGCAGCACATGTATTTGGCTGCTGAATTCATGTTCATTGAGAAAGATTCACAGAGACAGAGCAGTAGCAGTTGGTGGCTGCCCAGGTGTGTTCTAGGGGAACGCACAGAGATGCAGGATCCAGCATCAGCTTTGAGCAGGGGGGAACTCCTACATTTGGGCTCTGGGGCTTTTGAGTTGCATATACAGGAAGTGCCAGCCCCTACCCTGGAATAATTAGGAATTAGAATACAATAGCAGTAGGCCATGACAGAACCTCAGCTCTAACCCTCTTGTCACTCAGTGCTCATGGTTGGGTTTTAAAGGAGTTAGGCCTTGGTAATAAAATCTATCTGCCTTACTTCAGACTTGTTGAAAATGGGACACTGAGACTTCCAGTGGAGGTTTTTGGCCAGCCCATCTGCCAAGAACTGGAGTGGCGGTAGACTATAAATGGGGGTTTGAAAGTGTTACTGTGAATAACACCTCTTATAAGGTGTTGGGGAACTGGGGACAATGTCTTGGCAATTGAAGCTGTGTGACGTAGCAAACTAGTGGCAGGATTTGCTACATCAGCATTCATGATTGAGGAAGCATTAGCCCTTTTCTAACCTCATAGCTGTGGAGGCAACTGTGGTCCAAGCTGTGTGGCTGACCATGATTGATTGCCTTAAAACTTATTCTTAACCAGTTTCCACTGACCTTTGCATAAGACCCATCTTTTTCTGGGAGGCCAATCTACTGGGGATTAGTTTTGGACAAGTTAATCCTTATCTCTTAGCTAGCAATGGAGACACTGTGGTGAACATAAGTAGACATTATTAATCCTCAAAGGGATCAATGTTCAAGAGAGAAGATAGACTTTGGTTAAAAAATGTAAAATTTTAACTTTGATAAGCATTATGAAAGAGATGCGTAGTGCTATGAGATAATGTTAATAAAGGTTTGGTGTAGTATAGGACATCAGAGAATGCAATCTTAAGGAAGTGATTAAATTAAGAGGTGAAGGATGAGTAAGAACTAAATTGCTGTGAAAATTAAATGAGGCAGTATATTAAAGCAAGTAGCACGTAGTAAGCTCTCAGTAAGTAGAGGCTGTGGTTTTCTTATTGCTGTTCTTTTTTGACTTCAAGATAGTTTTTGCTGAAAGTTCAAGCTATATAGATAAGGGTGAAGGAACACAGATGAATCACTAATGTCTTAATTTAAGGAGGCATTCCTTGAAGTTGATTACCAGGACTGCAGAAATGAGGAACACCAAAATGTGAATCAACAAATAAGAAAGGGAGAAAATGTGAGATCAGTTTGAGGTCAGTCTAATGGAGAAAAATGAACAGGTAAAATGTAGAAACTGGGAGCAGGCCTGGATTGTCTGGATTAATGCCCCGGAATGAACTGCATATGCGGTGATACCCCCTTTAAAGTCTTAGGGTCACCTTCACAGAGAAGGTGTCAGGGCTATTTGAACCTGAGATGAACCAGGTGCTGTCTTTATCCTTAAGGCGCTCACATTCTCCTGTGGGTGATAGATCGACCTGCATCAAACTACCTAGAATGCAAAAAAGGGAGATAAGTGCTATGAGAGAGGCATGGGCAATGTGCTAAGGAAACAAATGAATTCTGATTAGAGGAAGGCTTTCCAGAGGATATGAATTCCAAGGGTTTCCCTGAAACAGAGAACCTCCTCTTTAGTGTGTATATGTTACCCATTTTAAATACAGCTAGGTCCATTTGCTTCTATTTGTAGCTAATTTTAGGATTGTCCCCATCTTTGTTGATTTTATTTCCCTCTCTGCTAATTGACATGTACTTTATCCGGTTGCCAATTGGAAGCCATTGAAACTTGGGAAGACAGGAGTGGTGATCTGAGATGCACTTGACTATTATATCCCTGGCATCTGAAAGAGGGACCACAGAGGAAGGCTGGAGGCAGAGGGCCATCCTATACATGATAAGGCTTGTTTTTTCTATTTAAAATTGCTCTAGTGGATTAAGCAGCTGGGTGGAGGATAAACAGAGGTTAACCCATGAAAACAGTCCAGTTGATGGCGCCAAAATCCTAAGGTTTGTTGTTTCATGTTTCCTTCCCTGTACTTGCCACTAGAACTTGAGCTTCAGGGCCAGCAGCTTTACGGCTGAGTGGCACTTGTGCCTTCCTTCTGGATATAATGAAAATGAAATACAGGCAACCGGAAATCTTCATCTAATCAGATACTTAGCATTGTATGCAATTGGAAAGACCAGAAGTGTATGCAAATATATACAAGTATTCAAATTGGTAGGGATAGATGAATAATTCAATAAGTAATGCTGACTCAATTGGCTAACTACTTTGGAAAAAAAAAAATATATATATATATATATATACACACACACTCTTATTTATACTCCAAAATAAGTTCCAGATGGATTAACTTTTTTTTAGGTAAGAGTTTAAAAAAATTTTTTTTGTTTGAGGAATATTAGCCCTGAGCTAACATCTGCTGCTAATCCTCCTCTTTTGCTGAGGAAGACTGGCCCTGAGCTAACATCCGTGCCCATCTTCCTCTGCTTTATATGTAGGACGCTTACCACAGCATGGCTTGCCAAGTGGTGCCATGTCCGCACCCGGGATCCGAACTGGCGAACCCCGGGCTGCCGAAGCAGAATGTGTGAACTTAACTGCTGTGCCAACAGGCTGGCCCCTAAAACTACCTTTTTTAATTGTAGTAAAATACACATAAAATTTGCCATCTTAACCTTTTTTTTTTTTTTGACTTGTGGAAGATTGTCTCTGAGCTAACATCTGTGCCAGTCTTCCTCTATTTTATATGTGGGTCACCGCCACAATGTGGCTTGGTGAGTGGTGTAGATCGGCACCTGCATCCAAACCCATGAACCCCATGCTGCCAAAGTGGAGTGCGCAAACTTAACCACTACACCACTGGGTTGGCCCCTATCTTAACCATTTTTAAATGTACAGTTTTGTGGCATTAAAAATACTTCACACTATTGTGCTGTGTTCATCACTATCCATCCTCAGAACTCTTTTCATCTTAAATGGAAGATTAACTTTTCTTTTCTTTTCATGTGCTTTATTAACAATTTAATATACAGTTGGGTAAAGTGTATCTGTTTCCATTTACTTTTCTATTTGTTTCTATCCTTGTTGATGATTGTATACTTAGAAACAGATATATTTGTTATGAAAATTAATGGTAGGTTATTACAAACTCAGAAATAGCCAGATGGAAGAGATACATAGGGCAAGGCATAGGGAAAGGGCACAGAGCTCCCATGCCTTGCCCAGGGGTGCCACTCTCCCAGCACCCATATGTTCACTGACTCAGAAGCTCCTCTATTAACTTTTTAAGTGTAAAAATTAGAAATTGCAAAAAGCTTAGAAAAAGCTGCAAGTGTATTTTTATATAGTCTTGAGTTTGGGAAGATTTTTCTAGACCCAACAGTGGAGATATCAAAAGTTATATATTGGTTCATTTGATTGCAAAAGGTTAGAACTTGGCTTCCATCTAAATAAATAAATACATTTATTAATTTAGCATATGTATGTATATTCATTCTTTTGGCAGAATTCATGTCCATATAGTTAGAGGACTATAAGACTGAGATCCCAGTTTCCTTGCTGGCTGTGAGCCAAGAACTGCTTTCACCTCCTAGAGGCTACACCCAATTCCTTGCCACGTGGCTCTCTCGTAAACCCTTTCATAACATGGCAGCTCATTTCTTCAAAGCCTGCAAGAGGGAGTCTCTGCTAAAGCAGACTCTTACACAGCAACAGAGCAGAACAGAACGTTAGTTTTATATAAGGTCTATGTAGCGTCTCCATAATCATGGCAATGACTTCCTATTACCTTTGTCATGTAATGTAACCTAATCAAGGGTGTACCCCCACATGTATGTTTATCACATGGAGGAAACATGAAATATGAGTTTTAAGAAGATACTAAAAAATTGGATGAGAATAGGGGTTTGTGGGGCTTTGTTAAGTAATGTATAGATTGTAAAATTGTGTTTCATTTTTTAATACATTTAAAGTCTAAATTCGTATTGGAATTTATTGCTATAAAGAAGCTATACAGTTAAAAAAAAAAAAAGAGGTTTGGGGCTGGCCCAGTGGCACAGGAGTTGGGTTCACACATTCCGATTCAGCAGCCCGGGGTTTGCCAGTTCAGATCCCGGGTGCGGACATGGCACCACTTGGCAGGCCATGCTGTGGTAGGCATCCCGCATATGAAGTAGAGGAAGATGGGCACGGATGTTAGCTCAGGGCCAGTCTTCCTCAGCGAAAAAGAGCAGGATTGGCAGCAGATGTTAGCTCAGGGCTAATCGTCCTCAGAAAAAAAAAAATAAGAGGTTTTATGTACTTAGGCTAACTATCAGAATACTAGTGGAAATTATGCAAACATTCAGTCTGTTTAGGCTAATATTCTTCAAATTCAAAAATAAGAGGTTGAGAGAGGTTAGGGTAATTTTGACCTATGTGATCTTTAAGTTTCCTTTCTGGCTCTAATGATACTAACAAAAATAACTATTTTTGAGTGATTCCTCTGAGCAGACATTGAGGTAATTTACCTCAGTTAGTCTTCACAATGACCTTATTAAGTAGATACCTTTTTTATACCCATATTACAGATGAGGAAATTGAAGTCTAGAGGAAGTAAATAATTTGCCCAAGGCTACAGAAATAGAAATTTGGCAGCGTATTAATTTTAATCCAATTAAGTGGCCTCTAGAGCCTGACATTGCACTGCCTGAAAAAATGTCACCTGTGCCAAGCAGGCCTAACCTAAGAGCCCAGGTCTGTATGATGTCAATCTAAGTGGCTCATTTCTCACCTTGAAGTTCTAGGAAAAATTAGTAAATGGGAAATGTTCTTCTCCTGTTTAATGAGCATTCCTATTTCAGAATTATGGAAAATATTTAATGAGAAGAAATATATTAAACATTAGTGTGTAGATTACTTAAAGATAAAGCACCACACAATCCCTATTTTCGCCCAATGTGTTAATATCCTAATACTAACTATATTAATTAATAATAAGAGGAAGCGTGGCACAGATATTAGCTCATGGCCGATCTTCCTCACACACACACAAAATCTATAGTGATTTTTGATATCAAATCCAGAGTCAAGCTCAGCTTTTGTTAGAATTTTGGGGCACACACTACCTTCATATTGACCACTTTCTGGTGGCAGTTATCTGGATGTAACTTGAGATAAATCCTTAGTATTTGATTCCTTAGTTAATCATGCCCTCACCTGAATCCTCCAGCCATATCAGGCAGCAACTTTCATTGCCTCCTGTCTGGTTTGAGATTACAAACTCATAGATGTCTTAATTTCCCCAACTGTCTGCTTTTATTTTTCCAATAACATCAAGATATGTAATAGGATTGTATCTTCAGTCTTGAATTTGTGCCAGAGAACTCAATCATTACAACATTCTTGTTTTCATTTGTGTTTTATTTCATTTTGAGGCCACATGTAGCAGTGTATGGTTTTAGCCTTCCATTTAGTCCGGAAATCTGCTATAAGCCTTTTTCTCCAGACCTCATTATGTGTTTAGATGAGATTCTAGACCTTCTACAGTTGATGTTGTGATGGATGTTTCCACCAAAATTAGAGACCTGGGAAAAAGAACCATTTGTTTGATATTTAATTAGGGGGAAATGCTCTTGGGATGATAATCACTCTGGGCATTTAGACAGCCTGGAAATGCAATTGCACTTTTCAGATGCTCAGTGATTTCCAAGAAAATGTCCAGCCCACTGGAGAAGAGTGAAGAGGCACAGGCTTGTGAAAGGGAACCACTTCGTGCTTGCTGTGTTGTCCTCAGCCTTCCATTCACTCAGTTAGTAAATATTAATTCAACACTTACTACTGGCCAAGCTTGGTTCTGAAAGGTGGAAATGCAGATATGTGACACTGATTATGGTCTCTACCTTTGAATATTTTTCTCAGCCCAATGGTGAAGAAAAAAACAAACTAGAAATTGCAACCCAAGTCACATATAAGAGTACAAATGAAAACACTTCACACCAGCAGCAGAAAACAAGCTTATGCTCTAGAATAGAAGGAAAATTGAAGACCAAAAATGAACCTAAATAAAAGGCTGAAGTGAAGTAGGGTCTGGATAAAGCTGTTGTGTGTTTCCTCTTTTGTGTCCAGTGAAATATTTTTGACAGCAGAGCTCCAAAAATACATCACAGCAGTGAATTGAAAAATTGCTTTCTAGAAGCTTTGAGGAAACACTATTTCTCTGATCTAAGGAAGTCATAAATATTATGAACATTTTGATATACTGAAATAACAAACTAAGAAGATTAGTTTTCACCAAATGGATTTTATAGCCTCAATAATAACACTGCTTTATTTATTTCATTATTTCCAGTGGAGTAAACACTCCACATGTAGCTAATATGTTTGGATTAACTCCTCTGGGCTTCATTTGTTCTGGGGAGGATTAGCAACAAAGCTAGATTTATGAACCTTGGGGGAGGGATGTGCTTTGTTGAAACACTCATCTGATTTTATACAAGTTTCTAAATGACCAGCTTCATACACCCAAAATGATACCCAGGAGAGGTGAAGTTAATCAGGCCTCAGCTCCTTAAGGGTATAATTTCTGGCTAATCAGAACAATAACTGCAAAGCGAAGAATAGCAGTCAGGTAGTGCTCAGTCTAGCTAATCTACTGCTACAGCAACAAGCACTCTTCCGGCCCAGTGTGAAGGCCTGGTTCTGTTCCTTTGGAATCTTTTTGGATGGTGTTCTCCCCAGCCTCACATAGTTTCCTCGCATGCGCTGATCAGTACTTGGCTAAATACTCTAGGTGGACCCTCTGCAGGTGTTCAGAGTTGTCTCTCTCTGCTCTTCTCTGGTACTCTGGTCTGCGGATGATAGCAGCCTTGTTCCCTCTGCACTCTTGTCTCTGTATCCTCAACTAAGGGCTGCTTAGTTCAGGCTAGGCTCTGCCTGGGGTCCCCCTCCCTGCTCTCAGTAAAAGAGACATTTTAATAGAGAAATATGAATTATATAAACAGGTCCAAGAATACATAGAATATATGAATAGAATAATAAATATGGAAGCAATTTAAAATCTGTGAAAGAATTAACTCTAGAAGCATACTTCTTTCATTCAGATTTTAAAGAGAGAAATAATTGCCATGCTATATAAGTCATTGACGAATATGTTAAAAGAGAGACATTGTCTAAGTTTATTTTATAAGCCAGTATAAACTTTCTACCAAAACCTGACAAAGATACAAAAATATGAAAATTATACCTACCTTTCACTCATAAATATAAATAAAAATATATTCTGGATAATGTAATACTAAGTTGGACCACACAACATTTAAAGAATAATACACCATCAACAAATAGGAATGTAGTTGTATAAATCTGTTAATATACAGTTGTGTGCTACATAATGATGTTTCAGTCAATGATGGACTGTATGTACCTTGGTGGTCCTATAAGATTAGTGCCATATAGCCTAGGTGTGCAATAGACTATACTATCTGGGTTTGTATAAGTACTGTAGGGGAGGAAGAAATTTTCCTCTACCCTTCTAGGTTCTTCTGGCTGGCCTAAGAGTTAAATTGACATGAGACAAATTAACAGGAGAAAAACAAAAGTTTTATAGCCTGCATATGTGGGGGATGGGAATTGGCCACCCCGAAATGTGTCTCTTTGGTGTGAGGGTTATTTGGGGCTGTTTACTTTTAAAAACTGCAGAAATGAGAAAAGCTCTGAAAAGTAGAATTTAATCCTTTGTAAGACACATTTACATTTGTAAGGGAAATCTCCATCTGTAAAGGTGTCTCCCTCTCTCTACCAGGAAGAAGAGGGGATGACTTTATCTCTAGAAACTCTTATCAGTGAGGAAGGCAAGGACTTAAATCTGCATAATAATCTTATTCTTGGTTACTGTGCTTTTCTGGTAATCTCCCATAACTGACTCCCTCCACCCCCAACATCCTCCTTTGTTTTTACCTGAAGATGGTATTTAAGATGAGAACTTCCATCATTTTGGTGAGTTGCTCAGTTTTCCTGAGTCTCTCCCATGTATACATGTTATAAAGCTTTGTTTAATTTTCTCCTGTTATTCTGTCTCATGTCAATTTAATACATAGCCCAGCCAGAAGGACCTAGAGTGGGTAGAGGAAATGTCTTCCTCCCCAAGATGTACATGGGAGAAGCACAGGAAAACTGAGTAACCCGCCAAAATGGCTGAAGTTCTCACCTTAAATACCATCCTGGGCTAAAGACTAAAGAAGACGTTGGGGGTGAGGAGAGTCAGGGACTTCAAAAGGAAGGAAGCCAATTCACAGGTCTGGGGAAAGGAGCAAATGTTTGGAAAACAAGTGTTTGGCCACACAGAAACAGAATAACAGAGGGGAGTCCAATAAACAGGCTTTTCTAGGTTCTTCCCTGTCTACCACCTAGTTCATGTTATGCTAAGGTAATAGCTCACTCCCTGAGACAGGTTTTTTTAATCTGAATTCTTTTAGGCAGTTAAGGGGGAGGCAACAAGTAAAACCTTCTGGGTCTTTTGTTTCTTAAAAATAATCAGCCTAAAATAATCCTCACGTTAAAGAGACACATTTTAGGCTGGCCAATTTTGTTCCCCTTTAGTACACTCTGTGATGTTTGCACAACAATGAAATGGACTAACGGTGTATTTCTCAGAAATGTCTCCATCCTTAAGCAACACATGACTATAATCTTTTATATCAGTAGATCAAAAGAAAAAAAAATCACGGTGATCTCCAAAGATTCCAGTGAATCACTAATAAAAATTCAGTATCCATATTTGATGCAAATGCTTAGTAAACCAAAAATATAAATGATAAAATGTATCTATCTCAAGGTATCAGCTGATGGCATCTTAATAGTAAAACAGAAGGAATCTGATTAAAGTAAGAAATGAGGGGTCAGCCCAGTGGCACAGCGGTTAAGTCCACACGTTCTGCTTTGGCAGCCTGGAGTTTGACGGTTCGGATCCCAGGTGCAGACATGGCACCACTTGGCAAGCCATGCTGTGGCAGGCATCCCACATATAAAATAGAGGAAAATGGGCATGGATGTTAGCTCAGGGCCAGTCTTCCTCAGCAAAAAGAGGAGGATTGGTGGCAGATGTCAGCTCAGAGCTAATCTTCCTCAAAAAAAAAAAAAAAGTATGCAGAAAAATAAAGTAAGAAATAAGACAGGGATATTACCATCACAGTTATTCAGTATTGGTCTAGGATGTTAGCATATGAAAAAAACGCAAACTAAAAGGAATTAAAGAAGGAGATGAAATATAATTATGTGTTGATAATGTGATTATTTAAATTTAACTGTTTATAAATGAGGAAGGAACTATATTTTCAAAGTCAAGGACAAAATGGTATTTTTGAGCCCCCTCATTTTTCAAAAAGAGAAAATTAGAATGTTTCTACTCCCTAGTTCCCTCCCATCTTCATTTGCAGTTGAATGAAATCATTGAGATTTTAGAATTTTATAATTTATTGTTTTATGTAGTTACTCTGTCAAAAATAGTGTATTGCATTGCAATTGCATTCAATTCCATTAGGATATTTTAAAATTATGTAGCCTGAGCTTTGTTTTCAATATTTGCTGCCAATTTTTTGTACCATCTTCTCTTTTATTAAATTTAAAAAATTTTTAAATTCATATCGTGGTCAGCTAAAGTAGAATTTGGCATAGCTTTTAAGGATGGAAATGTGGTTGGTAGGTTTTCTGAGTTTTTATATGGTTGGGAAGGTCTTTCAGTGGATTCTCAAATGAATGCTTACAAGACCAGATAGACAATGTTGGTGTATCTGTTGTTTTCAAGATTCTGTGGCTAATGCTAAATTGTTTTCTGGCATTTATTGTTAGGGATCAGAAATCTGAAGCCAATAGGAATCTATTTTTCCTTTGTGGTTCATCTCTTTACTTGAAAGCTAGTTTGAATTTATTTTTTAATCCTTAAAATTTGCAAGTTTTATGAGGATATACCTTTTTTTCATTATATGTATTTGCTTGTGAGTAAAGTGAAATGTTTCAACCTGAAACTTCAAGCAGTTCTTTAGTTCAAGGCATGCCTTTCTTTTTTTCATCGATTTTGAACTACACAATATATTTAAAGAATACTACACCATGAACAAATAGGAATGTGGTTTTATAAACCTATATTAATATAGTCTTTTATATTAGTAGACCAAAAGAAAGAAGTCACATGATTATATCCATAGATTCCGTTGAAGCTTTAGTGAAAATTCAGTATCCATTTTTGATACAAACTCTTAGTAAACCCAAAATAGAACATGAATCTATTTCTCTTTTTTTGTGTGTGAGGAAGATAGGACCTGAGCTAACATCTATTGCCAGTCTTCCTCCATTTTATATGCCACCACAGCACAGCTTGACAAGCGGTGCTAGGTCCGTGCCCAGGATCCAAACCTGTGAGCCCTGGGTCGCCAAAGCGGAGCATACACACTTAACCATGAGGCCACTGGGCTGGCCCACCTATTTGTCTTTTTGAGAATGCTTTCGTGTGCTTAATTTATTCTCCACATCTCTAATATTTTCTCTCATCAGTTCTGTCATCAGAAATTGGCCATTTATTTTGAGGTTTAAGAGTTTTTCTTGAGCATGTATTTACTTTGTTATCTCAGTTTTTTCTCGTGGCAAATCTCTTTGCTGACTCCATTAAAAAAATTCAGCAATCATGGTTTTCAAACCTTGAAAAGTATCTCCTAATCTTATATTGTGCTTTTCTCATAATTTTGTATTCTCTTTTCAAAAATCATAATGTACCCCCAAATCTTGTTGAGTGTGTAAATTCTAGATTTTCTAATGATTTTTCTTTTTGGGGCAATAAGTCAGTTTACTTGGGGTGGCCAGTGGGTAGGACATTGCTCAGATTTGTCAACTCAGTCCCTCTTTTCACTGCTGAGTATTTTTATAGTCCAGTAGTCTTTGTTCTTTTCCATTATATCTGCTGAGGGATATCTCTATGTAGCAGTATGGAGGCAGAGTGGCTTTTGTCAGAGACCATGTTGGTTCCTTTCCAATGCTTGAAACACCGACAAACAGGAGACATTCTAGATTTTCTCAAATTTTACGTTGTCATTTTAGAGATCCAGGAACCCATAAGGAAAATTAAAACTGTAGATCTAGGAGCAGCCAACGCAAGGAGCATTGTCTTGGTGCTTAAAAGGTAGATTCCCGTGTTTATTTTGACAATTCAAGTTAGAGAAGTATTTACCTTCATTTTTCTTCCATTTCTTCCTCTTCCTCTCCTGTCATCCTCCTCTTCCTCTTAGTTGTGTTTATTTTTGTCTTAGTTTCCTTTTTAATGTTTACTGCAAAATATATCGTATATGCCAAAAAGAGTAGAAAGTTATTTGTACACGTTAGAGAAAGATTGTAAAGTGAGCATGTGTATAATCGCTAGCAAGATGAAACCAACATGCAAGGAGTCTCCCTTGCCTCTCCCCAAATGTCACTCCTCTCCTTCCCCTGGATGTAACCAATTTCCTGACTTTTATACAATCATGTTCTTGCTTTTCTTTAATAACCTAACCATATTCTTAAACAGTATGATACAGGTTTGCTGGATTTTATAATTTTATGTGAAAGGAATTATACTCTATTCTTTTGTGACTTTCTTCTTTCACTCAATGTTGTATTTGTGAGATTTATCCACGTTCTTGAATGAGGTAGGAGTTTGTCAGTTTTCATTGCTGTGCAACATTCCATCATATGACTATACCATAATTTATTCAGCCATTTTGTGGTTGTAAATATCAGCATCGTTTCCAGTTTGGGACAATTTTGAACAACGTCCCTCTCAACATCCTGGTATCTCTGGACCTAAAGTGGTACTAAATAATGCCAAACTGCTTTTCAGATGTGATGGTTTCAATATATAGTTCACCTAGTCATGTTTGTGAATACCTGTTTCACCTCCTTCCAACTCTTGCTTTCATCGCATATTCATTTACCAATCAGTTTGGTGGTGCTTGGCTCAGGACCAAAGCAGGATATCCCCTGAAGATGTGGGGTATGGGAGGCAGCTTTATGTCTGTCTTGCCCGTGTACTGAGGGTCCAGCTCTCTGGAGGGAGGCTCTCCTTTTAGAATCCTCACCTACATGCCCCCTGGATTTGGTCTTCTGTCTCTCAAGCCAAAGCAAGCCTTGGAAACTACTCTTAAAGTTCAGAGGATTTGGCAAATGTTCTCCTAGCAAAAGTTTCTTGACTCACATTTTGGCCTGATAACTGCCTACTATTTTGGCAGATCTTTGATGTGTTTAAGAAGATTCATTTTTGTGATATATATTTTGTTCAAAATATTAGTGATTTTTTTAATCCCTCCAGAGCAGATTGGATTGGTTCAAATAGCCTTAAGCCTGTACTTTTTTCCTTTTATAATTGGCATGATTGCCTTTTTTAGATATAACTGCAGCAGGACCCTCACCTTAATTAGCTGGTAATCTGTGCTATGGGACTGGATTCTTTCTTCGGACAATGTCATTTCCCCTTAGGTTCCAGTAGGATTTAAATACGCCTCCTTTCCTGCAAATGCTCCAGTCTGCCCTCCTTTCAGCATCAAGGAAAGGTGCAGTGAAGGTAACAAGGGAACTAGCTTTGATTAATTAGGAATTACCTTGGCATTACTTTCTACCTATTCCCAGACAAGTT